>NC_050444.1:19993676-20322605 GCF_903995425.1 Onychomys torridus | reverse complement strand
AAACAAATAAGGGCTAATTCCTCCTCAGAGGACAGTACTAAGTAGTGTTCAGTGTTTGATTTCATTCATTCAGTTAGTTAGTACTAGTCAACCTTCCTACCTTTCCTTCTTCCCTCCTCTCTCTCCCTCCCTCCCTCCCTCCCTCCCTCCCTCCCTCCCTCTTTCCTTCCTTCCTTCCTTCTTTCCTTCCTTCATTCCTCCTTCCCTCTTCCTCTTCCTCCCCTTCCTCCTCCCCTGCCTTCTTCTTTTTGGGAAGTTTTCTGCATATTGTTCCAATTGACCTAGAGCCTGCTGTGTAGACCAGACCAAACTTAGACTAACAATTTTCTTGACTCTACCTCACTTTCAGATAACAAACAATGGCTACCATGATGATTAGGGTATGTTGTCTGAGTTGAGGGTCAATTTTATAATAGAAATATAACTACAAAATGCATACTTTTCCAGATGGTTTACAGGTATACATAGAACTGATGTTCTTCTCTTCCCTCAGAGACTGTGGCTCTATAGAAGCCACTTAGTGTAGGTAAAAAGAGACAGATTTATTGACTACTCAGTGCCCATTGCAGGTGTTAAGCAATGTGAGCAACACCTGGCTTTCAGACTTGTGATGCAGTGACTCCAGGTGGAGGTTGAAGACTGAAATTTCCAGAAGATACCAAAACCCGATGCTACTGGTTCCAGAACACATTCAGAACTTGATAGCTACAGGTCTCTGGATCTTTTGTAGACATGCCATTTTTTTTAATACCTTAAACTGTCTTCTTCTAAGCTCTTAAAATTGTATATAATGTTAAAATTTCACGTATATCTACAAAAACAGCACTATTAGAACAGAGATATCTGACCTCTAGCATTATAAGCGCATTATACTTACGCATTATCCTTTGTCTTTTGTATCCAACAAAGGAATGTTCGTGACTAATACTGCAATTTCTGAAACCTAGCCTAGTTAAGTTTCCCTCATATTTTTCTAAATTCACTTCAAACTGGCATAGGTAGACCTATATGATCCTGTCCAAACATCAACAAGTGTGAACATAATTTCCTTCATGGGGGACTAGATTATTCTTATAAACATACAGCTAAGAAGGCTGTGAAACTTAGATCAAATGGTTCAAAGGGGTGTATTTAGTATTCTGTTCTTTAAATTACTGGGAAGTAAATTAATTACCGAGAATTATTCAGATTGATTAAGTATGATGCTATACAACTTTAAAACATCTCTCTCTCTCTCTCTCTCTCTCTCTCCTCTCTCTCTCTCTCTCTCTCTCTCTCTCTCTCTCTCTCTCTGTGTTTCACACACACACACAGAGTCACATATATTCACAAACACAACATATACTTCTGAAATTTTTTCATTCAAAATTAGCAAATTATTCTAAGTATTTTTACCTAGTGAGTCTGTGACATTTCTATTGACTCTGAGAAGAACAGAGGGATTATATTTTTACAAGAGAATAAAGAGAACATGGGCTGAACCTTCTCATCAGTACTCAGGATCTGCCACAGCACTGACTTAATTCTTGATGACAATGGGAAATATCATGAAATTAAATATGCATAATCTATGTACGGTATCTTAAAAAGGATATTTATTTTGTATCCCTGAGAAAAATCTGGTTGTTTTTAATGAATGTTGTAAGAATAATGAATGTTTTAATGTTGAGAGGAAGTTTTTTAAACTCTCATAATGAAGCACATCAATTTGTATAGTAAATAATGCTAAAATGAAATGGGTGGTGATGTTTGTAAATATGAAACTAGTACAGTGTAGTAAAAATGAAAATATTGAGAAATAATAAAATGGTGAAAAGAAAAAGATAACCCTACACAGAACAAAGAGGAAGCAAATAGTAAAGAAGAGCAGGAGAGATGACTCAGTGGTTAAACACATTTGCCTTACAAACAAACGACTCTTTGTTCAGTCCTTGGGCCCATGGAATAGCAGAAGAGAACCAATTCCACACAGTTGTCTTCTGACTTCCAGGTACATGCCGTGGCATACATGTGCTCTCCTTCAAATCATAAGCACACTCAATAATAATAAATTTAAAAGGATAAAATACATATATAGAGCTTCCCAGGTGCAGAAACGACATAAAATATTAGAAGTACAAAACAATATAAAATATTTGTCATGTGTGCAGTAAAAACAATTAGCTATGTAAAACCAAAGAAAAAGAAGGAAAGCTTTACTAAACATAAATTATATCATTTATGTTCCCTTTTTCATCTATGTGCTTGTAATGATGCAACTTATATAAATATATATATTTAACTAGCTCTCTCTAGGGGAGGGCTAACTAAAAGCAATGGTGCTTCAAAAGCTACATGAAAACGTGCTATTTTATAATATATATATTATATATATAAACAAGTTCATAGAAGGAATCACATGCCTGTTACTGCAACTCTGACCAAGAACACATTGTTGCAAGTTCACAGATTATAGGGTTTGAGGAAACACTGAAAGAAGACCACAGACTCAAATAGTATGTAAGAGCAAGAGTGTTTCTTAATATTCCAGCATGTATGTGGGGTCGTTCATCTGTAAAAAATGGCAACAACTCGGAGAGGAGTGTGTAGGCTTCTTAATGCACAGGTAAGGGGAGTTTCAGGGAGTTTCATCTCAAATATGATTGGTTAAACAAGCAGCAGTTATATTAGTGCATTTTTAATTGGTTGAGGGTTAGTCTTATCATTTTTGGACATATTTGCACAAGCTTTGGCAGGTTAGGATGTGACTCAAAATGGGCTGCTGGATTTGTCTTGAGACATTGTGAGTCTGGCTCAGGCCTCATCCCTGAATGTAAGGGCATTTCAGATAAATGGCCCATTGTGGGAGAGACACTTGTTTTGCACTTCTCAGAGAATTGAAACCCAAATTCAGCTGTAAGAGTGGGAAAATTTAACCTATTCAAGGTCCCTAGAATGAACCTACTACTATTATTCTGCTAAATGGACATTGTATCAGTCTGCACTTTAAATTTATATCTCTATACTTAAAGATCAGTGCAGGTGTCAGAACTCATGCTGCAATTGTATTTGTATATTTTTAATAATGTAGCTTCAAAGAACACAAGGCAGAATTCTACAAAAATCCTAAAATGAATTTCACAAGTCTAGCCAGAGATAGAACAGACCATTGCAGCTTGACTCTTGAAGCTACTACTGCCAATAGTAAAGAAAGAATCTCCAAGCATGGTTCTATAAGAAAAGTATTGAGAAGACAGAGAAATTATATAAATCGACTTTTCCAGTTCATTGAAAGTTAAATACTTGCAGCAATCCAGGAGTAATTATACAAGGAACCTAGGTAAATTTCTGCCAACATTGAAGCATTTAAGCTTTCCTGTTAAGAACATTGAAGGTCTGGAGCAGCTTTGGAAAATAACCCTAGTCATGATATAAACTGAGTTTTGTACTACTTGGAGCAGCTGAGCAGTGCTGTAACTTTAAGGCCTAAATTCTACATAAGTATCATTTTGGACACATTGCCGGCTCTACAAAAGGATAAACTTTAGAAGCTGCTTTTACATGTGTAGTATAATATCCACCAACTGCAAAGTGTTTTTCTTAAGGATGATTTTTGGAGGAACAAAAAGGAAGCAGTTGTTTAATTTTAATGAAACTGGAGGATGTAAGTAATATTTGGGAGAAATAAGAAACTAATCAAAAATAATAGAAAAAGAGTGTGTCAGAACTCATTATTTGATGCCATCATCACTAAAACCATAAGATGATCATAAAAGAAGAAATTTTCCATCAATATCTTTGTGAACAGAAATGGCTAACAAATGGAATTGTACACCATCTATAGAGAATTACCATCAAGGTAGAGGCTATTCCAGAGGTAGATGCTGGTTTCTGCATTTAGTGTTATTGATATAATATCAACTATCATCCATTATAATACCATTTTGACAAAACAAAGATACTTCATCAGAGAAGTTTCTTCTTGTACCACATAGCATTTAAAATAGACTCACAACTGAAATACATGAACAGAGAAAGAGACTCTGGGACACTCAGACCTAAATGGGATGTATGAATCACACCCTTCCCTGAGAGGCTCAGAGATCTATGTGGAAGACAGGCAGAAAGATTGCTAGAGCCAGAGGTGGTAGATGACCACAAGGAAACATTGTTGAGAAGGCCAGGGAAATATCATGACAGCCTGCCCTAATAACTCAGTTAAGAACTAGGCCTTGGTCCCTGCTTCTTGGAATTGAGCAGATAGTTTCTGAGGATGAGCCACTAACAAAGGATAATCAATCTTCAACACCCTGAACAGCATGCTAGAATCTTTCTTGAGACAATAAATGCTCTTGCTGATTGCATACATGGACGAGGGTCTTTAGTGGGACTTCTCCAGGACCCTAACAATTGTCTTCCTAGCACAATAAGGGCAATGCAAATATGGACACATAGTGACTGTAATGTTCCAGATAAGGCCTGTGCATGTTCAAACCAGACAAAAACCCCATCACTGAGAAGGGAAAGTGAACACAATGTTCAACCCTATACAAGAAGCTATTTTTAATTGATTGCTGCCTAGAGTGGTAAAATTATCTTCAACAGAGTGACACTCCATATATCAACCATACCTTACGGCAGGCTACATCCTCAAGAATAGTTGATTTTGTTTAAGAGAAAGAATATGAAGTTGGGTGAGTAGGGAGAGGGAGATTGGAGAACTGAGAGCCAGAAAGAATATGAAATATTGTAAGAAAAAAATAGCAAGATGCATGTGACTGAATACTAAAAGAATTAACATTAGAAAAGAGTATCCTCAATATAATAAATATAACTTCCTAGGAAATTAGACTCTCTCTATATATACACACATATATATGTATATATATATATATATATATATATATATATATATATATATATATATACACATACACACATATATACACATATACATACACACACAGTGGAATTGAACTACATTATTTTGCTATGATGGCAATTATTTATGTAGAAAATGTCAATAAATTTACCAAGAAATACCATGAGAGCTAATAAATGAGCTTATAAATGGTCATATTCCACATTGAGTGAAAATAAAATGTATTTCTATAAATCAATAATAATGGAGCTAAAATTTAAACTAAGAAAAAATAGTGTTTGATGACAATAAATGGAACACATTAAGAATAAATATAATAAGTACCTTACACACTGAAAATAAAAATATCTGCAAAAATATTGAAAACTTTGGAATAAGAGATAGCAATACTGCCTAGATCATACTGCAGATTTGCCATAGTTCTATCAAAGTCCCCATTTTTTTTTGTGTGTATAAACTGAAAAAAAATGTTCTTAAAACCAATATGAAAACATAAAGAACCCAGAACAGTCAAAACTATATTAAAATATAATAAAGAAAGAAGGATCACATTTCTGACATTATAACCCAGAGCATAATTAAAATAGTCTGTATTCTGTGGTACTCAACTAAAAATAAGTAAAAACTATGGGATTTAATGGAGATGCTACAATCAAATAAAACATTCACACACTGATTGACCTTCTCCTCCCTCTTTCTCTGAAGATTTAAGCTGTGGTTTCATGAGTGTTAACTAGGCAAGCTCCTTTCCACTTAGTTATACCACCAGTCTTTTTTGGTGTTTTGATCCAGGGTTTCATGAAGTTTCCCAGAGTACCTGGAACTCACTTTACAGCCTAGGCATGCCTTAGGGAACCTCTCCTGCCTCAGCTTCCTTATAATAAGGCATGGTTCCATCTACAGACCTCCAGCAATAATATCAAGACAATTTAAAACAAGCAAACAAACAAACTAACTAACCAGTGATTAGAAAATATCCAAGTTTAAATTTGAGTTTGTTCTCTTTCTATTATAATCAAATAGAATTTATATGTCTGAAGCCATTACTTCAGATATTTAAACATCACCATTAAGTCTATAAAGCTCTTAGAAAGAAATATGGATATAGACATTTATGTTGTACTGTGGAGATGGATTCTAGATACAGAACTCAGAACAAATAAGCAAAGGACATTTCAACTGACGTCATAAAATTTAAAATTTTGTTTCCTTTTTGTTTGACTGTTTTGTTGTTATTGTTGTTTGAGACAGGGCTGCATTACAAAGCTCTGATTGTTCTGAACTCACCACTGACCTCAAACTAACAGAAATCCACCTGCTTCTGCCTCTCACATTTCAAAGAACACTCTTTAAAAACAACCAAAACAACAAAACAGAGAAACTAAAGCATACTACTTACAGGATAGAAGGAGCACCCTTAAATGATACAGCTTATGTGGGCCTAGTATCTACAGACATGCTATTTTTTTACTAATAAAGCCAACTCTTACTAAAGAAAATTTGTCTTTCTTTTACCAAGTTTTATATTAACATCATGGATCTGGAGAGATGGCTAAAGGGTTAAGAGTACATTCTGTTCTTTCAGAGGACTTGTGTTCAATTTTCAGTACCCACATTTGACAGCTTACTGCTGCTTAAAACTTAGCTCCAGAGATTCTGAAGCCTTCTTTAGTGCTGGGGAACATCCACATACAGGTGCATATGTACATACAGACACATGAATAAAAACAAAGACTTTGAAAACAAATAAACAAAGGTAGCTTTTACTGTGTGTGTGTGTGTGCGTGTTTGCGTGTGTGTGTGTGTGTGTGTGTGTGTGTGTGTGTGTGCGCGTGAGTCCTGGTTGTGCAGGTGCCCACAGAGATCAGAAGAGGGTAATTGGATCCCTTAGAGCTGGATTTATGGGCAGTTATGGGTGCTTGGAATTGAACTGTGATAGACTAGAAGAGTAGTCAGTGCTGTTAACTGTTTATGTCTATTAAAAATGCAAGTCTGAAATATAGTGTGATATCATTTCATTTTACAGGGGAGAAATGTATAAGTAGGAATTCTAGTAAGTTAGCCAGTACATGAATAGTCTAGAAACTCTAAACACAACTGGTAATAAAGTAAAATGAGGAAGTGTTTGGAAAGACATTTGGGAATCCTCAAAATGAAAACCATGAGTTTCCTCAGGACTCTGCAACTCCATTCCTATGTATGTACAACAAATTGAAATAATATGTCTACACAGGCACTTTGCATGTTCAAAGCCACATTATACACAATAGCAGCTCCAAATAGAGAACAACTAAATGTCAATGCACTGATGAAAGGATAAAGGAAATACAATACAACCTAGAATATAAGTTACTCAGCCATGAAAAATAATGAAGTACTGATTTATTCTATAAGCTTAGTGGACAAAACTTGAAAATTATGTCAAAATCTTACATACAAAAGTTACAAATTATTTTAAGTATTTGAAATATACAAGATACTAAAATTTGTAAAGACAAAATATGTGAGTGCTTACTAAGTTGGATAGCACTGGAAATGGACAGTGCTACTACATTGTCTTCATGAATACAAATGTTCTGGGACTTATGATTATTGTTCACTTTTATGAATATGCTAACCCCCACCAAATAGTACATTTTAAGTGAGTGAGTTTTATGGAACATAAGTTATATCAAAATGAAAAATCAAATCAGTTGGATAGTGGTGACACATGCCTATAATACCAGCAATTGGGAGGAAAAGGCAGGTGGATATCTATGAGTTTGAGGCCAGCCTGGTCTACAGAGGAAAGTCAGGACTGAACAGAAGAATCCTAACTAAAAAAGGCAAAAAAAAAAAAAATCAATAGTGATGTGTAAGGTTAAACAAAATGCTATAAGGTTGAACCTGTAGTATTTCATTATCACATTTTATCATACTTCAGAGGATGTAGTTACAAAAATGTGTTCCTCAGTTAATCCAGAAATAAACAGATAACAACAACAGAAACATTCAAATATACAAAAACTAAAATCATTCTGAAGGGTCCATGGACTTAGGATACATCATAATAAAAATGGTAAAGAATTTATTTAATCGAATGTACTGATTGTATATCAAAACTCATTGATTGTAACAAATGGCATCATGTTTAAAGAGAAAGAACTGTAGAAATGGTAGAATATAAGGGATGAGTGCAATAGGCTTATCACCAGCTGCAGGATATTAGAAATGAGTTGCAGAGAGAGATATTAGAAGACAGAGCTCTAAACAGAATGTCTCCATCAAACCCCACCTCTCAGAGCTCAGGAAATCCCAATGGAGAGGAGGCAGAAAGAGTGTAAGAGCCAAAGGGGATGGGGGTCGACACTAGAACAGGTCCCTCTGAATCACATGAGTAAAACTCTTATGAACTCACAGAAACTGAAGCGGCGAGCACAGAGCCTACACTGGTCTGCACTAGGTCCTTTGCCTAAATACTTTTAGCTTAGTACTTTAATGGGACTCCTGAGTGTGTGAATGAGTGGGCCTCAGATTCTTGTATCTTCTCTTTGGCTCTTTTCCTTTTGTTGGTTTGCCTTTTTCAGTATGATGATTTTTGTTTTATCTTATTATATGTCATTTGTCATGTTTGATTGTTATCTCTTTGAAGCTTGTTCTTTTCTAATGAGAGAAAGGAAAAGCAGATCTGGATCAGAGGGAAGGAATGGAACTGGGAGAAATAGACGGAGGGGGAACTGTAATCAGGATATATTATATAACAAAATAATTTATTTTCTTTTTTTGGGGGAAGAGTCAGAGATTTTATTTATTTATTTGTTTGTTTGTTTATTAGATTTTTTCTTTTTTATTATTATTATATTTGTGTTTTAATTTTACACATCAGTCATGGGTTCCCCTGTCTTCTCCACTCCTGCCCCCACTCCACCTTCCCCCATCCCCTCCCCTCCATTCCCATCTCCTCCAGGGCCAAGACTCCCCTGAGGATTCAGCTCAACCTGGTGGATTGGGTACAGGCAGGTCCAGTCCACTCCTTCCAGGCTGAGTGTATTTTCAATAAAAGGAGAATAAAAAGAAATGAGTTGCAATGTATAAAATAATAGCATAATTAGCAAAACATAATTTAAAATATGAATTCAATGCAACAGCAGAAATTGCTATCAAAATCACAAGGTAATTGAAAAGAAAATGTTGATATGACTCTAAAGCAGATTTATACAGGAAAACAGAAATGGTTTGTTTCTTATGTGAAAAAGATATAAGCATGCAGATGGTGGCTTTTAAAAACCAAAACAGACTATTATAATTATCCATGCCAATAAATTTAAACATTTCTATGAAATGAACAAATTTATAGAAAAATCACAAATGAAAGAAAACCATGAATAATAACTTATTAAAACACCTGAACTTATAACTTAAAAACTTCTACTATCCTCCCTGTTTTACCTCATGAGTTTTAAAAACAATTTAAGGAAGTCATAAATGAATTCTGCATAAACCCGTATATAGAATAGATGCTAACAGTTTCCTTGCTATAAATACTCATTGTACCTTTTCCACTTTTACATGCCAAGACAGAAAGAGAAAAATTATTGGCCAATCTTAAAACCGGTCACATATGCATGATTGTAGCACCACACTAGCATGCTGCAGCTGGCCTACTGTGTGTATGTGTGTGTATGTGCATTTTGTGTGTGTCTGTTGTGTTATATAGTCTATATTATATTAACTTTGTTCCAGAAATATAAGATTATTTTAACAACCAAAGATTTACACATTTCATTGCAGTTTTAGAATGAAAGAGAACTGTAACATATCTCTTTCCAGAAAACTGTTACCTTTTTTGTAGACTGAACTTAGATAGAGACCATTTCTTTCACAGTCAGTGAGTTTTAGAGCTCCACATACACATGATCATGAAAATCTGTCAACTCTTGAGGGCATTCTTCATTGGGGAAATCGGCTAACAGCAGGACTCTTTGAATTACAGCTTGCAGATTAATCTGACATCACTTTTCCAGCTGTTCCTCCTCAGGACTTTCTGAGACTACAAAGGAGAGGAAACAATAATTCTTTCGTGACTACCATAATTACTGAAATGGAATCACCTGGTGTTTCTGCACCCATCTCTGCCTGTTAAATGTTAGAAAGGAGTGAAAATCCCACTTGCCAAGTTCAAGTGAAGCACAGAAATTTGTCCTTAGCACTCTAACTTCTGTCTTTGCAATGAGTCCTGCTAGAATCAAATGAAATCTGAATATTTGGAATATTTAAATGTTATGTTAATCTGGTCATTCTATAAATGGAATTCTTATCTTAATTTGGAGACATTTTCCTGATATTTATTTTATTTTCTAAGTTATTAAATGCAACAGTATGATAGAGATATTGGAAAGTTGGCCTATAAGAAATAATGAGTATAAAGTAGTGGTAGCCTTTATGATGAGAGATGATGTTTCTGTTTAGAAATTAAACCACGAAGCCAAGACAAACTTTGTATAACTCTAGTTGTCTTGTGTTAACAATAGCAGAAGCAGTATCTTAATTACACTGAAGTATCTATTTTAACTAATCTATTTCATCCAGGCTGACATTCCCTGACTAAAATCCTGATAATGTTAATTGCTTGGTTTTCCTGAGAGGCCAAGTTATCATTTGTCAAAATTGTGGCAAGATTAAGTACAGTGTGTAATAAAATAATTGATTAAGTTTAGAAATACCGTGTAAACAAATTTCTAAATGGTCTTGTTAAGTAAAAAACACAGAGCCAAAGCCTTAGATCAGGAAAATAGGAAAAGCCACCAGCCAATCTTACCTCACCAACTCTGCAGCTTTTATTGCGAATTACTTCCTGTCTACCCATGCCTTTATTGCCTTGATGTTCTACCCTCTCATTGGCTCTTTTAGCCCAGCTACCTCACTTTCTCTTCCTACACAGTTCTGTCACTTGCTGTCTGCCTGTACAGACCTCCAGGTCTCTATGTTTGGTACTGGGATTAAGGGTGAGTATCACCATGCTTGGCTGTTTCCTAGTGTGGCCTTGAACACACAGAGACTTGCTTTCTAAGGGATTACAGGAGTGTGCTGCCTGACTTTTGTGTTTCCTGTAGTGGCTGGCTTTCCTCTGATCTCCAGGCAAGCTTTATTTTATTAATGCACAAATAAAATATCACTACATTTCAGCACAAAAAAAATATCACCACAATCCTGTTATATTACATGAATCCTGTAGGATGGCATTTAGTGATTTAATACTCAGGATAAAATCTGAATTATCTCTATTTACTTCTTATTAAAAAAAAAAAAAACAACTTTACTTCTTCACCTTAAAGACCCCATAGAGTTCATTCAGAGATCTAACTGGTCTAAGTCTATGCCTTTTTTTCCAATATAAACAGTTTCATTCATATGGAAAACCCCAACATCATTCTTAATAAGGAGGCTGCTTATTTCATGAATTACAACGTGTATAAGCTCATACTTAGGACTGCTATATTAAATGATACAGAAGACAGGAAGAAAGAGGGTGATCAGGGGATGGACAGAGGAAGAAATATTGGCAGACCTACAGGCATCGGAGCTCCCATTGCAGAGAGCTAGCAGTTGTAGCTGTTGGTGCTTTATACTCAATCCATTAGGCCGTTCCCTAAGAGTCTGTAACTTTGTTGTTGTTGAATACTTTTACTTCGCCTGTCTTCAATGGCTGCTGATTACAGTTGTCCTGGCAGGAAAATTACAGCCTTATGTGTCCCTATTAGACTCTTGTGTGAATACTTGGTTCCCAGCAGGTAGCAATGATTTGAAGGTTGTAGAGCTTCACTAAAAAAAAAAAAAGTTGAGTCACTTTGGGAGTGCCTAGAGGCTTTATAGTCCAACCCCACTTCCTGCTCACTTTCTACTTCCTGAGCAGGAATGTAATGTGACCAGCCAGCCTCTTGTTCATGTCCAACATGCCTCCACACTTGTTACAATGTCTTACCCACAATGATGGGATGGCACTTTAGACTGTAAGCCAGAAGAAAGCATTCCTTCTTGTTTTGTGTTAAGTATTTGGCCACAGCAACAAGAAAAGGAGCTAATATGGCAGCTGAATGAGTGGTACTTGTCACTGCTTTTAAATTTTGTAAAGCAAAAGTTAGTTTTTTAACATAAGTGAAAATTTATGATTATCAATTAAGAAAACTATAAGATTGGTTAGTCGATTTACTGATATGTAGTATGCAATGAAGTTTCACCTTAACTTCATTTTAATATCAGTGAATTCATCATCTATTGAATATTGAAGGAAAGTAGATATGGATTTAAATCTAGAGAGAAAAGTGATAAAAAGAGTGTATTCAATAATTGAATGGTTTGTGAATTTTTTACAGGTTCTTTCTTAATTTTCTCCCATATTTATATTCATGTATTACTTGAATATTCTTGTTCAAGATGAAAGAGTTAATTAAATGAGATTATTAATGGTATAATGTAAGAATAAAGTATTCAAAGATGCCTGTAATAACTCTGGTTTCCTTTTGTTTATTGATTGATATATCAAAATATTTATATAGCCCTTAATCTTTTAATTTTAAATAAAATTTCATACTAGGCATACAAATAATAAGTTTCATTTTTACATTTTCATAATACAGCATAATAACTTATGCTGATACATCCCCTTCCCACTATGCCCCACAACAAACATCACTCTGGCTGGTTTCACTTGTCCCCTATAATTGTAAGTTTGCTCTCACATCACATACATTTTGTTAAGCTTACCAAACTTAAGCTCATTTTTTTCCTTTGTAGTTTCAGGACCTGTGTCAACACAAGCATATGTATATAAATTTATACACACACACACACACACACACACACACACACACATATACATATACGGGAGCAAAGATACAGTGATGGTTTTTCTGTAATCTGTATTTATTCTGTATGTTTATATTCACTTGTGTGATGATAATTTGTGTATGAAGGTAACCTATAAGCCCAGACAAAAACATGCACACAAATACATATATACATATAACATGTATGAGTTAAAATTTAAATTCCACATACAAGAGAAAAGATGCAGTAATTGTCTTTCTGAATATTACATTTTTGTGAAAGTGTGTGTGTGTGTGTGTGTATGCGTGTGTGTGCGTGCACACGTGCATGGGCATGCATGTTTGTGCTCATGTATTGTGTAGCTACATGGGTATATGTGAATTCTGATACAGAATGTACATGTGGAGGCCAGAGGATAATTTTGGCCATCAATTCCTGGTGCTCTTTACCTTATCTTTTGAGACAAAATGTTACATTGTTCTTGAACTCATCAAATAAGTTAATCTGACTGGTCAGGGATCTTTCTGTCTCCACACCCTCATTCTGAGCTTATAAGCATGTTACCATAACTTGTTATTTTAAAGTTATTCTGGGGATTGAACTCAACTCTTAATGTTTGAAATGCAAACATTTTACCAATTGAGCTTGATTGACAGAATGATTTCAAGTTCCATACATTTTACTGAAAATGCCATGACTTTAATTTTTATGGCTAAATGTAATCTTCCATTGTGTGTATGTACGTCATTTTCTTTATCATTTAATCTGTTGATGGGCATCTTGATTTATTCAACTCCCTAGTGAATTTAAAAAAGAAATAAAAAGAAAGAAAAGGAAAAGAAAGAAAGGAAAGGATATGACTGCTTCTAGGTGTGGTGGAGGAGAGAGTTTACTGTAGATAAAAGAAAGAGTAGTGTAGGTAGAGGTGGGCACATATGGGAGAGTCTGGAGTGGACATGACCAGACTTAGCAGGGCCATGTGGGGAGAGGAGAAAGAAGAGATGAGGAAAAAACCAGATGCAGCAGCCAGGGGGTCACAGGTACAAAAAGGGGAGGTTAATCAAAATGTCTGGATTATACAGGGTTCTGGGAAAAGGGCAGCCCAGAACCTTTTAGAATCTCCCTACCTATATCTGGATCTTGATGTGCTTTTCTTAAGTTTTCTTGTAGCAATTTTAAAGTTAAGAGCCTAATAGCAAATTCTTTGATCCATTTTACTTGATTTTTTGTGTAGAAAGATATGAGTGTATTTTTCAATATGTGAGAATTCATTATTCTCAACAGTATTTGTTGAAGAAGGTCTTCTCTCCCCTGTATGATTTTGACAGTCTTTGGAAGATCAAATGACTGTGGCTGTGCAGATTTATGGGTCCTTTATTCTATTCCAGTGGTCTACATGTCTCTTTCTTATGTTAGTTCTAGACTGTCTTTTGTCACTGTGGCTCCATAATATAATTTGAGATCAAGTATGATGATCTCATTTCTAACACTGCCAATTTCACATTCTTAGAATTTTATAGCTTTTAATATTACATTTTTCTTTGTATTTTGAGATCTTTAGTATACTGTGCCATGAGGGGAGATTCTTTTTTGTTCATGTCTAATTGGTGTTCTAAGTTTATCTTATATTTGTATCTCAATTTCTTTCCCTAGATTGGGGACTATTCTTCAGAAATTCATTGTAGAGATTATTTTTATGTCAGCTCCTTCTTTACTTAGATTCTTAGCTTTATCTCTTAGTTGCGCTTCTTATTGACTGTATGTGGTCATATTCACTTTATTCTGTATTGCTATTTGAATGCAATATTCATCAACCTTGTTCTCAATCCTTTAGATTCTTGCTTCTGTTTGAAAATTCATGATTATGTCCATTGTGGTTTTTTAATTTAATTGAATTTATTGGTTTTAGAATTTTTAAATGTTTTTCTAAGTATCATTATTTTTATGAATTTTTCCAAGTTGCTGAATTTTTCATCCATATTGCTTTTTTCCATTCATATTGATGATTTCTTCCTTCACGATTTTTTACTTTCTTCCATAGGCCCTAAATTAAATTCAAATTCTTATTTCTACCCATTTTGAAATACATTGATTATTTTTTACCAGTAATCTTTTGCAATCTTCTGGAATTTGATCTCTGAGGGTTTATTTTACTTCAATAGTTGAGTTATGAATTTTTGGTGATGCTATATTGCTTTACTTTTTATGTGTCTTGGTTTCTGTGTTGAGGTTTTTTTTATCTACTGGTTTGGTCATCTTTTCTGGTTTTGGGTGGGGATCTTCTTATTGGATAGACAACTATTTACTCAGTGCCACTCGGAGAGAATTTTGCTATAGCAGCAACAGTAGAAAACTCATACAAGATATAGAAATATACTTAAATTTGGTTAGAAGCCACTGTGTTACTAATGACCATAAGGGAAATAGCAAAAATACAAAACTATGTGATGGATTGAAAAATTCTGTAGAAAATGGGCACGATATTTCATATCTCTAATTCCTACAGAGGCAGACAGGAGTCAGTGAGCTTGAATCCAGCCTGGTCTACATAGTAAGTCTCAAGCTAGCCAGGGCTACATAGAGAGACCCTGTCCCAAATAAAAATAAAAACTCTATAAGGCAAATGTGGAATTAATGTATCAATGATGAAACAAAGGAATGGTGCAGGGTAATGGGAAGAAGTGAGAATACAGTGAAGCGAAAGTAAAACAGAAAGAAGGAAGAGTCTAAGTTTGAATGATTGAAAATGAAAGAAAAAAGATTTATCAAATTTCAGGATTAGTTTGGTCATTTTCTCTGAACCTGGTCAATAATGGTGGGTGGCCTTATGTTTGCCATACCTGCCTGAACCAAGCCTTGTTATCTTGCCAGTGTCTAGCCTTACTGCTATTTGTAACTGCCTTCCAAGCCTTTTCCTTATCTCTGGGCAATGGCAGGTCAAACTGAGGCTCCTAAATCTGTTCCCATACCCTATGATAGTTCAGATGTATTTTTTAAGTGTTCATTCAGTGATTCTTTTTAAATTTCTATTATTTTCCCTTTTATTGAAAATACCACCCTCCCACCCCACAATGATTATGCCAATTATGGTTTCTCTTCCCTCTACTCTTCCCAGTTCCTCCCTTTCTCCCTCTCCACCAGATCCATTCCCTTTCTGTCTCTCATTAGAAAACAAATAGGCTTCTAAGAGATATTAGTAAATAAAATAAACTATAATAAGATTAAACAAAAACTAACACATCAGAGTTGGAAAAGACAAAGAAGGAGGAGGAAAAGAGCCCAAGAGAAGAAATAAGAATAAGACTCACTCATTTGCACACTCAGGGATCCCATATAGCAGCTTGCCCAGCCTTGATGTGCTGGTTTATACCTGGTCTTATCATTTCTTCCTGTGCCCTGTTGGGTTAATGTCCCTGGGAGGCTTGCTCCTTTCTTTGGAGTTATTGACAGGGAATCTGGGAAGAGAAAAGGTATGTGGGACAGGCTGGGAGGAGTAGAGAGAGGGGAAGCTGCGCAGGGTATGTATTGTATGAGAGAAGAATAAATAAAAATTAAGAAAAAAAGAAAACCTCCAAAACAAACAAACAAACAAACAACAAACAAAAACAACACTCAACTGGAAGCCTAAAAATAGGTTTCCCTCTATGAGGAGCCCTCCTGTGCTCTATAAACCATAATATGATTCCTCTCCAGTACAGCCACTGGATTTGAGAGGCATTAGGGGGAGTACTGCCCCTTTCTTGCCTACCTTCTGTTTCTGGAGTGGCTTACCATGGAATTGACCAGGTGAAGCTGTGTTTGCAGGATTCCGATGCCCCTCCCCCATTATGCATGCCTGCTTCTAATTACTTTTGCTTGCTTCTTTGCTTGTTTTCTTTTGAGACAAATTCTTACTCTGTCTCCCAGACTGTTGAGCAGCTCACCATATGGCTCAGTCTCCCTTGAACTCATAGAAAATCCTCTTGCCTTGGTCTCTGTGAGTAGTCAAGTTACCAGTGTTATCTGCCATGTTCATTTTGGACTTACAGATTAGGGTGTTGCCCTCCCCCTTTTCTCTAAGCCTTTTGCTTGTTCTTTTACTTCCTTTGTGTTTCTGAAGCCTTTACCCTCTTCTGTCTTCAGAACAGTCAGCTTCATCAGGTTACAGTCCTGTGACTGACTCAGAATACATTTGTTTTTTTAATATTTTCCACATGTGTTGTGTTAAGTCTGAACCATAGAAGGGTAGTTGGCCATCCTGGAGTGCTTTTATGTTCTACAATCAAGACGTTCCCAAATGTCTACAAGTATACTTTCTTTTAACTTCCACACGCAACATATTCTCCTCTATTTGTAGTATAATTATAAATAATTTCTTTTTACTCTCCTATACTACACATTTAAAAGATAAATTGTCTGACTCTTCTTAATTTGGTTCACCTGCCCATGTCTTGGGAGCATGGAATACTTAAAAAAAAATCCCAAATTGTATTTTAATGCTTGGTTTTAGAAGTGATTCTTCTAAGAGTAGGTCAGAAATGATATTAATTTTTGATTATGAATGTGTGTGCTGTGACAATTAGACTGAATCATTTTGCTTCAGTTGTACAGGATGATGTGGTTTTCTTGAATGTGATTTGGGATGAATCAATAAATCAATTTTATTATTAAAGAAAATCAAATTATGTCTTTTATTTTTATATATTAAAAGGATGAATAAGTTGACTTTCATTATTTTTTAAATTTATTTTAATTATGTTATTATTATTTATCTAATTTTTCTACAGCATTGGACCCAGTGACCAAGGAACTTATGATTCAAACAGCAAAACCAACTTTTGGCCATCTGACAGAAGTAAGAAAAATGTTCATACTGTAGTAAATATCGTAAGTTGCAGAGACTAGATGTTGATAATTATTTAAGACGTTCTAATGCCTTGTACCTTCCCACTGAAGTGATTAAAATGTGGCAAATTATTTAGGAAACAGCATGATTGGAAACTTTTTAAAAAAATGTAGTGATTCATCCACTTATATGTCTGGCTTTTTCTGTGGTAACATTTTATAGCATTTATATTTGGGCAGCAAATCTATTATGAACAACCTTAACACCACTGTGTGTAGGTAGTCTTTCTTAAAGTTTTTTTTAATATTTTCAAGAAAGATTGTAGATTTTTAAAATTTTATTTATATTTTCTGTACACTGGTATTTTGTCTGCATTCCTATGTGATGGTGTAAGCTCCCCTGGAACTGGAGTCACAATTGTGAGCTGCCATGTGGGTGCTGGGAATTGAACCCTGGTCATCTGGGAGAACAGTCTGTGTTCTTACCCACAAAGCCATCTCCATCCCCAGATTACAAACATTTAAACAGATACTTCAAAGATAACAGACCATGATTAATGAATACCACATGAGAACAGGAAGAAGCAAAGTGCTAGAGAGGTCCCCAGAAATCCACAATGATATATCCTCTGTAGACTACTGGCAGTGGTCGAGAGAAAGCCTGATCTGACCTAGTCTGGTGATCAGATGGCCAAACACCCTAACTGTCATGCTGGAACTCTCATCCAATAACTGATGGAAGTGGATGCAGAGATCCTTGGCCAGGCCCCAGGTGGAGCTCCAGGACTCCAACTGACCAGAAAGCAGAAGGACTATAAGAGTGTGAATTGTTGAGACAAAGATTGGATAATGCACAGGGACAAATAGCCAAACTAATGGAAGCACATGATTTATGAACCAAAAGCTGTGGAGCCCCCAACTGGATCAGGTCCTCTGGATAAGTGAGACAATTGAATAGCTTGAACTGTTTGAGAGGCACCCAGGCAGTAGTACCCTGACCTGTCCTTAGTGCATGAGCTGGCTGTTTGGAGCTGGGGCATATGCAGGGACACTTTTATCATTCTGGGGGAAGGGAACTGGACCTGCCCGTACTGAATCTACCAGGTTGAGCTGAATCCCCAGGGGAGTCTTGGCCCTGAAGGAGATGGGAATGGAGGGGAAGGTCTGGGGGGTAAGGCAGGGATGGGGTTGGGAGGGGGGAGGACAGGGGAACCCATGGCTGATATGTAAAATGAAAGCACAAATATAATTAAAAAAATATGTGGTTGACTTCTTTTGGCATTTTAACTTTAGTTTACATAGTTCATGTAAATAACATTATATATATGTATATGTGTGTATTTATAAAACATTTGTCAATCTGTATAAAATTGTATTTGTAATGTGGTTATAAAAGGCATAGAGGCATAGTTCATATCAGAGTATTAACTATCTCATGTGTTACTCTGAAACATATAGAGAATCTGAAGTCAGTAGCAGTCCAGAGGGACCTAGAGGAGCCTGTTTGCACTAACAACATTGATCCTCTTGAAAAGAAACCAGAACCCAAATCCTTAAGGCAACATGCATGGAGCTACCATATGTAATTTGTGACAAATATTATGTTCCATAAATGTGATATAAGAAAATGGTAGAGAAGTCAACGGAAGGAGGAAATGATTTTGATGGCTTAGCTGTCCAAGGTCTTTGAGGACTAGCAACACCTAAAGTGACTTTTTTTTTTTTAAGTAATCATCTATGTTTTTATTGTCCTTGACAATTTCCAACATGTGTTAACAATATTCCCACTTCATAAAACCATCAATATTATGTGGTTAGGACAATACAAACCCAGCAGCTTATAAGGACTGGTCCGGGTCACAAATCAGCACGTTGAAATACACTTATTTTCTAAAGTGACTTTTTAAATCTTGGCTTCTATAGAGTTGTGCTAAGTGACAGCCTCCCTTTCTCTCTCCTAATGAAGTTTTCGTTAATTTTGTATGATACTTTCTGATACTTTAGGTGTTAGATTATAGTTGGACCTAGACACAAGCTAAACCCTTTCAAAACCAAACTTTGATGGAAAAGTAAATTTCTTTGCTTTTCCCTTCAAGGAAGTAAAATTTGTATTACATTTTGAGAATTTCTCTGGGGTTTGAAAATTGAAGTGAAATGTTCAATTAATTCTGGGTTATGTCAAAATAGTGTGATAAGATGAGAATATTGTCCTCTTCATATTTTCCCAATAACAAGCTATGATACTAATAGGGATATCACTTCCTTCAAGAGTTGCATTATAAGATGAGACTTTACAGGCTTTGATGATACTTCTTATTACCAATGATAACTGCATATTCCAAGAATGTGTGCAGCTTTGTCTGACTGAATAGAAAGAGTCAAATCTATAACAGAGTGGGGATGATGTTCTTTACAGCTGTGGCTTCAGCCTGGAATAGGAAGTGCCCTTTCAAAGGGGATGTGAGGAAGAGTTTCCTTATTTGGGAGTGGAACTTCATTCAGTCAGGAGTCAGTAGTGCCCTGGGCATCATAGGTAATCTTAGATGCTGCTATCTCCTAAACAACAACAACAACAACAACAAACCCAATATTTATATAATTCTGTGTTTGTATCATACAATAATACATTATTATACCTATAAATAGTTATGTAAATGGGAGAAGGAACACAGTTTACTTTTTGTTTTATTTTCTTTAATTTTTTTCCATTTTATATACCAACCCCTGTTCCCACTTCCTCCCACCTTCCCCCAACCCACTTCCATCCATTCCTCATAAGGGATAACTCCTCCCTGAGTAGTCAACACAGGCTGTTGACTGTCTTGGTAGTCAACATAAGACCAAGCTCTTTCCCCCTTCATCATGGTTGAGTAAGGCATTGCACCTTAAGAAATGGACTCTAAAAAGCCAGGTCATGTATCTGGTTGTATTGCCAGGGGACCTACAAACACATCAAGCCACACAACTGTCACCACATACAGAGGGCCTAGTGTGATCCCATGCAGGCTCCCCAGCTGCCAGTCCCAAGTCCCTGAGCTCCTATTAGCTCGGGTCAGCTGTCTCTGAGGTTTTTCCCATCGTGATTCTGACCACTCTTCTATAATTCCCCCTTCCTCTCTTCACCTGAACTCCAGGAGTTTGGCCAAGTGCTTTACGGTGGGTCTCTGCATCTTCTTCCATCAATCACTGGATGTAGGTTTTATGATGACAATTGGGTTAAATATCAATCTGAGTGCAGGGGAAGGCTAGTTCAAGCACCCTCTCCACCATTGTTATGAGTCTTATCTGGGTACATCCTTGAGAGTTCCTGGGGATTTCCCTAGCTCCAGATTTCTCCCTAACCCCTTAATGGTTCACTCAGGACAGTCTTTTTTTTTAATGTAAAAAATATTGAAAGTTCTTTTTACACATGTTGGTGATATTAGGAAGGGCTTGAAAGGACTGACTGTCTATCTGGGAATGCAATCTGGATTATGCTTCCCATTAGTCCAGGCAAAATGGAGCATGTGATGTATTAGGAGGAACAGACATCTGAAAGAAAAAAATAGTTTAAAGCAAGGAGGAAATCCTAGGTTGGAAGTTTTTCCAGAGAAGGAATTATAAGTTTCTAATTAAAAATATTTCAAGTGGTTTGCAGGGTCAGGTTTGAAGTAAGTATCCTTCACCCTCTAAATCTTGGATTGTTTACTAATGATTGCTATTTGGATAGATTGTTGTTAAATGCTGAGTACAAAATTGTGCCAAATCCATCATCTAATTTTGTGGCAATAAGCCTGTATTCCGAACACTAAGCCAGACACATCTGTGCAAAACACAAGAAAATAAAACAGAATCGTTTACTATGGCAACGTGTTAATGATGATGCACTCATTTTAAACTCTGTCTTTATCACTACTCTCTTTTATGACAGTTACCAAGCTGCTCTGAATTTTCCATTCCTTGGGGCTTCTATTCCAGTATTTTGCAAAAGCTAGCATCATTTTGTTGACTCTATTCTAGCACAGTCAAAATTAAGTGAGCAAATCATACATCTAAATACCACACATTTATAAGTTTTATGCACTTCATTTGTGCTGATGAGCATTTTTTTCAAGACATGAAAGTATTTTTACTTAACAAAATGAACTCTATACATAGCTCAGTTTGCCTGCATGATAGCTGGAGGTATATTGCCAAATGTAGTGCTGACATGAAGAGGATAATTCTGTAAACTCACATGCTCACTCTAAGGCAAATTTCCAAGGTGTAACCCTAATTGCTTTACATTTTTACCTGTCCATTGATCTGGAATTGGCTATAGACTATTGTCTGTGGTGTGATCTGAAGATCTTTCTGAATAATTCTCCTGTTGTACCCACTGAACTGCACTGCCACAATTATTAGAAATCAAATGCTTAGATAGAAAAGCCTTGGAGTTCTGTTGTATTTGTTTATCCTCATGCTGATGGCTACTGAGCCTTAACTTTACTATGTTTACTTTTTGGCCCAGTCAATACTCCTACATAGCTCCTCTTTATTGTTATCTTGACAATTCTCTTTTGAATTGGCATTTAAATATTAGAATAAATTAATTTGGTGATATCCGCAAAATCACCTACTGTGATAAATTTTCAGATTTTAAAAAAATCATTTATAATTTCAAAAATTTAATCAAAATATAGTTACATTACATCCCCTTCCTTTTCTTCTAAAAATGTTCCTATGTTGGCTCCATTCTGCCACTTCCATTTTCACTTACTCTCACTGAGAGTCTCTTTTTATCTAATTAATACTGTTACATAATATGTATAAATATGTAATAAAATCCACTGAGTTCTTTCGTGTTGTTTATATATATATATGGATTCAGGGCTCATCCTTGGGAGACACTAATCCTCCTTCCAGTACTTACTAGTTGCTTGTAGTTCCTTGCCTAGCAGTGGGACTTCATCTGAATCTTTGCTTTTCAATAGTTTTATTTCGCTGTACATGCACATGCTTCTGGTTTTATTTTTGTATGCTGCTCCAGTTTTATCCTTCTAAATCTATGAGCTTGTAAACTTCATTTGGTTTTAGAGGTTCATAGCTAGTATATTTCAAATATTGTTTCTGTTTCATTGTATTCTCTCATTTTGAGTTCCATGGGAATATAGGTGAAAATTTTTCATTTATAGCATCCTTTTTCCTACATACCTTTATGTGTTTCTTATTGTCTTTATCTCTCCTTCACTTTAGAGTAATTAATTTTTCTTTCTCCCAATTTGCTAATTCTATCTTCTATGATTTTTAACTTGTTCTGTTTTGGTTTTTTGATTTCCAGTCATAAAACTCCAAAAATTTATAATACTATTAATGTCTTATAGTTCATCTTTTCCTCTAGAAATTTGTATATTATTTAAAGTTATTTTATATTCCTTATTGTATTAATCTATTGTTAATATCTGGACATTGTACATAAAAATATCTATTCATTCTCTGTTTTCTGTTAGTCATGATTGTCTCTATGGCTGATAATTTTCAATTGAATGATGGAATTAAAAATAGTTATTCATATTTTATATTATATTCCTTTGTTGCTAGGATTCATTTCTGTAATAGGCTGACAAAGAGCTGGATTAGTCACTTTATCCACTCAAGAAAAATGAGTTGAATCTCAAAGGAAGTCCAATAGTCCACTTATTCAAAATTCAGTTCTGCATCAAGGTTTTCAATGTAATTAGAGAATATAATTTAGGCCCCTTCCTTGAACAGGGTTTTTTTACCTTTAGCTTGGACTCCAGAATTGTTCCCTTACCTCTTGCAGTTTTGGCTTCTTTTTAGCCTTTGCCTTACAATGAAGTCAGAAGGGAAAAAATTGATACTTTCCAAAGTTTCTGATTTCATCATTGTAGACTCATGGAATCCTAAAAAGCCCACTTAGTCCTGCCTAATGATTTTAGATCGTTAGGCAAATGGCCCCAAAGTCATCCAATCACTGCCACAATGACAGCTCTTCCCCAGGTCTGCCATCTTTATGACCTTGTGGCATGAGGAGAAAGTGCAACACTTTATAGAAGTGATTCCTCCTCCCTTACTTCTCCAGCCATGCTCATCAAAGCAGTGGTCTGCTACTCACTAATCCACTCAGCCCAATAAAAGTTCTGAATCTGTTTTCTCAAAAAGACAGAACATAATGTTTTGTCTACATCAATTTGATCTTCATACAGTGCATGGAATGACCTCTATATTGATCACTTTCTAGTTGGAGACATGACCAATTTGTAGCATACTTTGTAAGTAATTGGTAGGCTTCATTTTTTTTCCAATAAATGATTCAAAGTTGCCTATAATCTTGAAATTATTAAAACTTTGAAATCATTCTCCATACATCCATTTTTATATTACAGACTTGTTCTCTAAACATGAATATGCTAATATTGCTCATGTATACCAAGAAAGATTCTTTTACTTCATTTTGTTCTGGGTGAGAAGACTAAACTCAAGAAGATTATTTGGTAACTGTGCTGGTTAGTGGTGTGGTGGTTTTTTGTTTGTTTGTTTGTTTGTTTGTTTGTTTTGTCTTTTCTCTCTCTTTTTTTGTCAATTTGACACAAGCCAGAGTCATAAAAAGAAGAGAAAACTTCAATTGGGAAAGTGTTTCAAATTGGCCTGTAGGCAACTCTATGGTCACTTTTGATTAATAATACTTATAGGAGGTTATAGCCCACTGTGGGCAGTGTCAACTCTAGGCAGGTGGCCTTGGGTTAGATTCAAAAGCTGAATGAGCAAGCCAGGGAGAGCAAACCAGGAAGCAGTGTCTCTCAATGGCCTCTGCTTCCATTCCTGTCTGCCCTGACTTCCCTTTGTTATGAACTACAAGCTGTAAGATCAAATAAACTCTTTCCTCCCCAGGATGTTTTTCTTTATCACTGTCTTCATCGAAAACAAACAAACAAAAAAGGGAAATAGAACAGTTAGCATTGTTTGGGATAGAAATGAGATTCATGAGTAGTAATTGAAGTATTGTTAGTGATAAATGAATAATTTGGAAAAATGTTTTAAATTCAAATAGATTTATATCACTTTCCTGTCTTCCTTCATCCCTTCCTAGCTGTCCTCCCTTGAAACCATATAAGGAGCCTCTTCTCAAGATGATTGCTTCATTTTCTTTGATTGTTACTGCTACACACACACACACACACACACACACACACACACACACACACACACGAGAGAGAGAGAGAGAGAGAGAGAGAGAGAGAGAGAGAGACAGAGAGAGAGACAGAGACAGAGAGACAGAAAGACAGAGAGACAGAGAGACAGAAAGACAGAGAGAGGAGAGAGATTTATATGCACAGCTATAATTTGTTCTCTGCATATGTAATTTAGCGAGAAAGCTGGAAGGTTCAGTTTTATTTTGAACCTTGTATGTGGTTTTTTATTATGCTATACTAGTTTACATTTATTCTATAGAGTATGGAAGCTACCTTTCTCTGCATCCTGACTGGCAATGCTGTTTTTCTTATTGTGTAACTGAACTTATGTAGAGTCTCGCCATTTTGATTAGTGTGATTGAGCACCTTTTTCTAAACTTGTTCATTTGTATAACTCCTTTAAATGACGTCTATTTTAGAGCAGTTTTAGATTATTTAGTTGCATCCATATTTTTGTTGCTGAGTACTTTTTAGATTATCACCATGTTTGGATGTGAACTCCTTGGCAAATGTTAGTTCACTGGTATTTTCTCTTATTGAATAGATTGTCTCATTACTCTGTGGATTGTCTCCTGGGTAGAGCTTTCTAGTTTTATATAATCTTAATTTTCTATTCCTTTTTCTTTTTCTTTGAGGGCTTATATTACAAATCATTGCTCTTACAGTGCTGATAATGTTCCTCCAATATTTTCTTACTGTCATCTCAGATTTTTCATTTCGGTTTTTTATCTATTTTTAGTTGATGGATTTAAGAAGTGAGAGATAGTAATCATTTATCTACTTATGAATATCTAGTTAAACCTGCAGCAGTTACAAGTGATTTATACTTTCTTTGATGTATACACACACACACACACACACACACACACACACACACACACACACACTAACCTTGTTGAAGAGCTATTAGCTGCTGACATGAAAACTGATTTTTTTCCTTCTTGCCTGTCAATATGTAGAGGTGGCTTTGGTACTTGGGGTTCTTTGAGTTTCCATGTGAATTTAGGTTGTACTTTATATCTTTATTAAAAATATCATGTGTATTTTGATGAGTACAGCCTTAAATCTATGAAATACTATGAAATGAATGATAAGCATTTTAGCAGTGTTAAATCATACATTTCTCAAATACTAATTATTTCCTTTTCTCAATTTTTTTCTGCAAAGATTGTATACTTATGTTCTAATTTTCATTGTGATGATTATTGTTTACATGACTAAATTTATTTGTATGTATTTTATTTATTTATTAGCAGTGCACACATAAGTGTGTGTGTGTGTGTGTGTGTGTGTGTGTGTGTGTTTATGTGTGTTGCACATGTGAAGGCCAGAGGAAAACTTTCTGTAGTTGACTCTCAAGTCATTAGGCTCTTGTTGAAAGTGTTTACTATCTGAGAAGGAACAAAAGGAACACAGAGAATACTTTGAAAGCAATGTGAGTTGATTTCTATGACACTGATAACACATTTTGTTTTCAGTATAGAATTTTATATTCACTAAAATATACCAGAAAAAACAAAATGACATTTTTAAAGTATTAAAAATTTAATCAGGATACTTTTACATTCAAGAAAAGTGATCTGCTTATTTTTTGATCAAAAATCAGATCTGTAACAGAACACAAAATTTACACTCAGCTTTCATAGATAAATATGAAAAATTTACTATGAAAGTTTAAGAAGAATCATGAAGATGTTGGGAGAATTAAGGAATTTCTTTTCAATTAGCCTTCTGAAATTTCATGTTCATGTGTTAATAAATAGGTTTTTCAGGAAGTTTTCTGGAAAATTGTATAGAAAAGCACAGGATCCCATACCAACTAATAATGAAGTCCTTTCTGGAGAAGCCTGTTCATGTCTTCCCTGGCTTCCTGGCTTTCCGGCTTCCCTAGTACGAACACTATAATGCATGTCTGACATCCACTTCGTTCCTGTTTGACAGTTACCAGCAGCACTGAGGCAGTGGAAGGAGAAGAACATCCAAGGCAGTGGGTTTGGTCCAGAATCTGTGATCTTGAGTGTTCTCCCTTCCCTAGCTGGTGACATTCAGAACAAGCCATGGCCTGTGGAGCCAGTAGGTGGACTGGTTAGTCCCCTCACAATGAATGTGGTAGATGCAACTTTTCCAGTTTCTAATTGACATTTGATTGGTTAGTAATTCCTTAGCTATTAAACTACTAAAAATAACATAATTTCCAAATTTGCTTACTTAAAAACTAAGTAACCAAGTCTTCACATAGAGTAACTAACATGATCATCTAAGTTATACTATCTGTCCTATAGGCCTTTCTTAGGTCCAAATTAGGATATTTCACATGATTATCAGACATACAGTTTCTAAGATTCCTTAAAAGTTTGTACAAAACCTCTGCAAGTACAGAGAAATTTTTTATGGAATCATCTTTGCATTATTAAAAAAAATGTGTTTTGGTCCAAAAAGAAAATTTAAAGTAACTTTTAGAATCCTTGGTTGAATTCCAATGGTTTCACCAAGTATAGTCTCTAGTTTGTCAGAAAACTTACTGTCTCAAGCTGAAGACAGCCTTGCCTTATTACTATTTTTCATAAGTTAACAATAGTACTAAGAAGTAATAATGAGGAAAAACTGACATTTATTTTTAGTTAAATATCATCAACTGAGGTTTAGCCAAAAGTTTTTCTGTTTAGACTATTGTTAACATGTTCACACCTGAAACTTCTTAAAATGTCCTTTAAAGTAACAATACATATTATATACAAAATATTAAGATAAAATATAAATAATAACATGAATGTTGAAAGCAAGTTGACTTTCTGTTACTGTGTGTGCTTGAGAACCCATGAGAGTGCATGAAACAAGGTGAAAACATGAAGGCTACTGTTTCAGACCCTCTGAAGTCCATGCTAATTAAGTCCATGGTAACTAACAGCTGTTCCTATCCAAATCACATTGCTCTGAGTTTGATTGAATTGTGTTTGGTGTGAGAGCATTGACTAATTGGAGAACATTATATCTTGAAATATCAGAGCTCATGTGAACCTTGCATATAAGACCTAGGTGTGGATTTCATTTCTGAAGTCATTCAGATTAAGGCAAATGGAGTGCTATTTTAGATGATAATGACAAGAACAGTTGTTCTGCAAAGTGTGTGTGTGTGTGTGTGTGTGTGTGTGTGTTTTGTTTCAAGGATACTGAGACTCATTAAATATGTCACTGATCCTACTTTGTGATACTTACTGCAGTGCCTTTAGCAAAGTTCCCTGTAGTTCTCAACATCTGGCATGTTTCTGGGTATTCATCTCACTGAAACCATCTCCTCATCTTACTCTCATTTTTATTCCTTTCTAAATATTTACTCAGTCTTTCTCAAAGTTGATAGTACTATGTATAGTTTCAAAAGGAAAACTTGCATCTTTCAACAGGAAAAAAAGTTAACTCAACAATTATCACATCATGTAAGTTGTTTACATAATTTTAACTTTAATCAAAATAATCAAATAATTATGATTTTTCTGGTAGCCATGGTTATGTATTACTTTATTCATTATTCAAATAGAAACTGAATTATTAAGATAAAAATATTCAAGGTTATTATTACCTGATTATTTTGGGGAGGAATATATGTTTAATTTGATGGCTAATGAGTTAATAATTTATGATAAAGGAAAAGGAACAGATTAAATAATTATAATGATAATAGTATCCAAATTCATTTTATTAACATGGATAAATAATTGGTTCTACCACTTAGGGATATTATGTTTTTTACTAAATTTTAGTTATCAAAAGTAATGCTTCTTTCTCATAGTCACAGAGTCTCTCCACTATGGAGAGAAGGCATACAGAGGGTATTGTGAGAAGTCAAAATCCATAGATAGACTGCAGAAAACTCAAATTTAAAGTAACACCAGAGTGTCTGAGAATTTTCTACCTTTTTGTGTGTTTTCATCTTGTTTGTCCAGTAGGTTGACACAGCTCAAAAATATAAGGGCAATGTAGTAATTGATGCCTCCACTTCTTTTAATTAAAGGCATAGAAGGAATTATAGGGTCATATAGAATAAGGAAATCCTAATTGGATTTCCATAATGTTATTTCAAATTTAAGCTCAGATTCATACAAGCACATATCTTTTCTTTGTTAAGATTTTAAAAAGTATTTTGAAACTGAGTCAGAAGATAGAATAGACTGAGTGGCCTCCATCATAAACAGACCTTAGTAGTATGTCAAGGACTGAAAACTAATGTAAAAATGAAATTCAGCACACTGAAATTGAAATTGTTTTGGAATATGTAACCTGAACTTAAGCAGATTCATTGACAAGTTCTCCTATGACTATAGCATAATACCATTAGGAGTCATCTTATTGCTAATTTTTTTTTCCTAGGAGGACAGTAGGATTTGGTTTTATTCTAGGTGCCTAACCTGTTTAGTCTCAGGTCCTTAATTGGCCAAGCAGTGTTGGACATGGGTTCCAACTCATAGAATGGGCTTTCAGTCAAATTAGACATCTATTTGCTATTCCACAATCTTTGTTTCACCATTGCATATTTTGCAGACAGGACAGCATTGTAGATCAAAGGCTTCATGGCTGTGTGGTGTATACATTTTTTCTTTTGGTGGTCTATAGAGTATCCAGTACCAAAGATACTAGAACATGAGGGTGAAGGGTCTATGTTGGTACCAGCATGACCTTTCCATGTTCAGTGAGTTCTGTAGGTGTTGCTTTCAGCAATGGGACTCTGCTGTTAGTTTGCAGAGAGCAACTCTGTCCCAGCATCAGCCTGCATTCTTTCCATGGACCCTCTTTAGCCAACAAGTCAGTTGGATCTATCTCACCCAGACCCAAAAGCTTCTTTGGTGACAAATGATGACTAATTGGGGCTGTCTCTCCTATTATTTGAAATCATTACTAGGATTGCCTTTATATATTTTACGAAGATTCCACTGCACAAGGTTTCCAAACCATCCCCAAATGCCCCTCAATTATACGTCTCTACAAGCATTCCCTTCTTCAACACGTGATCCCCATGTGTTGTCCATCCTGCCCCAAGTCCATCCATAAAATTTTTCTTTCCCAAGGAGATTCATGTGTTCCTCCCCTGGCCCTATCTTCTATACCTAACATTTCTGGGTCTGTGGATTGTAGCTTAGTTATCATTTACTTAATAACGAATATCAACATATAAACAAATATATACCATATTTATTTTTATGGGTCTGGATTACCTCACTTGGAATATTTTTTATTTCCATTAATTTACTCTGTTGTGTAAATATACCACATTTTCCTTTTCCATTCTTCTGTTCTGGGAACAGTTCTAGGTTGTTTCCAGGTTCTAGCTATTATGAATAGTACAACATTGAACATGGTTGAGCAAGTATCTCTGTGGTAGGATGGAGAGTCCTTGGCTATATACCCCAAAGTGAGACACCTGAATCTTGAGGTAGATTGATTCCCATTTTTCTGAGGCACCTCAACACTGATTTCTGTAGTGGCTATACAAGTTTATACTCCCACCAGCAAAATGTTTCATCCTATATTTGTCTGTGTACCATTCATTAGTATCTATTATATTGAAGTTTGCTAGCTCATGTTTTGATTTTTATGGTTTTCTTACAATGTATACATGTTTATTTTCATGTTCCTATTCTTTGATGAATCATTTTTACTTTTATATATTAAAATATTATGTCTGTTCTGTATTCTACTTTAATGCTAATATTTGGATTATCTTGTAGACCCGACTTATACAAAATAATGTGAACTTATAAGAAATGGGTAGAGAAAGGAGATTGTGAGTTGATGATGAAAGCAAGTATTGTTGAACATCTTTCCAGCCCCAGAAGAGTATGCATTTTTGACTAAGTGTTGTATCTCTCTTGGTGGTATTCATTAAATAAAGAGTATATGGAATTGTTCATGACTTGTAAAACAAGATTTGTGGTGATATATTGTGTAGTTAGAGTTTTCCTGCCTGGCCCAGTCAGGACAAATCTCTCTTACCCGCCAGTCCCACAGTCGCTCAGACCCAACCAAGAAAGCACACAGAAACTTACATTGTTTACAAACTGTATGGCCGTGGCAGGCTTCTTGTTATCTGCTTCTTCTATCTTAAATTAACCCATTTCTGTTAATTTATTCTTTGCCACATGGCTTGTGGCTTACCAGTGTCTTTACATGTTGCTTCTCATGGCGGCGGCTGGCGGTGTCTCTCCAGCCTTCTACTTCCCAGAATTCTCTTCTCTCTTGTCCCGCCTATACTTCCTGCCTGGCCACTGGCCAATCAGAACTTTATTTACACAGAGTGATAACCACAGCACTTCCCCTTTTCTTTTTTTTTTAAAAAAAGGAAGGTTTTAACTTTTACATAGTACAATTACATATAACAAAACAATTATCAAGCAAGAATTACAGTTACAATATTAAAGAAGATATCCTATCTATCTTACATTTGTGAGTCTAAGGTTTTATATCTAACTTATCTTTTATCATAATTGAGGAAATTATAACTATCTAGTCTTCAACCACATCAAAGACCTCAGAAGGATATAATATTACCTGAGAACCAGGAGAAGGACGCAAGCAACTTTCGGGAGTCTTGCAGGGTAGACAGAGACAGCTGGCAGCCTGAACAGTCACCTAATGTTCCTTTGTAATGTTGGGGCATTTGTCTTCAGCCCACAGGGCTAGAGTCTCTCAGTCATTTCTCTCAGTGTCCTACAGAATGTCTGGCAGTTTCCTTTGTGAAGCAGCAACCTGAAGGACCATTTTTTCAAGCAAAGTTTAGTGGTCACCTTTCTGTGGGTCCTGCATGTCCAGTCCATTAAGCAGTCCAGGCAAGAACAGTTTCTTGCCCAAATAGCTATTTTTGCCAAGGTGAAGATAAATTCCATATGAAGTGTTTTCAATGCCCATCTTCCTCTCTGAAGTAAATTGGTGCTGCCAGGAGCAGACATGTCTCACTGTCCAGAAAGTCTAAATTTTAAAAGTATTTTAAATGCCATATTCTGTAGGTCTTTGAAGTATTTGAAGATTACCTATCTATCTGAAATATCTCTATGTATATCTAGAACACTTAACTAACATGGCTATGAGTATGATTATCATAGATGACTAATTATTAATCTATTTTTAATTATCCATTTTAATTTAAAATGAGCTGTACAAACATAATACCTTAAACAAGAGTAGAGATATACACACAGTATAACAAAATTAACTTTAAGTTTGTATCAATAGACTAAAAACTATACCAATGAAAAACATTTTAAATGAGTTGTTGCTCTTTAGAAGTAAGTTCATTAATCTACCCTTTCATCCTATCATATCTATATCATATCCCCTTTTTATCTTTAGAAAGAGATTGTATTTATAATCAACCTGTTTTAAATAAAATAATTTTTTTTTTTTTTCTGTCCCACCCCAGAGGGCTCTTCTGATTTGGGACACAAGAATCTCTTAACCTTTTCTTTTAGCAATATGTTTGGGTTTAGAGAAGGAGTGAGCCAATTCCATCTCCAAAGCCAGCTGGGAATTTGGGTGTAGTTTCTCTTACTACTTCCTGCTGGAGGGGGGCGCTGTATCTTATGGGGACATAAAGAAAATTTTAGGATTATGGAGTAGTCCGTGAGGGTAAACCTCTGAGCCAGTTGCCTTGAAACCATTCTGGATGTTGGATCATCTGGGCCATGGTGTCATCGGAGACCTTTCAGGTGGTCTTGGCTGATCAAACCTGATGTACCTTAATCTGGAACAAATCCACAGCCTCTGGCTTTCTGTGGAAACAAAAGCAGAGACTCTTTTCCAAAGCAACATATCCTTATATCCAAATTTTGAAGTCAAGGTACCTTTAAAATTTACGTATTTGTTTAACTCAACAGCTTTTACGATCAAATCTTTTTCTGTAGTTAAAAATTCCAAAGACAACATAAACCAGATTCTCTGGGTAATATTCATCTTTGTAAGACTGAAACGCCACTGTGGCTGCTGGCTCCACCCACCTCAGCTTTCCAACATGGCAGTGATACAGTTTACCGCCAGCTCTGGGTCTGGAGCTATGTGTACCATCAACTATCAGAACAGTTCTATCAAAGCAGTGCATAGCCCAGAAACCTTTTTTTCTTTTTTTTAAACTAGCAAAGGCTAAATCTACCATGCAGCAGAGTAAAGTGTCGCTTGTAGACTCCTCATTCCTGCCATACTGTAGGTCAGATGCACACGCCAGGAACCCGCCAGGAACCCGCCATAGTAGCTCAAACCGGCAGGCTGCCGCTAACTTGAGAGAGACAATTAGGAAGCTGTTTTTAGCTCCGTCTTAGAATCTTTTTTGTCAGGTTTTAGGTGGAAATTATTGCCAACACGTTGGACGCCATTTGTAGTTAGAGTTTTCCTGCCTGGCCCAGTCAGGACAAATCTCTCTTACCCGCCAGTCCCACAGTCGCTCAGACCCAACCAAGAAAGCACACAGAAACTTACATTGTTTACAAACTGTATGGCCGTGGCAGGCTTCTTGTTATCTGCTTCTTCTATCTTAAATTAACCCATTTCTGTTAATCTATTCTTTGCCACGTGGCTTGTGGCTTACCAGTGTCTTTACATGTTGCTTCTCATGGCGGCGGCTGGCGGTGTCTCTCCAGCCTTCTACTTCCCAGAATTCTCTTCTCTCTTGTCCTGCCTATATTTCCTGCCTGGCCACTGGCCAATCAGAACTTTATTTACACAGAGTGATATCCACAGCAATATTGTGTACCCCAATGTATTGTGTTCCCTAATAAACTTATTTGGGGATCAGAGGACAGAGCCAATCACTAGATTAGACATAGATGCCAGACAGTAGTGCCACACACCTTTAATCCTCTTTGGGAGGCAGAGATCTGTCTGGATCTCTGTGAGTGCAAGGCCACACTGGGAACAGAACAAGACATGGTGGCATATACCTTTAATCCCAGAACTTGAGATCTCATGCCTTTGCTTGAAAAGCACACACACCTTTAATCTCAGGAAGTGACATGGCTGGTTGGAGAACAGTATTTAAGATGTGAGGAGACAGGAACTAAGCAGCAGTTCAACTGAGACCCTCAAGGGTGAGGACTCAGCACTTTCTGTCTGAGGATTCATGGAAACAGGACTGGCTGAGGAGTTGACAAGGAGAGATTGGCTGTGGCTTGTTCTGTTTCTCTGATCTTTCAGTTTTCACCCCAATATCTGGTCTGGGTTTTTTCTTTAATAAGTCCTTTTAAGATTCATGTTACAAAGATTATTTATGTTGGCCAGTAATGGTGGCTCACATGTTCAATCACAATACTAGAGAGGTAGAAACAGGAGGATCTCTGTGAATTTGAAGGCAGCCTGGTTTCATAGTGAGCTACAGGACAACCATGACTAAATAGAGACACCCTGACTATAGAAGAGAGAGAGAACTAAAAGATTATTAATGTTGCAGTCATTTTTTTCAAACCACAAAATTGGAGACAAACTTGATTATAAGTTATCATCTCTGATATAATAGTAAAACCAATAAACTTTATCCCAGTTGGGAAACATTCTGGACTTTCACCCTCTTGTTTTAATGAAAACTCCTAGATTCAGTAATTTTAAAATTTTCATCGTCTATGACTCATTGCAGGTAGCAAATTAAGTAGCCCACTTTAGTCAAAGGACTGTTTGTGCTCTCTGTAGAGGGCAAGGTTTTCGAAAAAAGAAACAGTATCAGGAAGGAAAGGAAGCAAGAAACAGGAGGGAAAACTTGGGCTTTGTCATTCTTGTAGCCTTGATAATAGCTAAGATTACTTTAGAACCATGTCCTTTCACTTCGTTCACTCTCACAAATGTGTTGTGGTAAGATAACAAGGGTCTCTTTCACTAACTACATCAGATAATTGGGAAACCCATCCATAGAGTTTTTATGTCATCAATCTAACCAACCTTTGATCTCTTTAAACCCTTGAAACAGAGATATTATGCATTCCAACTCAAAACAAAGTCATAAGGAATGGTTGGTACTAAACGTAGGGATGGTGAAGAAGAACACATAAAGTAAATCTACATGAGAGGTATAGCATTTTTTAGTATGCATGTAGTAAGGTTTTGGAACTACTTCCTAGTTAAGCATCAAGGTAAGCTTATCCTCAGTGAGGGAGTTCAGATTTACCCTGTAAACATCCATAGGACACAAACTTTTGATACTTTGGAGGCATATCAATAGACACAGTTCAAACCAGTGTCTTCCTGCAATTGTCCAAAGCCTTTGGTCTATTGTACTATTTTATTTTATTTCTGTTCTTGACCTGACAGCTCAGCACAAGGCAAGGGACATCTGTTCAGAGGAGCTTTTCCTAATTGATATGTTAATTAAAAATGACTTCTGGCTCTTAGAATTCTGTTTATTTTTCATAATACATCTGCCCTGTGGCATTTCACAATGGGAGTTGTCATATAAATATAAAATATAAATAAACAAGGCAAAAGATTCATTATTGCTTCTGGACTTAAAGTAGGTGGTAATGTATGACTAAGAGACTTTTTTTCACTTTATCCTGGCCAGAACTTTCTGGGACTTCCTCCAGGATAAAGATCAACTCAGTGGGATTCATACATCTGTCACATCTGGACAATCTCAGAGGAGCCTAGTCAGTGTACCCAGAGGCCATGTAAAGGTTTTAGATTTCATAAAGTTTAACAGCCTGCTTATATTTACAACCAAAAGCTTATTACCCTCCTCTTTACCTTCTAATGCAAAATTTTATACATTGCATTTTTTTTTTACTTCTGTTAACATAAACAACAATATAACTAGGAAAAACTTATACCAAGTTAAAATTGTTTAGCAGCCCTGGAGAACAGGGCTAAAGGAGATCCCTGGCTCTTCCGTGAGAATCATGGCTGTAAACAGAGATGATATCTAGCTCTGGAGAAGAGACAACACTGGAAACAGTTTGCACTGTAGTAACAGAAGAGCACAGACCTCAAGCCACCCCAGTACACCTTAAAACACCAGGAAGTTTGTCTCTATTTCCTCTTTGTTTGAAAGCTAGTCTCTGGTTTGGAAAATGTTAAATTGCTCTGTAATAGACAATAAGCTTCTAAAAGAATGGGATGATTGTGTCTTATAGATGTAGACATAGATACTGATATAGATGCCATTCATTATAGGAATATATTGTATATTTTAACATTAGACATGGTGGTTAATATAAAAACACAGACAAATCTCTATGAGAATTTATTTGGTCACACATATTTGTGAGTAGTAATGGGCACTAAACTGAAAAGTGATACAATTTAAGACCACCAGAAAGATGGCTTTCACATAAAATTCGTTTAAATTCTATTCATCAATAAAAATAAAGATGAATTTAATGATTCATTTATTTGTTTTACAATAGCAAAATCCTTTCACTTGCAAAAATATCACATGACATTAAAAACAATTATGATATTTATAATTATACTAAATTTAAAAATATGATGGAAGGAAATGTTTAAATGATTGTAGTTGAGGAAATATGATGTTTTCATAAACACCATATTAAAATATCCAAAGTACCAATTGAATGGGTCTAAATATTTATTTTTTAGTCTTGAATGAGCTTTTATAAATTCCAAGAGAAAGGTTTGTCTTAACTTCTGGGAATGAGGTAATAAAAATAAAAACAAAATGGAATTTGCTTGGTAGGTTTAGCAATAGATTTTAGGATAAAATTACATAATATCTTGATGAAATGAGACATTAAATTTTGAGTCTCCTAAAATATGACAATTTCCCTGCAGATAACAATATGGGTGTTTCAGATTTCTTACTTTATATAAAGCTCATGCAGTGAATGCAACAAAAACCAGTATCAGTATTTCCATGTGAATGCAGAAGCAGACCTAGAAGCTACAACTGCTAATCCAAAGTTCTTGTTTACCACCTCTGTGCCTCCACATCTGCCACACTATGGAGATGATCTACGTAAATAAGTTCTGGTTAGGACACCTCATACATATCTCCGTGTTTCAGCATCTGACTTTTGGTTACAGAACAAAATTCACATTTCCTAATATGGCCTGCAAATAGAAAGATACCTACCATGTATTCTGCCTTTTCCCTGCACACTTACAAACCTTTTGTCTACTGGATTTCTTGTAGTTGCCACTTACCCTGGTTGTGTCTGTGCATTTACTCATGCTACATGCTCTCCTTGAACACTTTTTTTACTTTTGAACTTGTGGCATGTACTAATTCTTCATGGTCAACTCAAGTGATTTACAACAGCTTGAGTTTTCTGACACTTAAGTCAATAATCACTGTCTGCATATCCTTCTGCATGTTCTAACACACATGTTTTGTTTGTCTGCCTCTATCCCAGCTGGATTACAAACTCACTGAGAGCAAAACACCATGTGTTTAGTTCCATTATCTTTCCATACGATACATTAAAAAAAAACTAGAAGTACCCATTAAGGAACAAGCTTAGTAACCTCCATTTCAGACGAAAGAGGACTTCACCTAGTAGAACCTAAAATAGCTAATACAGATGCAAATATATATATATATATATATATATATATATATATATATATATATAGATAGAGAGAGAGAGAGAGAGAGAGAGATAGACTATGGATATACACATGCATAGAGACATGTGCCTGTTTATAGCTGCTACATAAATAGAAGTAACTAACAGTGATTCATAGGTGTTTCAGAGTGAGCTAGTATCAAATTCAGGAGCCTCTTGCCTCCTCATCTTAACCATTTGCCTATGAGTGTGCATCAAAACAACTAGCTGATACAGGTTATTGTAACACAACTTCATAGCTAAATACCAATTTAGACATGTATATTTAGTGATCTGTGTTAAAGGTTAGAGTTGAAGAGACTTAACTAGCTTGTGATTCATGCTACAGTCCTTGTGATCTTCTCAATGTTCATTGCCTGCTACTTATACAATATTAATGACAGATCTCCTAAATTCCCCAAACCCACCAACTTATTTCATAAATACTGATGAATTTCTACAATGAGAGGTTTCACTTTAAAGCCTTTTCCACTGCTTAGATCACTGTCCCCTCATGGACCTCATCTGCTATGGCTAAGCTTTTGCATGGAATGTCACAGCCATCAAGTCTTTATGATTACCTATTACTTCAGCTAAAGTGCAATTTGCTTAAATGCAGAAGCAATATCTTCCTCATTGTCTTGCAGATTTTATTTCAGGCATTAAAATGATGTGAATATTAGAGTCAACTTGGTCTCACTGCTTTAAATTTTAGAATGGCTTGTATAATAAGATTTTATTGATGTTTTATTGGTAATTGTCAAAGTAAAATAAATTCTTATAGCCAAAATATCTATGTTTAACTAGTGCATTTATATTTTCTGTATTTAAAGTATAAATGTAGGTATTGTCCTAATCTGATGACATGCATTGTCATAAGAGTTAGCCTTAATTTGTTTGATTTCTTGTCTTAAAATATTAAAATCACATTATTCTTTACCCAAATCCCTTTGCTGCCCATATAGAAACTTGCTTGACAGAATGTCTTTTCAAAAGTATGTTTTTGTGGATTTCCCTAGCATCAGGTTTCTCACCAACCTCTTAATGGTTCCCTTTACAAAGATACCCTTTTTATTACTCTCCCTCTCCATCCTTCCCTCCACTTAGCCATTCAGTACCTCCTGTTCCCATCTCCCTTCCCTTCCTTTCTCCCCTGATTCCCAGTTTACCCTGGAGATCTTAACTATTTTCCCTTCCTGAGGTCCCTCTTAGGGTTCTCCTTTTTACCTAACTTCTCTGGGGTTGTGGGTTGTAGCCTGGTTATCTTTTCCTTTTCATCTAATATCCATTTAAGAGTGAGTACGTACCATATTTCTTTTTCTGGGTCTGGGTTACAACACTCATGATGATATTTTCTAGTTCTACCCATTTGCCCAAAAAATTTCATGATTTCATTTTTTTTAACCTCTGAGTAATACTCCATTGTGTAAATATACCACATTTTCTTTAATTATTCTTTGGTTGAGGGGCATCTAGGTGGTTTACAGGTTCTGGCTATTATGAATAATGCTGCCATGAACATGATTGAGCAATCTTTTGGTAGGATTGAGCATCTTTTGGGTATATGCCCAATAGTGGTATTGCAGGGTCTTGAGGTAGATGGATTCCCAATTCTCTGATAAATCACCATACTGATTTTCAAAGTGGCTGTACAAATTTGCATTCCTACCAGCATGTGTTCCCCTTACTGCACATATTCTCCAATATAAGCTGTCATCAGTAGTTTTGATCTTAGTCATTTATCCTCAGAAATCCACAAAGATGACACCAGTTAAGACTCCTAGCAATAATGGAGAGGATCCCTGAACATACCATCCCCTATAATCAGCTAAGTGACTACCCTAATTCTCATCATAGCACCTACATCCAGTAACTGATGGAAGCAGATACAGTGATTCACAACCAAACACTGCGCTGAGGTCCTAGACTTCAGTTGGGGAGAAGGAGGAAGGATCATAGGAGCAAGTGAGGTCAAAATCATGCTGGGGAAAACCACAGAGATAGCTGAATCAAAGTAGTGGGAGCTCATGGACTGTGGCCTGTCAGTTGGGGACCAAAATATGCCTTCTGAATGTTGGTTTCAGTTATGTGGCTAGATCATTTTGGGAAGCCCCTTGCAGTGGAACCAGAACTTACCAGGGTACATGAAATGGTTTATTGAAATACATTCCCTAGGGTGGGATACCTTGCTCAGCCTTGACATAGTGGGTAGGGGCTTGGTCCTGCCTCAACTTAGTATGCAAGACTTTGTTGACTCCCCAAGGGAGGCCTTACCCTCTCTGAGTAGATATGGGTAGGATGGGAGAACATGGGGTGGTGGGAGAAGGGGAGGGAGGAGAAACTGGGATTAGTATGTAAAATGAAAAAACATTGAGCTTGTCAATATCTGACAGTGGATACATGGAAATCAGGAACTAACCCAGAGGGAATGAGACAATGGGAATTTAATTTATTTCACTTACTTTTGTTTTTGAAACTCTTAAAATTGGATGCATTTTTGTTGTTAATTAAAGACAATATTTCTGATAAGATAGATCAATGAGTATTTGGATAATATTTTATTGCAATGAGGTTTCAAAATAGTTTAGAGTTTATCAAAATCATTTGTTTATAGAATAAATATAACACTTATGTAGAAATACAATTACTTCTTTCTAAAATCATGATTCCAATATTTCAAGGATGAGCTAAGCTGAAGATCATGAAATGAAACTAAAGTACTTCTTGTCTGTTAATATTTTCCTCACAATACAAAATAAAACAATTTTATACTGAAAATATCCATGTAGAGAAACCACAATAACCATGTATTATTAAAGACATCTTGGAAAATTAATTCAATATTATAGCAATGTCTTCAATCTGTTTCTATAGTCATATCAATAACTTCTTTTCTAGTTCAAAACACTGTTTGTAATGGTTAATATTTATTCTTAGCTTAAAAATTATTTTTTCTCCTCTCTTCTATGTTTATTTACTTACTCAAAACAAGCCTTTTATTCTTAGATTTTTGAAAACTATTCTCATTTTTTAATGTTTTCATGTTCCCATGTTTTGTTTTCAACTCATGTTTGAGTTCTAGTTTGTTCAACTAGATACTCATGGCTTCATAGCTCTTTGGGAAAGAAATAGTCTCAACCCAACTTTCCTTTCTTTCTTCCTTCCTTCCTTTCTTTCTTTCTCTCTCTCTCTCTCTCTCTCTCTCTCTCTCTCTCTCTCTCTCTCTTATTTGTTCTTTATTTCTTCCTTTATATTTTGTCTACACTGTCTCTTCTCATTTCTTCTTTTCATAATTTCTTAAAAGAAATATTTCCAAATGTGGGTCTTTTGCAGATGAGGCTTAGGTCTTTGCTTCTCTTATGTTAATTAGCTCTTTCAGAATCTTAGGAACAGTTTTTTGGTGTCAATTTTATACCTATTCATTCAGCCATTGTGAAATTCCTCCTGTGTTTAAGTCAGTTCTCTGAATAGTAATACATGAAACAGAGCCTGTGCCTTTAGTTAAAAAAAAGGACACTAGTAACAAAACAAAAGTATTTTTTTTTTTCACGATAGTTAGCATTGTGGGAATAAATCCAATAGACTTAGAGAAAGAATGTTTGATTGGGAAATGTGCATTGTGATGCATAGACATTGGAGCCTTGTCTATCTCCTGACATTTGAATAAAGACTTAAAGGAATTGACAAAGTAATTTAGAGGAGAATGTTCTGGATATAACTTATAGCCAAAGGCTTACATTCCAGTAAGGAGAACATGGTAAGCAATTTTAGGACGAGAAATAAAACTAAAGTAGTTAGAGCTGATTAACAAGGACCAACTGGAAGGAGGTGAGTTCAGAAAATTGTTGGTAGGAAATCACACCAATGACTATAAAGCCTCTAACTTCTGTGTCCTCCTGCTATAACTGTGAAATGAATCTTGAAAAGCTCTAAATATGCTGGAGAGATGGCTCAGAGGTTAAGAGCACTGGCTGCTCTTCCAGAGGTCCTGAGTTCATTTCTCAGTTTTCACCTTTCTAATGTCCTATACTTTTAATTTTGCTTTATTTTCATTTTCAAATATTTTGAATACATTGAAATAAAATGTGGTTCAATCTCATAGCCTATCAAGGTAGAACAATACCAATAGCTCTGTTAGCATGAAAGAGGGGCCTAGGGTTGGCAAGAGAGAAAGAGAACAGCAAAGTAGGGATAAGAAAAGAAAAAGAACAAAAGGAGTATAAAAGCAGGGGAACTGAGGATTAAGCTTTCTACAAATACATTCATTGTATTTATTTACTATGTACACATGTATGCCTAAGATGTATTTGGTGTTTAATTGCAAATGTAAGGGAAACGAAAAATGATTAGATTTTACCCTAGATACGTTCCTAACAGAACTGATTGACATGCTTTTTTACATATGAAAAAAATCTTTCCAAGTTTTGAGAAGGTGTAATGTTGAAAAATAACCTTTTTTTGTGTGTGTTTTGAGAGGTAAAGTCCATTATTTTATCACTGTATTGTCAAACAATGATTTTATTGGTCTCCTGGGTGCTTCTCAACTTTTGAGTAGTGATTGAAGAGCTTTTCCTAGTATATATATATATATATAATTTGTAATATTCTTTATTTATAAAACAAGGCCAATTCTATACTGGAAACAACCATAAGAAATGATAAAATGGGTTGCTCTAAAATTCAAATGGAAATGAACAAGGTTTATAAAAGGAAAAGAAAGCCTAGGGAAAGGCTAGGGCTTTCCTTGATTTCAAGAATTATTATAAAGCTTAAATGAGTACCAAAATGTAATGCTAGCATATACTAGGCAAATAGATCAATGGAACACATTAGATTTCAGCAGTAAACTTGCCTTTGCATTAAACTGAATCTGTAAATTCACATATGTAAAACTCGGTAAAGTTTGTGTAATATTGCAGGCAATTAAATGAGAAAATACCAGTCTTGATTAAATATTTCTATAAAAATAATAGCCAATTCTATGTTTACTATACAGAAAAATAGTAATGCAAATTACGTACACATAAATAATTGTGGTGGCTAGTTTGTATGCTCTATAAGGGAGAGTGAGTCACACTGAACAACTGTTTTGATTAGGTTGGTGTTTTGCTACTCAGGGATTGTATTAGTTGGGTTAGATGATGTGGAGAGACCATTCTGTGTGTTGGCCTTACCATTTCACAGCCTGGGCCCTGCATTGAGTGAGAAGAAGTAAGCTAGCTGAACAGTAGTATGCATGCATTCATTCATTGCTCTCAGCTCTTGATGAAAATGTAATGTGACTAGCTGCTTCAATGTTCTGCCACCGTAAATTCCCTGAAATATGGTTTGTGTATGCAGTGAGACTTCTTTGGAGAAAACTAATTTTTCCTTTGCCAGTTATCAATTGGAGGTAGCTTCTAGTTTAGGTATGGAAGCTTGTGTCTAATTTCCCTCTCCACACTGGAACTCCGTCTAGCTTAGACCTGTGCAGGCTATGCATATACTGCCACAGTCCTGTGAGTTCATATCTATGTCTGTCTTCTTGTGTCTAGAAGACATTGTTTCTTCGGTGTCACTCATCTGGGAGGAGGGAACATAGTGGTCAGAATATATTTTATGAAAAAAATCTATTTTCAAAAAAATTTCCTGCAATGATGAGCTAATCTGGAATTATGAGCCAAATAAATGCTTCTTCCCTCTAGTTGTGTTTTTCGTGCATGTGTGTGCTTCTCTATTGTTTCATTTTTAGGATTTATAATACTGTAAACACAAAGCATTCTAAGTGTGTGTGTTTTTATTTCTTTGTTTATTTTAGAGAAGTTTGTATATGAGTATTGTTTTTAAATAATTTCTCCTTTCCCCAGTTTTTCCCTTTTTCCTGAACCCCCTCCATCTCAAATTCATAATTTCTTTTTTAACTTATTATACATATTCATACCTGCAGAATAAGAACATACATAAAATCAGATAAATAAAATCCCAAAAGAATTTATTTCAAAGGTAGAGATAATTTTTAAAAATATAGTCCTTTGGTTACTTGGTTATTCTTGGATTTTAGGGTTGTTGTTGATGCTGTTGTTATAGTTGCTATTAAAATGCTCAGGATTGACCCAGTGACTTTTGAATGCTAGGCAAGGATTTTCATCTAGCTAAACTCCCAGCCCTGATTTGTTAATTTCTGCAGAAATAATATGAAATATGAAAAACTAGGGATTTGAAATTTGAGTTTATCATTACTCCTATTTTCTTGGCAGAAAGTGCTTTTGGCATAGTGTAGGGATTACAATGTGGGAGGATAGCATTATCTAATACATGAATGAAATCCTACTCTAACCAAAGCAGACACTGCTTAGTGGAGACCCTGGATGTGCAGCCCGTCCTTCTCACACAGGCCAGAGCATCTAGGATTTCCAGTGCTGCATATGTTTAGTGTGTCACCTTGGACATCTGCTCATATTGAACATCTGTTTTTTGTTTTCACTGGCCTGCCAAAAAGAGAATGGGGTCATTAGTTATTCTACAATGTGAAGTTATGCAGAACACAATCCATGTATGAGAAATAATGTCAGGAAAACCATATCCACTGTCATTAATTCAAAGTTTGATTCATGCTGAGAGTCATTACAGACATCATTTCAAAAGAGGCTGCCAAACCATCACATCCTCATATAAAAACCAAGTATTTAAACATTTCTGCACAGCATTTTTTACCCCAAAATCTGTGACTTTGTTATTTTCTGAGCAGCAAAATAAAATGTGCAGTGAGTAAAATAATGTACTTATGTATCCATTGATTAATTTTTTAACTTTCATGCATATTAAATGAACTTATCTTATATTAATGTATTCATTTTTATTAGGAATCACAAGTTATTAGCTGGTTATTTTGGACAACTAAAAACATACTATGCACAAGGCTGTATTACAGAGTATAAATAAGCTACTATATATTTTATACATTTTATGTTCTTCTTATATATGACAATGTTTGAAACAAATTTTCTATCATTTGAATTACATTAATTGCCCATTGACCACAAGATGTGTCACAGGCTTTGATATGAACAGTTGGACACAGTGAAACAAACTTTTCCTGTTTATGAAATCAGTTTTTATGTTCACATTCAATCAAATCCTCCTAAAATATAACAGAGATACAATCATAAAGCATAAAATTCTGGCACTCATTTAATAACTTAAAGCTCTATTTTAGATTATGAACAAGATAGTTCTCTTAAAATATTATATGAAATTATGCAAACATTGAATCATCATCATATATATATATATATAACCATATTCCCTCTATATTATGCTCAAAAACAGTTTTATGGACATTATGAGTCAAGAGAAAAACTAACAGAAGAAATGGAACAATATTAATGATACATAGTAATATAGAAATCATGGGGGTTTAACTTTTATTTAAAGGAATAGCAGATTTTATTTCTACTTGCCTTATAACTTATTAGGTGGTCCTACTACTGAGGTCAACTATGCTTAAAAAGACTTCAGGCTTTGTTTTGTAGATTTATTGTTTATGACTAAGCATCACACTGTCACTTTTTCTTTTTCTTTTGATCAGTTGTGGTTTTCTGTAATTGTCTCTGTCTGTTGCAAGATGGATCTTCAATGAGGGATGAGACCTAATCTTATCTGTGTATGGATGCAGGGATAAATCTTTAGAATATAGTTAGGAATTAGATGGTTTCAGTAAAATGGTAGTTTTAGGATCTCCTCCAAGATCCATGACCTCACTAGACCCAGGTAGTTGGATATATTTCCAATGCTAGGCATGATTTCCCTCTTCTTGAGCAGGGCATAAATGTAATTAATGAGCTGTTGGTTACCAGCAGGTATGTGTGCCACTATTGCATCCTGAGGAATATTCCACCATGCTGGTTATTATTGTATTTCATAGACATCATATCTGGGTAGAACTATGGGTGACTATTTACAACACAATATCTGTATCTATGTCTCAGAGATCTTAACTTAAGCTCAAGGGTTATAGCAGAAAGGGGTCAGAAAGATTGTAAGAGCCAAGAACAGGGAAAACTTGCTGTGAGTTTTCAGCTCCTAGAAATGCTAAAGAAGCTATAGCCACACAGTTTCATCAATATTGCTGCCTAAACAAGACTTGAACAAAAATGCAACCAATAGACATGCTCTTATGGATGGGGGAAAGACCTTGGAGCCTCAACCCTAGACAAAGAACTACAGGCAACTAATTAATGCTGAGAGCAGAGAAATAGTCTTCCCTGGGGAAGACTTCACCAATTCATTGTCCAATATCAGTCTTGTGTGTGTGTGACATGCACACGCATGAGCTTTGTGTTTATTCTGCTGTTCATGGTTATGTGTGGTCAAAGTTTTCTTTAACTGCAAGTTTATCAGTTGTACACAGGGTATACTAATAAATCATCAATCCTGATCATGAACTGAGAAGATTGTATTTATAAATTTAAGGATATATATATAAGGATATATATATGAGTATTATTCAGCTCATAATTTCCCCATACTCCACTAAGTAACTTTATAGAATGCATCTACAATAACCCTAATTAGAGTCATTGGGTCACAGACAAACACAACGCGCACACACACACACACACACACACACACACACACACACACAAACAAACATACACACACATACACATTCACAAGCACACACATACATACACACAAATGCACATATACACACACATACATACAAACACACACAAACATACGCACACAAACACACACACAAGTAAGACATGATAGTAAGAGGAAAGGTACTTTGTGAAGAAGAAATGCATGAGGAAGTGTGGGAGTGCTAAAAGAAGACACTGGAAGTTCAATGTGACCACAGTACATTCTAGACACGTCTGAAATAGTCAAATATATAAAACAGGCTATGGACACATATATTCTCATTTTGTATAAATGTAATAAAATCATTTGTATAATATATATTTGTGGTAAGTGTCAATAAATTATACTTCTAGAAAGTCTGTGTCTTTTAAGGTCTAACTCTATTCTTTTCTTGTTTGTTTTTTGTTTTTTTTCGAGACAGAGTTTCTCTGAGTTATTTTGGTGCCTGTCCTGGATCTCACTCTGTAGACCAGACTGCCCTCAAACTCACAGATATCTGCCTGTCTCTGCCTCCCAAGTGCTGTGATTAAAGGTGTGTGCCACCACTGCCAAGCTTCTGACTCTATTTTTTGTGATGGAATAATAAGAAAGCTGGCTCATTTGTTTTTATTTTATGCCTGGTTAGCTGCTTTGATATTTTTCTAGCTGTTCATGGTTGTGTGTTTCAAGATTTTCTTTAGATACACAATGCATACTAATCAAAACTATTATTCACTTACTTACTTGAATATTATGTTTTCTTCTAGGAAGATGTAAAAAATGAATACATACAAAAGGTACAAAAAAAGGAATGGAAATATTTCAAGGTATGATATGATATGTACCAACAGAATGAGTGGTATAACTAATTGTTCTTTCCTAAAAGCAGTCTAATTTCAGCAACTTCAAGAAATATGTATATCAAAGAAGATAAACTCACTATAATGAAATATATGCAGAAATGTTTCTAAAGACAATATATTTAGTTCTTTATGCTTCAAGCATAAAAACTCTAACTAATTAACAGAGTTAAATAGGTCTTCCATTCCATCTTGCTAACTAGTTTAGATGTCCTTTCCCTTCCCTCTCCTTAAAGTGTATTAGCTGACTGTGCAATTTTAGAGAAGACAATGTGGGCCAGAGAGATTAAGGAACCAGATACATTAGGCAATTCAGTTGTGATTTCTATTGTTCTCTTCCTTAATTTATGGGACATTATAATTTGGAATAATAAGTATAAAACCATTTCCATTTTTCATGTAAACATCACTATTTTTCATGAAAAATATTTACATTGCTATGGGATCAGCCTGAATTTTGAATCACTTGGAAAACTGCCAGAATCATTATCAGTTGTTACCTTTGTCTTCATTACCTTTACCATCACTTAACCCATAATTTCTTTGAGATGCACAGAGAAGGAAAAAACACAGGAATGTCTCATTTGTATATAACCTTAATTTTGTATGTGTGGGTGGGTGTTAAAAACATACTCTTACTGGTTTCTTGGTATATTTGAAGAAAGGGTTTTAAAAATGGATCAGTCCTCAGCTGTGTCTGGAACTTCTGGGTAAGTAGCAGAGTGGCTACTTTAGACCCATGTTTACTTTGCTCCTTTATGTTTTAGATATGTAGCCACTGGCCCACTGCTAAAGGAATTTGTCAAAGAAAATCCAAATAGTTGTTTCCATTATGAGAAAACAGTGAAATGAAGTGTTGGAAAAGTGCCTGTGTGAAAATCCCACCTATCAGGCCATCTACAATGCTTCAGTCTTTGGCAGAACTGTGCTCACTCTTGCCTCTAAGGTTCCAATTCTGCATCATTTTAAGATCATTCTCATGAACTTGCCTATATTCTCATCAATCAATGAGCTCTAGTTTAGACCCCAGATGGCATCTGTATTTTTTTAAAGACATACTACTTTATTAAAATATGAAGGCTTAGTCTAGTCTTAAGAAGTATATTTCCTTTTATGTTCTGGTCATTTCAAAATAAGATTTTCTCATTTTTTCACTCCTATGGGTCAAGTAAAGTGAATAAAATAAACATTTAAATGCTTTTCCATTTTCCTGAAAAGTCCAAATCTCATTGATTTATTTAGACACAGTTTGTGATCACTTCATTCCTCCCAATCTCCCCTGTTCTATCTTATTTATCTATGAAACTCGGTGTTTCAACACTAAGGAAGGCTTGTTTTCTCACTTGAGAGACCTTTACCTGAACTGTTTTGTAAACTGGGTGTATGTATGCTTAGGCTTCCTAGTCTTGAAGTCTTAAGCATTACCACTTCTTTACAGACAGCTTTGTTTGATTCACAAAAACAGGAGCAAAATATTTAATTGGAAAGAATATGAAGATATATGAATGTACATAATAGCAGATAATGTTTAAGAAACCACTCATCTACCTAAAAAAATCATTATTTATAGCACTTTCCAATTTTTCATGGTGCATAACTACCATCACAGCAAATTTCAAGTTGCCACTAGTGTCTCATGGGGAAGTAGCACACTATCTGCTGTCATGGCACTATGGACTCCAGCAAAACTCTGCTTTTCATATCCTATAACATTATTGACTTTAAGATGTCTACATGATAGAGTAACTGATATGAGCATGCAAAGGACTGAAGAGGAGGGCAAGGACTTGCTGAGGAGAAGCAGAGTGATCACTTAACATTATTGAGGGATATAAAAGAAAACAACTTAGAATGTTGGGTGTTAATACATTTTAGTATCATTATCAAGAACCAAACATTCCTTGCACTTCCATTTAGTATTCCTTTATAGGCCCATTGCTTCTCTTCAGGTAAATTTCAGAGGATTTTAATGTTTTTTTTGTTTTGTTTTGTTTTGTTTTTTTACCGAGACAGGGTTTCTCTGTGTAGCTTTGTGTCTTTCCTGGAACTCACTCTGTAGCCCAAGATGACCTTGAACTCAGAGATCTGCCTAGCTCTGCCTCCCAAGTGCTGGGATTAAAGGTGTGCGCCACCGCAGCCCACCTGACTTTAACTGTTCTTGACTGTTTCATTTACACAGATAATACATAGCAGCCAGGTATGGTACCATCTGTGTCTATCCAAACTCCTTTGCTATTCTGACCTATCCTGAACTTCACAAACATTCAGGTTAATGTGATTCCTTTATGTATCACAATGTTGTCTGTATTGAGCACCTCTTTGGATCCTCCACCCTGCAATACAGCTGGAGACTTAACCCAAGAGCTCACATATACTGCATACATATGCACTCTTTCTGCTGAACAATTTCTCTATCCCTTACCCGCAAAATTCTATATTTGGCTCTGTCTTTGTGTTTTCCATTGACTTATCAACTGATTTCAGATCTTAATATTTCTTTAAAGCATAACAGCCCAGTACAAAAGTTTTCCCCAATTACCCATATGTCCTGGTGACAATCCTGTCTTGATGAACATGGGTTGTATATAAGCATTTGTATAATTTATGAATAAGTGGTGAATTATTTTTCAGTGACATTTTATAGACATGTGTCTCACTTTCTTCTTGTAAGTATCCCTGCAGGTGCTTGTGAATAATGACCACGTGAAATAGAATAGCATTGGCCACATAGGGAAACTTTATGTAAGCTTGAGTAAAAGACTTAGTAAGGGTACTTTGAAACATAGGGGTTTTTTTTAATGCTTTAATACAATTTTAGCTGCATAACATTAAAATACCAGAATGCTTTTGATAGTTTGTCCCCTAAGAGGGATTTTTTTAAAAATCTGATCATTTATACTGAATAGTAAAAGTAACAAGAATCAAAGTAGAACTGTGAAAATGAAATATGTATTTTTCATAAAAAGGAGTGAAATAAAAGCACAAGAAAAATAAGAGTAAAATTAAAAAAAAATGAGTTATATAATCTTTTTATGTCAGTTTCAAATCATTTTATACATTTTAGTATATATAGGCAATAGATCACAGAAGCAAAAGAATAAATCATGGGCTCAGCTCCATTCTAAAACTATGATCATCTCATGAATTAAGTGATTTTATGGATCAGAAAAGGGGTCTCATGATCAAAGAGTGACAGTTTAATTTTTATCCATTAAGTATGGTGTCTGCTACAGCTTGTTAGGCTCATTTTAATTGATTTTTTTGCACTTAATAAGGATCTCAAATTAATCTAACAATATTTATATTTTTACTACATTCAAGGAAAGATAGACTGACCACATGTGTCTTGTATCTGTCATTTGTGCTACAAAGGCACAACTCAACACCTTAAAACACACCCCAGGGAGCAAAACAAAGCAAACAAATCTCACTTATTCCTATTGTAAGTTATTATTTCTCTGTGAGTCCTGGAGGCCAACACACATAATTCTACAGAAAATGTAAAATAAATGTTAACTACTGAAATGCTCTAATGGACATCTATTTATGGTTACTGTGTATTAGCAATTCATATCAATTCTTCAGCTCTGATATCATTCCTCTGCTGTATCCCTTTAGGGATTAGGAAAATGAAATTAAGTGTCATTTAGCTGTCTTTTCTTGAGGCTATATTTCACTAGCTCCTCCTGTTACCCCATAAATCCTACTCTCCTTCCCTTTAGTTATATTGTCTCTCTTTTCTGGATTCTTAGTAATTAACATGAGATGACTAAATTAAATTTTGATTGTTATGCCTAAATTTGTATGTCCCACAGTATTATTGTATTAATTGACCTCATACCTCAGGCTGTCTCCTTAAGTGAAAAGGAATATGTTATTAAGAAGGCAGTATGGCATTCAGGCAGATTGGCAGGCAAGGCATAAGAATGGAAAAGATGAGAGTAACAGAAATTCCATTTGACACTATACTCTCATTAACTGGCACAGTTACCCACTTCCCGCCACTGTGTTCTGTGTGGTATGTTTTCTGTTAGTTAGTTCTGACTTCAGGAAAATCAAAGAGACATCAAAATGTTGCATTTGATTTCAGTCTGCCTACCAAGTGAGAATAAAGTTTTGAATGATTTGAGACTGATTTTCATCCTATAGGTGAGCCTGCTGGAGTTATTATAAATTCCATTTATAATACTTGCATAGCTAGAAGAGTTTTATGAATTATGACTATAAATAGGACTGTTTTCTCTAGAGAATGCTATCTTTAGTGATCAAAGTGGCCTTAAACTTAATTTTGAAAATATTACCTTTACTAGAGGAAATATTTTAAAAAATCATAAAAATGAACTCATACATTTCCCAGTATACTAATTATTAATTTAATAGTATTTGCTTATTCTCCCCCAAAATCATTGTAATATGAAATATAAATTATGAACCCATTAAATTCTATGACTTCTCATCTGCAGTGAAGATTTTCTTTGCAATTTTTCTTTTAAACTGTCCCTAAGATTTTTATGCTCAATTGGTTGGTTGGATTTTGCTTTTATGAGAGAGGGTCCTACATAGCATGGGCATTCTCCAAACTTTCTATTTAGCTGCAAATGACCTTGAGTTCTTTATTCTCCCACCTCCACCTCTGAGTGTTGAGATTATGGGTATGCAGCACTGCAGCAGCTGACTTTCCATGTTGTGTGAGAGCATTGTCTCACACTTAAAATAATTGTCATTCTATTGGTTCCTCTGGGTTGTAGGAATTTTAGCTTCTTAAATAACTTTTAAGATATTTGTCCAATACAAAGCACAAAAATAATCCATAAACAGGCTTTACTAAGAATACATTTTATGCTGAAAGTGGACTCATATCTGATAATACAAATTGCTTATCATTTCCTGATGAAAAAATAAACTGATCACAATAACTTACTGTTTTTACTTATTATTAGTATTATAGCAAGGTATTGTGGCTTGCAAAGTATTCAGAGACACAGATCTGGATCTCCCTAGTAAGGCATGAAAAATTATAAAAATTGATTGTATGTTGTCTGAGATTCATTTCTCTTGCCATAATAAAATACTCTGACAAAAGCAAATTAAAAGAAAAATGGTCAATTTAGCTCACAATTACAGGTTACAGTCCAGCACTATAGAGATTTGAAGGTGTTCAGAGATTGAAAAAACAGGCCACATTCTATCTACAGTTAGCAAAGAGCAACAGGTGTGTACATGCTCGCCAGTGCTTAGCCGGCTCTGTCCATAGTGTCCAAGGCCCAGTCCAAGGAATGATGCTGCCCACACTCAGGATAATTCTTCTATCTCAATTAAAATAATCAAGGCAACTCCCACAAAAGTTTACAAGTCACCCTGCTTAGGAAATCCCTGGGACTCCATCCTAGGTGGCTCTAGATTTTGGTAAGTTGAATTAAAATTAACCATCACATATAATAATAAGTAGATAATAGAATTGTGTGTTTTGCTCTAAAAACATTATAAAAAGAAAAGTAGGCATATGAAAGTGAACAGAGGCTCATCAAATACTGTTTTTCTGAAAGTATCTGAATTTGCTTTTATCCATTTAGAATTAATTATAAAATTCTTAGTTACTTTTAAGTAATTTTCAAAAATTATTTTATTATATGTAATATATAACATATAGCCTAATGTATATATTATATATGCCACAATTAAATTATTTTTAGAACAATTGGACATATAAACTCTATTGAAGTTAATTCAAGATTCTTAGATTAATATACTTTCTACTGTATTAAAATGCTTCTGAATTCAACATTTTATTTAAGATATACTTAATGGAGTTAATATCTTTAGTACCTTTTCTGCATTTGCTTGTTACTTTTGTTTGCTTGCTTTTTGTTTGTTGTGATGCTAGGGAAAAATTAATAATCTAGGCAGGCATCTACCATTGAGTCCTTATTTTATTTTTCTAAGTGGAAATACTTAAATTTGGAAGCATCTAGTTATTTCACATCTTTAGATGGTACTTATGAAAGCTTCTATTATAAAAATTAAAATATTCTAAAGAAGTAAGTTACAATTTTCTTAGTTTTCCTTTTATAAACAGGTTAAACATTATTTGTGGTGACATAACCCTACTGTCAGCTTGACTAGATATGCAGTCACCTAGGAAACATCATTAGGCTATTTCCAGAGAGGTGAAATTAAGGAGAAAAACCTACTTCGAATATGGGAGGTGCTGTTCCATAGTCTAGAGTCCAGCAGAATGAAATGAAAGGGGAGAAAACTGCTTCAGTACCAGCTGCTTCTTGACTACATGACCAGCTGCCTCTGTGTTTCTCTGCTCCAATGGCATGCATGCCCTCTTAAGCCACAAACAAACCAAATCATCCACCCTTAAATTACTTGGTAAGAAGTACTTAGTATTGGTACTGGGAAATGGGGTTGTTGGCCTGACAAACATATGTGGTTTTGTGGTTTATGGGCCTTTGAAACTGGTTTATGTGAAGAACGTGTGGAAATTTTGAGCTATGCACTTAAGAATTCCTAGAATGTTATCAAGTTTCATCAGATGTTCTAGTGTAAGTGTAGAACAAAAAGCAGACAAAGAAAACATGCTCACAAGGTTTTTGGATGTCTGGGAACTGGACTAATGGCCTTTAATGTTGCATTCTGCTAAAAACCTCTGACTTCCTCCCATGTGTGTGAGTCTTGAGAACTCCAGTGGGGCTAGGTAATGACAGTGGTCTTATTTGTTTGGCTGAAGATTTCAAAATCGCTTAGCATGCAGACTTTGTTGTGATTACTACTGACACCTCTCAGGTTTGCAGTGGGAGGAAGCTGCATGTGGGGTGAAAAATTGGGAAAATGTAAAATTTGGTGAGGAACGGAGCAGGATTTCATATAAAGTTTCAGATAAAGCCAACATGGAAAACGAGCAACACTAATCCCTGAAAAGATTTGTGCAATGAAAAAGAAGCCTCACACAGTTCACTGGGACTATAGGGACAATGTCTTGAAAGTCATCTTTAACTTACAAAAAAAAATACATATTAACTGAAGGGAGAGAGCTTGAATCGAGGGAGGTGTCTAAAAGAGGGTTCCTTTCAAAACCAAGCGTCTGCAGGTTCATCCAAGTGTGGACATCAAGCACACAGCGCCTACTACAGCTATGCTAGAGGTGTAGGTGATTCCTCAAGATGGCAGCAGAATTTGGCAGTATTAATCACATGGTGCTGATTTTTAGAGATGCAAAATCAAAGACTTATGAATTCATGTTGGCTTGCACTGAAGTTCCAGGAAGCCTCTGAAGCCAAGCACAGTAGTATAGTGTAGTATAGGGTTGACTTCCCTCCAAGGAGTACCTGAAAGGCCATTGATAAAGCCGTGAAGGTGAATTCTAAGGTGCAATGGAAAAGCTAGGATCTTGGAACTTCCATAATATTGAAATGTCAGTAGGCTAAGGAAAGCTGAAGTCACAGTACCTGGAGTTAGCTCAAGAGAGATGATGTATTCTTCAGTCAGCATCAGGGAAGTGAAACAGTCCAAATCCATGAGAGCCCACAAGATGCCACTGTTCTTCTCATATGATGGAAATGTAGCTACAGTATTTGGTGATTGACCTGTTGGGTTTTGGTTTGGTTTTGGCCTCATCTTCCCTTATCATGTAGCCATTCTTTCTGTACAGAATAAACATGTTTCTTTTGTGGCATTTTGTTTTGGATATGTTTAACTTATCTTTTTATTTTATAGGGCCTCTGGGTTAAGAAATTTCCTTGAATCTCAGAATAAATCTTTACTTAAGTTCTTTCTTCAGCTAGTTTTGACAGCAAAAAGTACAGTAACTAATTAATATACTTTATTATGAATAGTAATATTCTATTTTGAACATACATATTCCTGTAATTTTTCTTATAATGTAAAACTCCAAATAATTCCCAAGATCCTAATGTAAAGGTACACCTCCTTAAAGTGTAATTTAAAACTTGTTTATAATAATAATTTTAAACCATTTGTAATGAGTCCACATTGTTCACTGATGAATCATTTAGTAGATACAGAGGGAAAATATCCAGTTATCTACAATAGGAGGAAGAAATATTCAGGGATGAAAGTCAAGACCACAGAACACAGAACCTCAATCATAGGATTATTTCCAGTGAGTTTTGAGATGAAAATTCATAATATTAAGCTCCAGCTGAAGATTTAAACTCTATGTTTGAGAGTCTCAGATTTAGGGGTCAAAGGCTACCATGTAATTATATAGTAGGTGGCAATGTGGAGAATGTTAAGCCGGGCTACAAGTGGAATCTCAAAAAGACACACTTTGCAGTTTAGAGGTCAAGAGGTACATCAAAGACAAAAAATAGTCCAGGAGTTTAGCCTCTGCAACTCAAATTTCAAGTATGTTTTAATAATCATGTTTATCTATACACATGTGTGTAATGTATGTGAAATATTAATAGATATTCATGAAATTATATATATATATAAAGAGATGTGCCAAAACTGTAGAAATTCTTCTTGGATACTGTAGTATTTTTGTATTGAATACTTTGTGTCCACTGATGCTTTTGCTTCTTACAATTCAATGACAGAAAACCAAAATTTTGTAACTAAGTAAGTAAACTCATCCATCATCTGGTAACCACTTTTTTTCTTCCACCTTTGATTTTGTGAACCTAATGCTGTTTTGAGAATCAAAATGCAGTTACTATGTAGCTTTCCTGAAGAGGTAATTAGCCCTCATCAATATTGATGGGCAAATGGGAAATGTGAGTGCAGATTCTGGAGTAAGCTAATCCCTTCTGAGAATGAAATGTTTTGAGGGCCAAGTTCTGTCATTAGAAACTCACAGGCAATTAACACTGGGATACCATTCAAACAGTGTGAGTAGATGTGGACCAATTTTCTCCTTTGTGTTTACCTTGGCCAGCTTTGTCCTTAATGCTCACTGGATTGCTTTATAGCAATGGAATGATTTGTATGGTTGAGTTTTTAACAGGAAAAACCTCTTTGCAAAGGAGGTACACCATCAGGAGGTTCCTCTGCAGTTTGTCTATTTTTAATCCAGGCAGTAAATCCACAAGGTTCTATATCTAATGCAAACCACAAATGAAGTTGTGTTAAAATCAAGTTTCCAGTATAAGTGCTGTTGCCTTTCAGCTCCTCAGTCCCCACCCAAACACAGACACCACACTTTAATTTACGGTGCAATGAACTCATTATTAGCAATTATTTTTTCAGTTCCCGAGTTCTTATCATATTTTTTGCCAAATATAGTCATATTTTCCAGCTAAAGCATAATGTTACAAGAAAAAATGAACTTGAGACACATGCTTCAGCACAGATGTCCTCAGGAGACATTGGACTTGGAGATATAGTCAGTTACATAGAGGATGATTCTCCTAGGAGACTTCAAGTTCACTGAGACAGAAGGTTCAATGAAAGTTCCCTGGGACTGAGGGGAGAGTAGTTGGGGGGTTTATTGATTAGTGAGTAGAGCGTTTCAGCTTGTGGGGATGAAAATATTGCATAGGTGGTGATGATGATAATGCCACAATGTAGAAGGAGTTAAGAGTACTGAACTATGCCTTTGAAGAGTTAAGGGTATAATTTTACTTATATATCATAAGAAGTAAAAGAAGAAGGGGGTATTAGACAAGGTAGAATATTTTAGGCTATGTTCCAATTTCCCAAATTTTAGATTTTTTTCTATATTTTGTGTTTACCACAATTGAAACTTTATAGTATAAACAGAAATAATGCTAACATTCTATATTCCAAGCCTAATGTAGCACCAAATCAGCAAATAGAGATTTTATTATCCTTAATACTTAGTTTTGTTTTGTTTTTTAAAATTTCATATATGGATATGATGTATGTTGACCATATTCCTCTCTAATTCTCCTATTTTTCCAATAACCCCTCCAAACATTGTGTTCTTTTTCATCATAAATCATGAAGTCCTAATTGTGATGCCCATTTGTTTACCTGTATGACGTCATCCACTGGGGCAAGACTAACCTACCAATGGTCACCATGACATCCCCCCAAAGTGATTCTCTCTCCTTTAGTATCCATCCACGGGCAGAGGTCTGTAACTAGAGTAGGTATGCAACTAGACATAGGGTATCTGGAACAGCTGGTTAGTTACAGTTTGGCCACTATTAACCAATGGTGACATCTTGTCTGATAGTCCCATATTACAGCATTCATTGTCCAGCATAGGGTAAGACTGTTAATGTCATTTTTATCTCCCCCAGGATCCTACATAGAATTTTCAAGCACAGGCAAAGCTATCTGGCAGGGATAGTGTTTCTTGATCAGTTCAACACTGATTTCTCAATGTCCTGAGAAGAAAGTGTGAGGTGTCTTCAACAATGGGGTGGGGTTCTACTATGTAGTTTGTAAGGACAAGTAGGAGAAATGGCAATCTTCATTTAATGCCTCTAGGGGCTCTATGATCAATAATTTGTTGGAAAGTCACCTGTAAAGGAAATGATCAATTGAGTGATGAGGCACCCAACATAATGGGAAATCTTTACCAACCATACCTCTCTGACAGAAGATTAGTGTTTATAATATTAAAAAAAAAACCAAACTACCCAATTAAAAACTGGGTCATGGATCTGCATGGAAAATTGCCAAAAATAAATATAAATTGTTATTAAACACCTTTTAAAATATTCAACATCCTTAGCTATCAGGAAATGGAGATTAAAAATAATTTAATGTTCCATCTCATTGCAGTCAGAGTGACCATCATCAGTAATATAAGTAGCAATACATGCTGTCATGGATATGGTGAATAGAAATCTTTTCCACTGCTGAAAGGAATGTAAAATAGTCCAGTAACTTTGGCAATGAGTTTAGAAGTTTCTCAAAATATATGAAACTGGAAGTACAGTTATGACCCAAAAGACTTTATAACCTACTACAGATTTCATTACACTTCTATGTTTACTGCCATTCTATATAGAGATCATTACACTTCTATGTTTATACCATTCTACTCACAATATTTTCAAAGTAGAATCAGTCTAGATGTCCATCAAATGGTAAATAGATTGAGAAAACATAGCACACATATACAAAGGAATAATACTTGTAGAGAAAACTGTAATCATGCAATTTGTAAATAAACTATTGGAACTGGAAAAAACTATATTGAGTCAAGTCACCAAGGCCCCAAAAGACAGGTCATTAATATTCTATCTGATATACAGATTTTAGCTTCCAATCTTGTGTTTTCCATGGCTAGCCTGAAGTATATGTGATACTCGAGAAACTAGTAACGTACCAGAGAGGTTATGCATTTAAGGAATGGAATATATATATGTAAGGTGGCAGTAGAAAGAAAAATACTGGATTCAAATAGGTTTAAACAGGTAGTGGAGTCCTGGGCATTAGGAAATATGTGGACAGTAGATTTAACCAAAATGTAGTGTGCTTGATAAAGCTATATGGGAACACATATGGAACCATAATCTCATAATCAAGTACAAAACATAAGAAGGAATATTGTAACATATGTATGATAGGAAGTAATGAAGGAGGGTGATAGACGGAGCTAAAGGTTTAATCATGTGAGACAAGGTTTTGTGAAAATGTGAATATGTGGATGAGTTAACCAAAACTAAAGATGTCTGCAGAAACTTTGCTAGTTTGTAAGCTACTTAAAACATAATTTTAAAAAAGTAAAAGAGTTTGACATGAGTATCCTACATTGGCACAAATATTCCTCCAAGAAGACAATTTATTAAGTGAAAGTCTCAGTGGCAGTACAGCTTACTTATGTACATCTAAGAAAGTCAAGCATGTCAAATTCATGAGACAAAAAAAGCATAAACTCAAGGTGACTGAACTTTTTATCCCCCAGCAACATTGTGCTACTCACAGCTTTCACATCTATCAGTGTAGAAAAAGGACAGACTTGGTTTATTTGGTTTGTGAAAGACATAAGCATCTAGGGATAGGGAACAACTCAGAAAATATCAAAAGGAATTGGGGTTGTGTGTGCCATGTTTGTCTGCTTCTACATGTTATTGACCAACGTGGCATACTGAAGAAAGAATAACTGTCTTCAAACTGGAAGAGAGAAGACCACAGAAGTTCTTCTCACAATCCCTAGAGCTACTTACCCAGGGCTGAATGTGAGGGTCCTCATTGTAGAATATGGCCTTGAGAAGGACCAGATGTTCCTATGTTCCTCCTCTAAGGCTTAAATTGCATTAGATCAATCACACCCACACTGTTCTTGACTAGAAACTATGAGATGTCCAAGAATGATCAACTTCAATTTCTTGTGAGACCAGAGAGTCAGTCTTCTTCAGTAAATTTAATTTGACTTAGAACATCAAGGAATTGTTAATTTTTATGTTGTGTAATGAGCAAATTTATGGTTTATAACATCATGGAATTGTTAATTTTTATGTTGTATAATGAGTAAATTTATGGTTATCAAAGTGAGTTCTTTTTACTGAAAAAATCTAGTAAGCTTATGCTGCACCTGCCCATCAGTAGTACCTACCTACACTTTGTAATGGGAGCAATGGCATTTGTAAAGTAGCTGAGGTGGTTGTCTTTTGATGGTCAACTCCAGCATATTTAGAACCATCTAGGAGATATAATTCTGATGCTATCTTTGGAGGCATTTCCACAGAGGCTTAACTGAGTGGGGAGGATTCTTCCTGAATGCATCACTGTCCCGAGGAATGCACTTCCAAGCTGAATAAAATAATTTAAAGGAGAAACAAAGAGGCCAAAAGGAGCCTCACCATTCAGATCTCTACTTTTTAAGGAGAGTACATTTTGTGACAAGCTGCCCAAAGTTTGACTGCATTATTTTCCTGCTGTGATGAACTACGCCTCTTCTTAAATTGGGGATCAAAGTTATTTATTCTTCCTCGAAGTTGCTTTCTGTCATGTGTCCAGACACAGTGATGGAAAGTACTAAACATAGATCTTGGAATTTAATTGCCTTGGAGTCAGATTGATATGGAATGCTGTAGTGCCAGAACTTCTACTGAAGCAGTATCCCTGTTTTTGCTTACATTGTATCATTTATTATAAATTACCACTAGTATCAAAGAAAAAATTGTGAATAAAAATATAGAAATATAATTAAGTTTGATATTACTTCCCAAAAGCTGCTGGTATTTCTATTGGTATCTGCTTCTGAATCAATGGCCCCTATTTTTTATACTTTTTCACTGATATATTTATCAGATATTCTATGATCGTACTGGTCAACCTACTTCCTCCTGCATAGCTTCTTGTTTTACCATGAAATGATCAGCTTTGAGCTCTTCATTTAAACATGACTGTGTTCTTATTTTATGGTATCAGGGGAAAAAAAGAGAGTATTGGTTAAAAATCTGGGCTTCACTTCCATGGGTCTGAAGGACTCAGCTGTTCCCATAAATTCTGAGCCTGACATTTGAACTTTTCAGACTGCTGGACAATTTTTCTAAATGTTCTACATCTTCTAGTTCTACTGGGATATCTCTGGTTGTCACAATACCATAGATCTTATTATAAACCATATATATGACGCTTATTACCTTGTGTATTAAAAAATTATATGAAAGTCCCATTACATATTGGGGTTTGTAATTTTGAGTTACTACAGAAACTCTGCTAATCAGTTTTAGTTAAAACTTGAAATTATACCAGGTTTTGTGGGAACAGAATTGGTAATTTAATATGTAGTAGTTTGACTCACTTGAATGGGAAATAGCTTCATGGTAGGAGGAAGACAAAGCATATTAATCTTTCAAATAGAGAATTGTGGTATGAGGATTAAATTACCATACTGAACACAATAGTGTTAGCTTGTTGCACTAATGAGAAAAAAATGAGCAAAATAGTGCTAAAGCAGAATGAACCATATTGTCTTTTGGAGATCAGATACAGTTTCAAAATAATTATATTATCTCTTAAATTAAATTAATGTTAACTTGAGTATTATTGATTTCATTATTTTTATGGACATTGTTTTAATAGTTGGAAACTATTTCTTTTTTAAGAATTAAAATCTAATTGTTATATTTATTTAAGGCAAACTGTAATACAATTATTAATATCTGTCATGGGAGGCAAAAATATTTAAAATAACCTACTATTTTCATTTGCACATCAAAAATTCACTGTCTTTCACTGTTGTTATAAGAGATAAATGGAACATCTTATGCAACACAAACCTATTCCTTTTGCTTCCTCATAAACTCATTTTCCAATGATTTTAATTATCTGGTTCTTAAAGTTACAAAACAATATAAAAATAAGATCAGGCATAGAATAAGATATGGTTTTGAAATATGAATACATTCTCCAGATTAAATTATATCATCGACTGTACAAGTAATGCTTAGTCCCTGCCATACTTAACCACAGAAGTGCATACCTCAGCCAATTGCCAGAGAGATGGGTGCCTCTCGCTCTTACTATAGTCCTTCTTTCACCAAAAACAGGCAGTGTGGGAGTTTTACCAGGATCAGAAGATGTTTCCTGAACTCACACTCACAAAACTCAGTGCACTACCAGCACAGTTAAGAGCCTATGGGCTGCTTCTAAATAGGCATCAAATAGAGAGTCTGTGAGGAAGGCATTGAGTTTTAAACATTAAACAAGGTCCACACCTAAGGTCAGGGAACATTGGTGAAAAGGGGAGAGAAGGATTGCATGAGTTGCAGGATCAGGGAGTTTGCTGTGAGATTATATTTCTTAGTGATATCAGAAGCTATACCCTTTACAGTCTCACCAACATGACTGCCAAAACACAAGCTGAACAAGAAGAACAGTAGACATGCTAAAGTGGATAAGGTTAAGACTACAATCCTTCAAAAGCAACTACAGGCATTTAAGAATACTGAGAGTGGAAGAAATACTTTTTCTTAGAGAAGGATGTATCAATTGTTTGTCAAATGACAAATGTTCTTCCTTGAAAACTTATACAGAAGTCAAAATATACAGGGTAAGAATGTTATATTTATGGTTATGTATGTATGTATGTATATATATATATATATATATATATATATATATATATATGTAATAAAAATTAGTAGAAAAAGAGGTCATGAACTTGAAAGAAAGAAAGGTGGGGTAAATAGAAGGGCTTGTGGGGAAGGAAAAGGAAGGGAAAATGGTGTAATTATATTAAACTCAAAGATAAAAGGAACAAAAGTTAATGCCAATTGATTCTAGGAATTGTAAAAGTTAATGGCCTTGAGAAGTTACAGGGCTTCTAAGATAGCTCAGCAGGTAATGGTGTTTATCATCAAGCCTAATGGTCTGTGTTCAATATCTTGAATCAATACGTTAGAAGGAGAGAACTGATTACTGAGGGCTGTCCTTGAAACACAGAGATACACACACATACACATGAATGCACATGAGCACACACTTTTATATGCATGTATGCACATAATAAATTCTATTTTTAGAAATAATAGAAATTATAAAAATAAAGCAAATGATTACTTTTTATCTGCTTCCAATCAGATAGGAAAACAAAAGCACATTTTGTATATTCCAAGTGGTACTTTATTTTACTACTGTAATAGCTTTTTATATTAAAAGCAGCTTTTCTGAGAAATTTATATACAGGGATATTAACATAATTTTAATTCATAAAATTGTATAGAATTAATCTTTTTTTATTTTTTAGTCATGTAAAACACCCTCAGAAGTGTGTTGTATATAATTTATGCTATTATTTTTAATACTTCAGTGTTTTAGAATAATCAGATTAGCTATTCTTAACAATATTCTTTTCTTTTTATAGAATAAGACAATTAAAAGAACATTAGATTGTAACGGAGTCCTTCCTGGCTTTGGAAAATGGGAGCACTACTGGACAAGTATCCCCAGGAATCTCAAGGACACTCTTGTCAGTTATTAAAGAAACTGGCTTATTAGAGCCGACACATCCATCTTTAACATTGAGTTGTTTTCTTCCTTAGTTTTATTTATTTATTTATTTTAAAATTTCACTTTAGTTTAAGCATACATATCTATCATCTGTCTATTGGGATAACTAAATTTTTTATTATATTTTCATAGGTTTATCTTTCTGAGATACTATATCATAAAAGAAGATAAGTGGCGTCTTCCATAGTAATGATTTTAAAGGGTTCCAAATTTTTTTTATTAAGAAAAAATGTTTCCCTCTTCCCACTTCCTGCCCCCCTCAATTCTCACTCTCCCAACCTACCCCTACTCCCTCCTACAAGAAGATAAGACCTCCCAGGGGGAGGTACATTTAGTAGAGGCAGGTCCAAGCCCCTCCCCCTTCCTTAAGGCTGTGCAAGGTGTCCAAATTTTTAAGTAAAATAGTTTCCTACATGTAAACCCTAAATAGAGATATTTAAATAAAACACCATGTTTTATTCTATTGTACCACATAAAAAACAAAAAAAAAAACACAAACATTTGCCTATGAAACACTGCAGTTTTTATTTATAATCTTAGAATTACCAACAAAGTACAGAATATTCACCCTGAAATAGATACTGTGTGTTTGTAATGGAAATTTATACCCAATATAGTTGCATGAAATATTTTCATTGAGTCATACAATTCTAAGAAACCTGGATAGAGTGTATTTGTTATTTGTACACCTCTTCAACTGCTTTCTTGAATATATACTTATATATACAATAACATAATATAATAATGATATACATACATTATTTACAATGGATCTTTCTAAATTCTATAATGTTTACTACAGAAAACCATATAATATGTCCCATTAGTTGAGCATTTTAGATTTAAAATTATTCTTCTAGTGCCATGGTGTATGTTTAACAGTAATTATTAATTCATAAAATTTGTGAAAATTTCTAATATAGATAAAAATGATTATAGTGAAAGATGAATATGTAAGTACAGATACAAAAATTTATTTGTATCCTCATTCCTACCTAGAAGTAGGGAATTACCTCAATATCAGCTCAGTTTGAATGAATTTTTGTTTGGTTGGTTTGTTGTTATTTTTTGTTTTGTTTTGTTTTGAGACAGGGTTTCTCTGTGTAGTCCTGGATCTCACTCTGTAGCCCAGGCTGGCCTCAAACTCACAGAGATCCACCTGGCTCTGCCTCTCGAGTGCTGGGATTAAAGGCATGTGCCACCATCACGTGGCTCAGTTTGAATTAGTTTAAAAAATTTTTTTTTCTTTATATGAAACTTAGACTTTTAAAGCACTATTTTGTTTATTATTATAAACAATGTTCAAATGCAAGACATTTTCAAATTCTCTCAATGTTTTCAAGTCAGACTTTTATTTTCTTCATGCGTTTTTAGTTTATTATTTATTTATTTATTTAATTTTCTTTTAGCATTTGGTATCAAGTTTATATTGACTTTAAATTCACTTTGTAGCACAGTCTAGATTTGGACTCGAAACCCTTAGAATCCCAAACTGTGGGATTACAGGCTTGTGCCAACAGGGCTGGCTTCCAAACAATCTCCTAAAACATGTATGTCTTATAACTTTACGAGAAGGACTAATAGACATTAGTGACTAAGATTAATATGACATTTACAATTATCATGTTTTAATTACATAATCATTTATAAGAAGCTATGTATGCAACCTCACATGGGAAATTGAAATATAGTGAATATGTGGGCCCTTATGGGATTAATCCATGCATAGAAGAAAAATAATGTGAAAAGAATCTGTAATTATGTTATATCCACAACTGTAAACATATAGTGAGAACAATGGTGTCACTCAGGAAATATTACTTAAAATTAATTTTTAAAAGATGATTTAATGAGTAAATGAGTCTTCAGAGAAAAACAGCATAACCAGGCATAAAAACTGTCTAGTAGTGGACTATGGAGCATTGCATAACCTAAAAGAGCAAGTGCGCAAGAGTTCTGGATCTTTCGCTTCATGGCCATGTCTAAACCAGGAGTTAACTGCCTGGAAACAGCAGAAAATGATGCTGTTAGTGATAAGGTCAAGACATGGCATCTGTCATTTGTCCAAGGAATGGAAAACCTCATGATATGCTAAATAGCCTTCTGTCACCAACAACCTTAGAAGTTTTATTTTTGAAAATGTGGCCACGTTTTCATTTCTCAAAGCTGCTCTAATTATATATCTGTCTCAAGTGACATTGACATGATACTTAAGCAGAGTGGCTATACTTAGGACTTAATTTTTCTACTGTGAGAACTACAGATCAATGAATGACTTTATGTAATGAAATGATCCAATATTATTGGTACTTTATGAAGGTCACTCCTATAGAGAACTTAGATGTAAGAATATAACAGGAAAAACCTATGCTAATTGTCCACATGAAGTATTAGAGTGTTTGAAATAAGCAATGCTGGAAGTGAATAAAGGAATACAGATTCAGAAATGTTTAGGAGAAAAAAAATGGAAAGTCTTAGGAAAGTTTTGAAGAAAGAGGAAACAGGATCATAAATGCTTTGTATCAAGGTATTTCAATATCTTTAGACCATTTGACACCTATACAAGTGACAAACAGATCATACCTCTGCATTCTGAATATCCTCAGACATGAACATAAGTAAAGGATATTCTGTATTGTTGACTGTAGCAGTCTGACTTTCTCCAACTTCTGTAGAAACTTAAATTGAACAGTTGCAGTGTTCAATTTTCAGGGAATAAGTTATTTTTAATTCCAGAGATGGAACTGGATATACATTGGATATGTTCACTTCTTTCAACCTTGAGTGATTTTCACATTAACGTATGTGAGATAAATCAGACTACAGACAGGAATTCATACCCGGGGAACATTATGATATTACTACTAAAAGTGTCCAAGTTCAGGGATAGAGAGAGTGCTCAGCAGTTAATGGTCCTTACTGGACTTAATGAAGTCTGGAGTTTGGTTCCAAACTTGTCAGTCAGACTCTAACTCCCTGTGAACGCAAGGTTCAGGGAATTGAACACCCTCCTCTGGCATTCACAAGCAATGAACTCATCTGCATAAATCCACACATAACACACATATTTACACATAATGGAAATTTTAAAATATCTTTAGAAAAAGAAACTCATAAGAAAGTTTTTATTATCATTTCCATTTTTATATATAAGGGGGTAGAGGCAAACTGGTTAATATTTTAATAAATTCTTTTACTTCTGTATCTCTGTATCAGAAACATAAGATAAAATATAGGGCATCATAAGCTAATCAAAATGTGTTCATTTTGCAAGTCCTCAGAATGTCTCTAGATGCAAAGGGACTAAAACCTTATAGCTATGTCACATGATCTCTTTCACTCTGATAGGGCAGAATTTTTCTTCACAGCTGCCGGAAATTCCACAACTCAGAAATATCCTCTAAGTTTAGACATGTTTTATCCAGAAACGTATCAAACAATGGGTCATTTATGAGCATTCTACTGCCTTTATTTTAGTTTCTGCTCTGACATGCTGTTTCACCTTTACAAACAATGTAAGCTTGGATACAGTTCCTCTCAATCATTTAGGCTTCCAAAATGATGAAAATGTATCAGATCACGGACAAATTGTTATCTGCAGTGCTTGTTGAGCTATTTCATGAGTTACAAATTAAGTGGAGTTGATTCCTGCTTACGTTAGTGAAGAATATTGACAGTGTAAAGTGGTTTGTTTCACCACAAAATTATAGAATTATAATGTATATGATCTGTAAGAGCCTTGAAAATCTGTTTATGTTCCTGAAACTAGTAAACATTTGCAATGCTTGTGAAAATATCTTTCTAGTCCTTCTAAATATAGCCATGCAGTAAACTACAGAGGTCATTATTAAGAGAAATAAAGCTTTTAATTATATATATCCAAATTGTTTCTGGTTTCTTTGAATGGTAACTAGTTCTTTTCTTCTCTACAATTGTAAATATTTTAAATATTTTTATATTCCTTTTTAAGATTTTATATCTTAACATTATATTTTTCATAATGTCTTAGTAATCTCCTTGCTTAATTCTATATTTTGGAGATACAATAACCCCAAATTAAAATATTATCAATGATTTTCTTTATAGTAATCTATAATGTAATATTATTTTCAGTATTTGTGCATTACAGTGATTCTGTAGAGAATCTAATTGAAATAGTCTGCCTTTTATATATATTTCCTTTTATTTTCTCTTAATCAAGGTATTTGTAATGAACTGTCAAATCTTTAAGGATCTATTCAGAGATCAAAAATTACTTTCCTATTATAAAGCATGATCAGTAATAAAAAAGATTTTGTCAATTTTTTACCAACAACTTAATCCAGTTTTCCTTCATTTTGACATTATTTAATAAGTAATGGGGCATCCCATAGCTTCTCTCAATGTAGAATCCTTTGTACTAATTCTGAGCATTTCAGAGCATCAGTCCTCTGAAGGAGAACATAAAATGTCATAAATTACCTATGGAAAACCTCAGCTTATTTTTGCCTCTCTTCCCCTCCTTTCTCCATCCATCCCTGCATATCACCCCGCCCCCTTTTTTCTGGAAAGATGGATCACGTTTCCTGAACAGCTGTTACAGATACTTATGGAAAAGAAAAGAAAAGAAAAAGAAACTTCTAGACGACAGCTAAAACAAAAGACCTCAACTAATCACCTAGTGGATAATAAGCTGGTTATTTCAGCTGTGTTCTAGCATGGCAGCAAAGCCTTGAGCCAACATTCACAACAACCCCATGAACAACCTGGAGTCACAGTTTCTCATCCTAGGAAACACAATGAAAGAATGGGCTTGAGGAGTTTGTTCTTGTTACTGTTTTAAGCTAATTTGAGGACAATTATTATGGAGCAATGAATATATCATAGAGCAGGGTCCTCATATTGTTTTTACATAAGCTGTGGCTTTGGTTGCCTTATTTTTCAAATATTTCCTAAAACATTTACAAATATGCCTAAATCATGGAAGTAGAGCTCTATTATGTACTCATGAAATCTAAACATGAATCTCTGTCCTCTTCTTTATTATTTATGGCCTTTCCCTCAATCATTTTTCTTAATATTATTTATTTCACAAATGCATGCTAAATGCCAATCAAGAAGTGTTGTATTCATCTAAGAAACAGGATTCGGGGTCAAAAGTTAAACTTCTTATAATCTCAATATTTTAAAAATATACATTGACTACACACAAAATACTCAATAGAATTAACCCCAGCAATGTATAGAAATAGTTATGAACCATGACTAAATTGCATTTTTTCTTGGTGTCAATTAATGCAATTAATAACACACTTAAAAAGACTTAAGAAAAAAAATATCCCATAATCATATCAATGGGTGTAGAACACCTAATCCAAACCTTCTGGACTACTACTTAGTCCACTTAGTTCACTTATTATTCCATTCACTGGAGATATTTAGCTTTTTATCTTCATTTAGATCTTATTTATCAGATTTATATCGAGTATTTTATTTGAGGTAATATCCATGTAAATATTTTCTTTTTTTCCCTTTGACTTTGCTTCTTCAATGCTAATGAATGAGAAACTAGTTGCTTTTGTATAGTAATTTTATACTTTGCAATACACTTAGAGTGGGAAAAATAATTTCTTATGGAATTAGAGTGAATGAGTTCAAATCCTCGATCAGCTAGAAAGCAACAGACAACAATGCATAGAGTAATTGCAGAATATCCAATCTTCTGTTTACTGGTCTGCCTGTGTGTTTTAGGGACAAAATGTAATGAAAAGATCATATATCGTAGTCATGTTGATTTCATACCAGAAATGCAGAACATCTTGACATACACAAATTAATATGTATCAATGATAGAGGACACAAATATATAATAAATTAAAAAAACACATGATCCTTTTTGCAGGTACAAAATACCCCCTGAAATATTAGTTTTTCTTTATCTGCAAAAATGGGAATGTGATAATATAATCTCATATCATAATGTATACACCATATTTTAATTGATCCATGTATATAGTAAGCACTAAATAATATTAATTCATATTTCTTAAGGAAATAAAACACAAGTAACCAACAGGAAATGTAATATTATGTAAAAAAAAAAGTAAAGAAGTGTAGCAGATGACTGTAAGAGAGTGAAAATATTGTTTTGTATTCAGAGAAAAGGTAAAATATTCAAATGATGTATTATTTGAATAGAGATGTAAATGAAGTCAGATATAACCTGTGTAAAGAGCTTGAGAAAAAACTCAAAATGAAATAATATAATTTCCTATATAGGAAATTCAAAAGTATTATCGTCAATAACAAAATATCCTGAAACTAATTTCTTTTAGCCATATTGCACAATACATAATTAATACGTGTCTATAATTCTCCTTCATTAATAAGGGGGCTGACCCTGTTACTACTTTCTACAGAAACTTTAATCATAAAATATATTGAATTTCAGTAAAAGCCCTTTTGGAAATTATGTAGTGGATCATGTTTCTTTTTCCCTTGACTCTATTTATGTCCTTTATTATGCACATTGATTTTTGTATGTATTCCAATAGAAACCATCAGTGAAATAGAAGAGAAGAATCAGCTGTTTTCTCCAACTTTCTGTTTACTGGCAGAGATACAAACAACCTCTTTAACAAATGGTTCTGGGAAGGTTGGATTTGCACTTTGTCTCCTACTCTGCACAAACTAAGATGAAACTTAATGTAACACCTAAAACTGTGTTACTACCAGAGGGAGATACAGGAGAATCATTTCAAGATAAACACAAAGGTGATTACATTCAATATAGCAATAAATCAGTATATGAAATAACAAAAAGAAATCACAAATAGTACTGAATGGAATTTAAAAGCTTCAGCATGGCAAAATAAATAATGAGTGAAGAAACTGTCTGTACATTGAGGGAAAACATTTGTCAGCTATTCATCTAATAGGGGATCAATATGTAAACTATATAAAGAGAACTAGAGAACTTGTACACACAAATAAAAGTGATTCACACAATTTATGGAGTAAAGACCAAGCAGGGTCTTCAAGTAAAGAAGCAAAGATGGTCAGTAAATACATGAAATATTAAACATCTTTTGTCACTAGGATTAAACAATTCATAGCTATACTGATCAGAACACCTCTTGTAGATGAGGTAAATTATCTCTTGGTCTCTTGGTCTCACCCAATACTGAAAAGCTGCTGGCAGTGGATTGTTACTGGTGGAGGGTAATCATTCTTCATTGAGGATGTGGGAACTTATGGTTGTTCATTCTGCAGTGGATGGTCTTATACTCATCCAAAAATAAATTACACACACACACACATACACACACACACACACACACACACACACACACACACACACACACAAATACACAGGAGCTTATGAGTTATTTGATTAGAATTATCTTGGTGTTCTTCTGGCACATTTTATTTATAACAAAGGATCAGAATCCAGTGTGACTTTGTAGGTTGTGTACACTTAATCATGTTCTGTGTATTTCCTTTGTTGTTAATGTGAAGATAAATTTACCTTATTCTCACCACTGAGGACACTGTAGCAAACATCATAGTATCATACACTAAAACTGCCTTCATCTATTTGATGTTAACAATCATTCTCAGATAGGAAATTAGACATTAGGTTTTATGAAACTGTATGCAATTCATCATATCTTTGAAGAGGAATAATTTGATTTTTCCCTCTTTTTATTGCTCTGATTAAGATTAAAGCACTATATTAAATAAGCTGCATGATAGAAGACAACCTTGTCTCAATTATGATGTTGAAGAATATTATTTCACATTTCCCCAATTTAGAATAAACTTGGCAGCAGGTCTATCACATATCTTTATTAGTTTGTAGTATGAGTTTTCTACTCCTGGCCAGTATTTTCAGGTGTTTTCTTATTTATGGAGAGCTATTGGCTTTGTGCTTGACTAGTTGCTACATCACTTGAGATTATTATGTGATTCTAGCCATTGATTCTACTTATTGATTCTATTTATTACTTTGAATGTGCTGTACCATCCTTTCATTTGATAATAAAAATTTTTTCGTTGGAGGATTTCATTTTTCAAAAATAGTTATATATTTGGTAATTCTGTCCCATGTGGCCTTCTAATCTCAAATTGAGACTTATGAACCAAAAGATAAAGTCTATTGTGATGGTAAATTTTGACTATGGGCTTGATGTATGTAAAATCATCTGGGAAGGAAATACCTGAAAGGAATTATCTAGAATAGGTTACCCTGAAAACAAACATTTGAGGTGTTTTTCTTTGTTATTATTATCAATAATGCCTTTTAAATATTAAGACAGGATTTTAATTCAGTTAACAAAGGTGAGAATACATGCCCAAATGTATGTTTACCAAGAAAGAACAAGGTAAAGGTAAAGAGAGCATAGAGTCCAGGAAGAAATATTTCATGATAAGGATACTTAAGGTTTTTCAAGAATGAAAACAAAGAAAATCTAATACAAAATATGAATAGAATAATAGCATTTTCTGGTGGATTGACTTTGGAAAGAAAATGGAACTATTATATTATTTTATTTTTTTCTTCAAGATAATCTCTGTTTAAAAATTGTAAAACCTTGGAATAAGTTATACAAATAAAATCCAAATAAAACAAAAGAATTATTACCTATAAGGAAAATTTACATTTATTATGATGATTACTATGAACATAAAAATCCAAGAATTGACAAGAGCAGATAAACTGGAACCCTGATGTATTCGCAATAGAAAATAAACACTAGTACTTATATAAAAAGCAGTTGGTCAAATCCTATACAAAAAAAAAAAATGTTCCTAACAACATAACTCATAGTAGCCAGCACATGAAAACAATTGAAATGCCTTTGAGCAGATACAGAATAAGTGTAACATGGCACATAAAATGGAATGTTAGTAATCCACAAAATATAGAACTATGAGGGACCATAGCATGGGTAATCTTACAAAAATGATATGTTCAGGGAAAGTTTTAATGCATTAAAGGTCACAGGTAGCATGATGCCATCAACATTAAGTTTCAAAATTAGGAGATCTTCAGATGTAACTTTAGGAGTTTAAAGTGGGGCATGGAAATTTACTATTTAAAATGCATGTGAATATTAAGGGAATAGAATTAAGTAGAGCTGAATTTAAAAAATGGTGTTTGCATCATTAATGCACTAAATCTAATGAAGTATATAAAAGTGATTGGTTTTATATTGTATGAAATTATCTCAACAAACAAATTAAGAAAAGTAGAACACAAGAATACCATGCAAGCATGAAGCTCTGCAGTCTTAACAGAAATGAGATAATATTGACACATATACTAGAAACCCAACAACAAATCTAAAATTAATGACTGAAAAACAGAGTGGTCTTATTATTCATGGGAAAGTAGTAAATCTTAAAACATTAGAAAAGGAAATCTGAGTTTAGTAAGACCAACTCAGGAAGGAATTATAGAGAAACATGGGTACACTTAAGCTTTTGGTATAAACTCTATTATATTTGACCTTTTACAGAATATGTATGATTTTTTCCTCAAACTACACAATATTAATCATTAACTGATTATCTCTTTATGAAATAATAATAATTTTGAACACATTACATTTTAAATGTAAAAAGTTACATTAAAGTTATAATTTTCTGGGAAAATATTAGCATGCCTTGAAATACACAGACTTTGCGTAAACAAGTAATCAATAATTAATGTTGATTGAATATACATAACATCAGTTATATTATTTGTTTGATCATTTTTATTTTAGTATTTAAAAAGTTGGTTAATTTGAGTGCCAAGATAAATGTTTTAGAAAAACTTTTAAAAATGAATTAGAGTGGAATTCAGACCCAGATAGAAGAATTTGAAGGTGAACCTATTTCAGCATTGCATTATATGATTACAGAGAAACAGCCTAAGGTTTCCAGACAGCAAACATTAATCTTCCTTGTAACCTTACAGGAGCAGCCAAATGCTCAAGGGTTTGTATGAGATAACTGGACTCTAGTGCGAATGTTAGATTTGAGGAGATTTAAAGAAGCTATAGTCTTATACGGTATGAATTCTCCATTTTTAAGGCAGATGTGAAACTTGTGGTCAATTTGTAATAGAATTATCCCTCAAGACTGGGAAGATTTGTTTACAGCTGTCCTAGAGGCTGGTTCACAGTTACAATGTATGACCTGGTGGAAAGAGGACTATAGAACAATGATTTAGGGCTAGAAGTATTGAAATTTTCCAAAAAAATCAACGTCTTGCAGAAGGTGATTATGCTGATATACAAAGACAATCTATATGATGACCACACCCTAATTCTGTGCTGCATGGCAGCCATGAGTGAGTGGGAAAGAATTGAACAAGCAGGAAAGAAAATTGAGTCATTTATGAAAGTTATCCAGGGCTCAAAAGAAATCTTCATGGATTTCTTACAAAGGCTGTCTTCAGCAGTAAATAGAATGATACCAAGTTCAGAATCTAGACCCATAATAATTGAAACTCTAGCTTTTGAAAATGCCAATGCAGAATGCAAAAGGGTAATTTGGCCATTAAAGGCAACATCAGCCCACTTGGAGAATTGGATCAAAGAAACAATTACTACTGAAACTCATGACCATAAAGATACATGCATAAGAGAGGTGATTTCAAGAGGTTTGAATAAAAGTAATAATGTCAGATTCTTTAATTGCAGTAAACAAAGCCACCTTAAAAGGTACAATAAACAAGGCATCTCTATAAATGATGATTCTTCAAAAAACAATGGCAACAGGATGCCCCTCCCTTCTGGACTGTATAGAAGGTGTGGTAAAGGCAAACATCGGATTAACAAAGGTGGATCAACAAGGGACAGACAAGGTAATCCTGTGCCTCTATCATTGGGAAACCCCCTGAGGGGCTTCTCACAGGCCTCCAAGACAAATTCAGTTCAGTACTTTCCTGTAATCATAGAAGAAAATCCTTCCCAGAGCAATTAAATAACCAAATGCCTATTGTAATAAACCATACTGCTCAGGGTGTTAGAACAGCTATAGCAGAGAGAACAGAAAATTCAGGAGAAAACATAAAGTGAATATTTTTGGCAAACTTCTATAAGTGAACAAAGACCAAATTAAAAATACAAATAAATAATGTTCTCATGGAGGGTCTTATAGACACAGGTGTTGATGTAACAATAGTTGCACCGGAATTATGGCATCCAAATTGGCCTCCTCAAGAGGTAAATGTTCAGCTGTTAGGGATTAGAACATTATCTCAAGTAAAACACAGTGTAAGATGGGTCAAATGTAGAGGGCCATAAGGATAGAGAGGGAAATTAAAGCCATATGTGGCTAATATAGCTATGAAGTTATGGAGCCATAATCTATTACAATGGAATACCCAGATTAACATTCCTCCAACCTCAGAAACAAACCATAAACTAACACATGTTTCTGAGTGAAATATTAGAAGATACTATAAAGAACAGTCACCAGCCACCCAGATTGTACAAGAACAGGGCACAACAGCTGCTGATCTTTCAAAGAAACCAACAGTTCTACCTTTGAAATGGTTAACAGATGCCAGGCGGTGGTGGCACATGCCTTTAATCCCAGCACTTGGGAGGCAGATGCAGGCAGATCTTTGTGAGTTCAAGTTCAGCCTGGTCTACAGAGCAAGATCCAGGAAAGGTGCAAAGCTACACAGAGAAACCCTGTCTCAAGAAACCAAAGTAAATAAATAAATAGATAGATAGATAGATAGATAGATAAATAAATAAATAAATAAAAATTGGTTAACAGACTAGCCTGTATGGGTGTAGCAATGGCCTTTAACAACAGAGAAACTGCAGTACTAAGAAGAGCTGGTACAAGAGAAGTTAAATGCTCAGCATATGAAGAATCAACCAGCAATTGGAATTCTCCCATACTTATTAAAAAGAAATCTGGTAAGTGGAGAATGGTAACAGATCTAAGAGCAATTAACAAGGTAATTCAGCCAGTGGGCTCTCTACAATCTGGAATTCCTTTGACTACTCTGTTACCTAAAGGATGGTCTCTTATACTTACCTATTTTAAAAAAGACTGTTTTTTTCTCAATACCTTTACAAGAAAAAGACAGAGAAGGATTTGCCTTCATGGTGCCTACTTATAATAATTCTCAGCTCTAGTTAAGAGATATCAATGGAGGGTTCTCCCACAGGGAATGTTAAGTAGCTCAACCCTATGCTAATATTTTGTATGACAGCCATTGGAAGTGATATATAAACAATTTCCTGAATCTATAATTTATTATTACATGGACAATATTTTACTAGCTGGTTCAAATGCAGATACCTTAGAAAGAATGTTTGAAGAAGTAAAGAAAAAATTTGCCTTGTTGGTGATTACAAATTGTTCCTGAAAAGACACAAAGAGGAGATTATATTAATTATTTAGTTTATAAAATATATCTACAAAAATTAGACCCCCAAAGTTACAAATTAGGAGAGATTTATTATGGGCTCTTAATGATTTTGAAAGCTTATTTGGAGACATTTCCCATCTATGAACTGTTGTTGGGGTAAAAAATGATAAACTGAATAATTTATTCAAAACCTTAGAGGGTTACAAGGACTTAAATAGTCCAAGAACATTATCAGCTAAAGCTGAGAGAGAATTGACCTTGATGGAAAAGAAAAAACAGGATGCACATGTGGATCATATGAATTCAAAGCTTGATTACTTTTTGATTATTTTACCCTCTAAGCATTCTCTTATAAGAATTTTAAAGCAGAGGGAAGATACTATATTTGAATGGATATTTCTACAAAAAAAAAAAAAACAGAGTAAAAGTTAAAAACTTATGTGAAAAAAAATCTCTGATTTGATTTTAAAAGGAAAACTGAATCTTTGTCAATTAGCAGGAATAGACCCAGACAAATTTGTAGTACCTTTAACTAAGGATGACATCAATAGAAAGTGAGCTTTGGCAAAGATCTTCCAGTAATTTTTTGGGGAAAGATTAACAGCAAATATTCCAAAAACAATAGAATTCTACTTTTAAAGAGAGCTGATTGGATCCTGCCTCACATTGAACAGGAAACACCAATAGCAGGAGCCCATACATTTTATACAGATGCAAACAAACAAGGAAAGGCGGGTCAGAAAATTTGTATAAGGTGGCTCAAAATCCTTATAACTACATTCAAAAATAAGAATTGTATGGTATTTTGACGGTATTAATGGATTTTTCAGAACCTCTCCACATAGTTTCTGACTTTCAGTGTGCTGAAAGTTTGGTCTTACATAATGAGACTGCAGAATTTATTCCCTGATGAGTCAGAATTAACTTTGTTATTTATTCAGTTACAAGATACAATCAGGAATAGGAAGCATCCTTTATACATAACTCACATCCAATCCCATATGGGTCTACCAGGCCTTCTAGCACAAGAGATTGATAAACTATTTATAGGAAATGTGCTCGAGGCCTCAGAATTTCATAAAAAACATGATGTCAATAGTAAAGGTTTAGGAAAGGATTTTTCCATAACTGCCAATAAGCCAAGGTAATTATAAGGAAATATCCTACTTTTTTTTTTTACAATCAGACTCCACCACCAAAGAGTACTCAGAGAAATGAAATCTGGCAGATGGTTATGTTTCACTTTGCAGAATTTGGAAAACTGAAATATATACACCATACTATTGATACCTGTTCAGAATTTCAATGGACAACTGCTCTGAGTTCTGAAAAGACTTATTCTGTAATCATGCATTTGCTAGAAGTTATGGCCATCATACCCATACTTGCACAAATTAAAACTGGCAGTGCTCCAGCATATGTCACTGGTAAAATGAAACAGTTTTTTGATTATTTCAATATAAAGCATATTACAGGTATACCACATAATCCTACAGGCCAAGTAACTGCAGAGAGACATTGGATAATAGGAAAAAAAAACTACAGAATTAGATCAGCCTGTATACTTTAAGGATATGCTGACCTCAGAGTGGAAACCAGGATATATGTTATATTGGGATCAAGATTTTTGCTTTTGTTTCTGGGGAAGAAAAATAAGCTGTGGATACCACCAAAATTGACAAAGGTTTGATTTGAACAAGAGAGACCTCTTAATTAGAAGAGGTGATAGTTCGTCAACTATCATGACCATTCATTTAAACTAACTTATACAACTAACAATTGGTTTTCATTTGATCAGATATAACTTGCCAAAAAGGAACCTCCCCAAAGTTAGGGTTGGGGAAGGGTTTTTGTTTTTGTCTTTTAGAAGAATGAAGGCTAAGGAATCTGAAGAACACTGGAAATGAAAAATCTAAAGAAAAAGGGCAAATCATCTAGAAAAAAATGTCCCAAGAAAAAGAGTAAATTGCTGGGTGGTGGCGGTGGCACACGCCTTTAATCCCAGTGCTTGGGAGGCAAAGGCTGGTGGATCTCTGTGAGTTTGAGGTCAGCCTGGTTTACAAAGCAAGTTCCAGGAAAGGGGCAAAGCTACACAGAGAAACCCTGTCTCAAAAAAAAAAAGAAAAGAAAAGAAAAAAGAAAAAAGAAAGAAAGAAAGAAAGAGAGAGAGAAAGAAGGAAAGAGAAAGAAAGAAAGAAAGAAAGAGAGTAAATTGGTTTACTGGTATATCACACATAAAATTTCATAAGTCTTTCTAAATGTTTGTTTCTGCTGTTCTCTACAGACATTAACAAATGGTCTTTATGTAGTCCAAGTTCAATTAAAAATTAAACCTGGCTTTGGAGTTGTAGCGTGGCTCTCTCCTTCTCTAAACCCAAGCATGTTTGTTAAAATAAAATAAAAAGTCTCTGTATCATATCAGAAAAGCCACCTAACATGGGACAGAAGAAAAACCAAAATTAAGAGATTAATTTATTGCCACTAATCTCATAGTTCTTTGGTTCTATTTTGTTCTTTAAAACCTTTCTTAAGGTATGAATTTTCTATCAAAGTTCACAAGATTTATAAATATATATTTTAAATTTTGTTATGATATTAATGGTCATATACAGTACTATCTTATTCTAGAAACAAAGGCTTCATCTAGCTGGATGTACATGTTTTCACGTTTGAGTCTCTATCAGTTTTGTGTAGGGAGTCATGACTATACCTAATAGCAAACTTGGAGGGCAGATCATTGAATCTACTTTTAGAAGGCAACTATTAATTGTAAATATTTTACATTGGTTTGGATTTTTATGTATTGTATACAAATTTTATATATTGATACGAATTTGAGATTTATTTTGTTAGAATATATTGTACATATATTTCTAATCTTGTTCAATACATTGTACCTATACAGTTCATTTAACAATGTAATGCAATTTGCTAATCCCTAAAGTTATTACTACCTTCTATTTAGGATAAAAAGAAATGTATAGTAGTAGTTAGTTATTACAATCAAACTTGTAGTCATATTAGGTTTTTTTCAAGGTCAATAGAGAAATATTTTAGATAGACTGGTCATCTTCAAACACATCAGAGATCTACAGAATATGATATTTAATACGTTTTAATAACATACCTTTTTTTTCTTTTTTTATGACTATGAGACATGTCATGGCAGAATCAATCTACTTCAGAGAAGATGATGGGCATTTAAGAAACTCCATATGGAATTTACTTTCATTGTGGCAAAAGTTATGCTGTCCAAAATGGACAAGCAGGACATAAAACAAAGGACTGCTGATCCTTGCCAAGACAAGGTTGGAAGGCTCTTTAGAAAATCCTGCCTCACAAACGAGTCTGCCAGATACGCTAAGCCTGCGGACCCAATATGATGCCCCAGTGTTGCAGAGAAACCTTGGGTTACTGCCAAGGCAGCCAGCTGTTTCTGTCATTTCTCAAATTTTTGGAAGTTGCTTGTTTGCAGTTCTTAATCAGTTAATATTATTTCCTTCTTTGGTCTCTGAGGTAGCTGAAGATTATATACAGTTTTCCTTGTTAAGAAATTCAGAAAAGAAACTCACTAGAGAGGTGTAATGTGTATAAGTTTGAAAGACATTAAAAGATAGTTTGGGTTATGCAAATTAAGATATAAGGTAAATTAGACATAATCCTTTGCATTCACAAATACAGGATAGATAATGGAGTATTTTCTCGGAATTTGTCAAATGCAAATGAACAAGAAATTGATGTATTTATTGCTTTTATATATTTCTATAGTTATTATACTTATTGTATATAGTTTTTTCTTATATTAGTTATAATTTTTTTATTTTAGACAAAAAATGGGAAATGGAATGATCTACTGTGTCCACCAATATATTGTGCACCATAATAAAGCTTATCTGAGGATCAGAGGAAAAAGTCAGCCACTATATTAAACATAGAATTCAGGAAATGGTGTGTTTGGGAGGCAGAGATCCATCTAGATCTCTGTGAGTTCAAGGCCACACTTAGAATAGAGCCAGGCATGGTGACACATGCCTTTAATCCCAGCACTAACCAGAGAGGTCTGGAGGTCTGTACAGACAAACAGGAAGTAATGTATCTGGGAAGAGAGAGGAAGTGAGATGCAGAACAGAAAGGCATATAGGTATGGGTATACAGGGAGTAGGTCTCTTTGGCTGAGGATTTACAAGTGGTAAGAACGTGGTTGGCTTCTTTCTTCTTTTCTGATCTCTCAGAACCCAATATTTGGCTCCAGTTTTTTTATTAATAAGATAATTTAACAATTCATCTTACAGTGAACCTTTTCTGTTCTATATCCTTGCTAACAATGGTCACTCATTTTCTTTTTAATATGACTGCTTTCAGTGCCTTGCCCCTAGTTTCTCTAATTCAAGACAGAAATTATAGTTAATCTAGTCCAGTGATCTCAATATTTCACCTGAAGTTTTAAGTACTGGTCTTTCTTAATCTTAATAATAGAATATTCTTTTTAGGCAAAGAAATATTTTATTGGAAAGCTGTTAATTTTTAAACTTACATAACACTCTTTTAATAGCAGACAAAGAAGTAACAATTTGGAGCAATCACTTTGAATAACTGGAAACATATGCTACAAACAGACATGATTTGCTTTCTTGTGTTCTCAAAACAAATCTGCCTTCTTTGGAACATCTGAGCCAACAGAACAAATGCTTTTCTTGGTCAAAAGCCTTATGTAATATTTCAAACGTCTGCTATAGCCCACCCATGTTACCACACAATGATCCTCCCTTGTTTTAAAGCTAATCCCAGCATTCTCTCCTGGGGATGAGCCTTGAAATAAACTCTAACAGGTCTAAAGTCTTTGACCCCTTCAAAATTTAGTCGGGAAATTGAGGGATCTTGTTGGGGGTTGGATGAAGAGGAAAAGCACTGAAAGAAATGACTGGAAAGGGTTGGAAACTTAGGGGTCAGGTAGAATCCTGATGCCAGGGAAACTCCCACAAATCTACAAAGATTACCCCAGCTAATTTCCTAGTGGTATTGGAAGCAGCCTGAACTGGCCATCTCTTTTGATCAAATTGGTGAGTACCACAATTGTCATCAGAGCAGCTTCATCCAGTAACTGATGGAAACAGATGCAGAGACTCACAACTGAACATAAGCCGAAGCTTGGGGAATCCTTCAACAGAGGGGGAGGAAGGGATTATGGGAGTCAGAGAGGTGAAGGATATGACAAGAAAGCCCACAGAAACAACCAACCTGGCTCATAGGAACTCACAGAGTCTTAACCAACAACCAGGGAGCCTGCATGAGACCAACCTATGCCTTCTACATATATGGGACAGTTGTGTAACTTGATCTTCTTGTGGGACTGTAGTAGGAATCCTAAAGAGTCTTATTAATAAAATCAAACCTGAGGCCAGTTATTGGGGTGAATGCTGGAAGATCAGAGACACAGAACAAGCCACGGCTACCTCACCTTGCTAGTTCCTCAGGTGGTCCTGTTTCCTCAGGCTGGAAGCTTCTGAGTCCTCATCCCAATGGCTCTCAGCTGGACTGTGCTGCTCCAAAGCCCGAATACTTCTCCAGCCAAATGCTTAACTAACTAAATGCTTAACTAACTACATGCTTTTTTTCCCTCTAATTCCTGGTCCTCACGCCTTATATACCTTTCTCTTTCTGCCCCCACTCCCTGGGATTAAAGGTTGGGTTTCTGGGATTAAAGGCGTGGGTCACCAAGTTTAGCTGTTTCTAAAGTGGCCTTGAACTCAGAGATCCACCTGGCTCTGCCTCCCAAGTGCTGGAATTAAAGGTGTGTACCACCACTGCCCAACTTCTGTTAGGGCTTACTCTTCCTATTTTCTAGCCACCATTTTTGGCTTTGTTCTAGTGGCTGTCTGTTCTCTGACCCCAGACAATATTTCAGGGAAAACAATACCCACCACATGGGACCCCCAGCAGTTACAGTAGAGGGAAGGGATGCTTTAGCTGGCTCTTAGGAATCTATTCCTCAAACTGGGTTGCCTTGCACATCCTTAATATAAGAGGAGTTGCTTAGTCTAATCACAACTTGATATGCCATGCTTTATTGATACCCATGGGAGTCCTGTTTCTTTCTGAACAAAAACAGAGAAGGAGTAGATTGGTGGGGGAAGGCAGAGGCGAGGTGGAGGGAGGGAATGGAAGGAGAGGAAAGAGGGGAAACTGAAGATGGGATGGGAAATAAGTGAATTTTTAAAAAAGGTTCAGGGTCTCTTGAATTTTAAAAGCTGTAGTTGATGATGCTGTGCATATTTTGAATTCTAGTTCATTCTCTCAAACTTACTCTTTATAAATAATGAAGATTAGCTTGAACTGTTTGGGAGGCCCCCAGGCAGTGGAGCCAGGACCTGTCCTTGGTGCATAGGCTGGCTTTTTGGAGCCTGAGCCTGAGGCCTATGCTGGGACACTTTTCTCAGCCTTGGTGTAGGGAGGAGTGTACTGGACCTGCCTCAGCTGAGTGTACCAGGCTGGACTGACTCCTCAGGGTACCTTGCCTTGAAGGAGGTGGGAGTAGGGGGTGTGGATTGGGGAGAGGGCTGGGGGTAGGAAGAGGGAGGACTGGGGAGTCCATGGCTGATATGTGATATTAAGTTAATTATAAACTAAAAAAAAATAAAAAATGAATACTTTTTTATAACCACTGTATCTGGAATGACATGTAGAGGAACACTTTCCATATCACACATCTGCCTTTTAACCTTAGCCCTCTCTTGGAGTCTTTCCATACGCTTAGGTAAGGAAAAGAAAAGTCAAATAGTATTACATGTGTTTGACACAAAAGTGCAATTGGCTGTTCTGCTGGCATTTACCTTCCGCTTATATTCAGCTCAACATTTTCCAACTTTGAGCAGTAATCAGCAAAGCTGTGCTTAATACATCCCAACTCTTACAAGCCTGCTTGCATTCTGAACTCCATACTGAATATATGAGGAGACAGAATACTTCTAAACAATTAAATAATAGTTTGTTCAACTTTAAAGTTAGTTTTAGAAAATAATTAATTGACATACTCTTTATAAAATGTAATTCTTAAAATGTAATCTGTATCCTTTAACAATATGTCTGAATTACAAAGAAAACAATTTTAATTTTTTTGTATTCCTTTCCTGCTTCCCTTCTTTCTTCCCTCCCTCCTTCTCTTCCATCTGTCCTTCCTTGCTTTTTATAAATAAAATTTACACCTAAAAAATAATTGGTGAGATACCATCTTACACTTGTCAGAATGGCTAAGATAAAAAACACCGAAGACAGCTTATGTTGGAGAGGATGTGGAGCAAGAGGAACTCTCCTCCACTGTTGGTGGGAATGCAAACTTGTATAGCCACTCTGGAAATCAATATGGCAGTTTCTCAGGAAATTGGGAATAAGTCTTTCTCAAGACCCAGCTATACCACTCTTGGGCATATACCCAAGGAATGCTCAATCTTACCACAAAGATACATGCTCACCTATGTTCATATCAGCATTGTTTGTAATAGCAAGAACCTGGAAACAACCTAGATGCCCCTCAACTGAAGAATGGATAAAGAAAACATTTACACAATGGAGTACTACTCAGCAGTAAAAAACAATAATATGAAATTTGCAGGCAAATGGATGGAACTAGAAAATATCATCTTGTGTGAGGTAACCCAGATTCAGAAGGACAAACAAAGTATGTACTCACTCATAAATAGATACTAGTTGTGAGGGAAGGGATGGCCAGACTGCAACCCACAGCCCCAGAGAGGCTGGCTAACAGGGAAACACCAGAGGAGGGACACATGGATGACCCTGTGAAGGAGAAGTGCATGAGATCTACATGAGCAGACTGGGTGTGTGTGGGGGGGTGGCAGAGGGTGAGAAGTGGGGGATGAGAATATAGGGAAATGGGAGAGTGAGGCTGGAACAGGGACAGATTGGGAGGGCATGATAGATGAGGACATCATGGGAATAGGAAGAGGCAGGGTGCTGGGGAGGCTCTGAGGAATCCATAAGAATGACGCCACCTTGGTCTGCTGCAGTGGTTCAGAGGGTGCCTGGTATGGTCTACTCTGGTGACCAGTGTAGTGAATAACCTAGCTGTCATCATAGAGCCTTTGTCCAGTGACTGATGAAGGCAGATGCAGAGATCCATGGCCAGGCACCAGGCTGAGCTCCGGAAATCCAACTGAGGAGAGAGAGGAGTAATTCTGCAGGCAAGGGACATCGAGGTCATGATGAGAGGACGTACAGAGATGACTGGGCACACGAGTAGAAGCCCATGAACTGTGGACTTGTGGCTGTGGAATCCCCATGGGACTAGACTAGGCCCTTTGGATATGGAAGATGGTTGTTTGGCTCAAACTGTTTGGGGGGCACCCAGGCAGGGGGATCGGGATCTGTCCCTGGTGCATGGGCAGGCTTCTGGGAATCCGGTGCCTGTGTTGTGATACCTTGCACAGCCTTGGTGTAGTGGGAAGGGGCTTGGGCCTGCCTAGGCTCTGCTGACCCCACATGGGAGACCTTGATTTGGGGGATGTGGGGATGTGAGGTGGCTTGGGAGCGAGGGCTGGGGGGTAGGAGGGAGGAGGGTGATCTGTGGGTTGCATATGGAGTGAGTAGAAAATTTCTTAAAAAAGAAAAATGAAAAAAAGAAAAAAATTGATATTTGAAATTTTTATACATGCCTACAATGTGTTTTGATCAAATTCTTTGCCTGAAATTCACCCCCTATCCTTCTCAATGCTTTTCCCTCCCAACTTTATGTGCTTTAAAAAACTCATTGAGTTCACTAATTGCCACATTTATGTGTATATGTGTAGAACTATCTACTGGACAATTGATATACTCTCAGGTCCAGCATCCCTGAAATAATCTGTCTTTTCCTCCTCTAGGAACCATTGACTATCAATAGATCCACAGCTATTTGTGTTATTTCATGAATACCTCATCCATCTGTGATTGGCCTGATCTTATGGAAGTATATACATAAGTCATAGTTGCTAGATATCCTTGTATGTAACAGCCTTTTAATGTCTTACAGATACTGTTTATAAAATAATTCTTCACAAACTCTGAAAAAACCCTCAAAACTGTTATGGAAACACAAAAGACTCAGGACAGCAAATACAGTCATGAACAATAACACCCTGATGGTTTATTATAACTTCAAGTTGTGCACCTGAGGTTTGTAATAAAAACAGCACAGCACTGGTATAAAAACAGATAATATGTAATATTATGTAATATGTAATATTATATATTATTATATATAATAATCATATATAAGTATATATATATAAGCAGCTGCTAAAGTAAAGGCTTTCTCTGGGATTCAAAATTTTAATATTCCCTTCATTGCATGTTTTGACTCTTAACTACAAGGAGAATGAATTTTCTCTTATTAGTGGTAAATTTTTCCATAATTTTTCAAATTATTTACATAACTATTTTACTTGTAGAAAAGATAAAGAACCACTTCCATTAAATAATCTCTGAAAAAGAAGGTTTAGTAAACTGAAATTATAATGCTTTTGTAAAACTAGAAATCTTTATAAAATGTTCAGTTTGAACTTAGGTCTAGTCATATATCAGAACTTAAAAATTAAACAAACATTTTAGAGATATTTTTTATGCATAAATTCTCATTTGTGTTTGACAATGTTTCTCAGTATCTGAGTTTATGATTAGCAACATTAACCAAGCCATCCCAATATATGGAATAAGATGATCAAAATATCCAAGAATATATATAAGGAAATATATGCATACATATATATACAGACAAATATACATTCCTTCCATATATATTTATATATATGGGAATGTCTCAGTGAGTAAAGTTCTATCTACTAGAGAATGAGAACCTAAATTTGGACACTCAGCACCCACATAAAAAACTAGGCATGCATCTTTAACTCTAGTGGGAGGAGAGAGAGACAGGAGGATCTTTAGGGCCTTGATGGCCAGCCAAAATGGCATAATCCATGTTCAGTGAGAGACTGTCTCAAAAAAAATAAGGTGAAGAAAGATAGAGGAAATAACATGAAATCAACTTCTGGTCTCCACACATGCATGCTCAGTGCACACCTATATGTGCACACCTAAACAACACACAGTTGAAAATCAGAAATATATGTATGGGTGTACAAACACACACACATTCTAAAATGTAAAAATGTGTTTCAAGTGATTCTGGTGTGCATTCGATATTGAGAAACTCTAATGTAATAATGATTTTTATAGAAAAATTAATTTTTTAAAGAATAATTGTAAAACTTACTTTAAAAGCTATACTTCAGTGTTACGATGTCACAAAACTGAACTTTTGGCTCTTGATAGAAAGTATTCTACCATCACCATTGAAATTGCCCAGAATGGGGGACTATCTATTATTTAAGATATCCTATTTATAACTCCTATGCTGATTCATTGAAATGGAAACTGTGAAGCTTTCAGGCTTTTACACTTTAGATAAGACGACTTTAATGACAAATGATAGACTTGCAGCTTTTAGATATTTTAAATGCAGATTGCATTTTGCATGCTCACAATCCATCAATTTTTCCCACAGCTATAGAGAGGTTAAAAATACATTACCAGTTCCAGGCATCTTGATAAATTTTCAAACTAGAATTTATTAACTATAAAATGTTTGGTCTCAAAAAATATTTTACTTCACAGTGGACTTGAGAGGGAAATCCCTTGCCTGTCATTTTTCAGAAACACGTTTTTTTCCTCTTCTATTACCATCTTCTGTACCCTATGAGATATATAAGCAATTATTGCATTATTTTCAAATCTGTTGTGTCTTTTGTGGAAAATAGGCTATTGAAAGCAAATAGATTTTCAATGTATTAATGTAAGTCCATGATGATCTTTGATCTATTTAGGAAAGGAACTTGCACATTGACATGCATTTATCCCTGGACATTACCTTCCTGAGGAATGGATATATGAAATCTTTTATGTAAATGCAAACACTGACACAGTCATCATAGGGTTATATTGCTTTTGTTAAAATATAGGAACTAGTTTTTGGTAGATGAGTACTAGTACAAGTTAGTTTACAGTATATTCATGTTCAAAACAGTAATTGTTCAAGTAAGGAAGGTTTTGATCATTCTTTTTCTTTATCATGTTTGTCTTTTGTGTTTGTGCTTCAGAAACAGCAACTTTTAAAGTTTTAAAGTTAATTTTCTTTACTTAAAAACAATAAGACAGATCAAAATAATGGGATGATTTATTGCGTTAAAGGCACTGTAAATTTTGACTTTAAAGTGGACAGGACACACTCTGCCAAGTTCACTGTGCAGATTTATGGAGGATATAACATTTAATGTATATGAGTTGTAAATGCATCAAACAATAGCTTGAGGAAATCACATAATCTGCAAAACTATGTTCTGACATAACAGTGACATTGCATGTGTTCAATAAGAGGAGCTCAGTGAAACCTGGGTAAAAAAATAGAGTAACTACAAGAAATAGAAGCAGATATAATAAATATTATAGGTATGCGTGAGTAAAGAGTTAATCAATACTGATAGATTATTTTAAAATTACTGAAGAATGAAAACAGGGTTAATAAGAGGTAAGTGTTTGTTGATAAATTTATCTCACTGGCAATTAAAATAACCATAAAACAATTCAAATGTTTATTATTTAAGGACAAAACTTTCCCAGCTCTCAGCCATTTTTGTGAAGGCCTTTCCAAAATAGATTACATTTGATTTGATAAACTGAATAAGTGTAGGTGTGACTCTTCCAATATATAGAACACCTGAGTAGAACAAAAAAGTAGAGGAAGAGGCCATTAATTTTGTTTTTACTCGAACCTCTTAGCCTGAGATACTTACTTTCTCTCGGTGTTCCTAGGCCTTTACACAACAGGCTGTGATTGACTACATTGCTTTTCCAGGTCTCAGGCCTTTAAACTTATCTTTGGTCTTTTGCCATGGACTCCAATCCTTCTTGGGCTCCAACATTCCATGAACCAATTCTTCATAATAAGCATGGAATTGAAACAGTTAGAAAAAGAAGCTTCAAACTCTTTGTAACCTTTCTTATCACCATGAAAAACTGCCTGATAACACCAACTTAAATAAGCATTTATTTGGCTCTTGGTTTGAAGGAGTAGTCCACTAAGAAGGGAAGGAATGGGTGCTGTTATAGCGTAGTCTAGATCTTCTGCAGAACATCTTTGGCAGGAACTAGAATTTGTTATAACCTTTAAGGCCTGTGCCCATTGATCCATTTCCATCAACTATGCCCCATTATCTAAAGCTTCTATAACTCCCTGAACTGCACTGGTCCCTAGAGACTGTGTGTTTAAACATGCAAGTCTCTGGAGGACATTTCATACTCAACTGTAGCAGTTATTGAGATTGGGGTGAGGCAGTGCTGAACCAAGTCAAAGAACCTTTGATATGTTATGAATAATGCATGAAACTTAGTTAATTTTTCTCTCTAACCTTTGAATTATTTAAAATAAAAAGAATAATATCACCAAGTTCCTAGAATTTTGGGGGGGGAAATAAACAGCATGAAAAACTTATATTAAGTTTCCATAACTGTTTCTTCTTAACATTTTTAATGTATTTACATCGTCATTATTTAATACATACAATGGAGTGGTCTAGCAATGTGCCAAATACTGCCTGGAATGTTTTCCCAGAAAATGTATTTAAACAAAAATTGTGTTCATAAATTTTATTGGGAAAGACTGAGAGAATTTAGTTAATTATCATACTCTGTGAATGTACAGGAATTAAAGCAGAGCAGAAGGGCAACTCATGTTATTGCTTGTCACAAATATGTCACAGGATCACACAACTGAGCTTCAAGGTCTTGGTGAATTACTACTGTCAGAAAGGAAACTCCATCTTTCATTTTATTCTCTTGCCATGAGGATGCAAAGTGACCAGTTGCAGATACAAGTTTAGTAGAATACTTGGTGAATTCCTTGTTGGACATGTTCCTCCTCTAAGGATCAATAATTCTTAATCTAGGCAACTCAGAGTTACAGTAAAGTCTATACAGTATCTAAACTGGGTCATTGAAAGTAATGAAATGGAGACATTTCTAATTCCCACCTATGGTTGCAAGGTTGTGTATTCTACCCACACAAAATGATACCTTTCAATTTAGCATTTATCTCTTCATGAATGTTGCTGTTCCATCAATATATGATGCCATCCTTAAGCTGAACTAATGTTATATATCTGTATATTTGTTCTATTTATCTATCAAGCAGGTAGTTTCTGAATGGTGGAGTTTATAATGAAAATAGAGAAAGTCTTGGTCATGTGCTCACTGTAACATCTCTGCTTCTATAAAGTGGAGGTTGGTATGTTCTGCTGTTAAGTGAGATATTAATTTTATCAGTTCACAAATTCAGTATTCTTCAGCTCTTGACCAGGCTATGTAGGTAGATAAGGCAAAATGTATGTAAAAGTGAGTACTTCTCTTCCAGTTGAGCCTTTGCCTCTTCTAGAGATAAAACAGCTCAATGTAATGAACCAATGAACTAAGTAATAAATATCTTCCAGAGAGAGAGAAAGATTAGTAACTCACTGTATATTTCTTTGAATCATAGTTAGATTTTCAGTTGAAGAAGCATTGGCACTGGTCCTTTGAGTCATCTGTAATGATGCCACATAGCTACTCCATCAATGCAATCATTTGATACCCAGGGGCTTTATCACGTCAGTTAATATGTAATTGTTTCTACTTAGCTGGTCAATATTCTTGGAATTTGTTAAGATGAAGTTAACTCTCATACTTCATGGCCAGATTCATGTGTTCATTTTAGATATCCATACTCTGAAATTTTTGACTGTAGCAATATACTATTTAATCTGTTAGCAATCAATTAATCCACTAGTCACTGTGATGTATTAATTTTTCAAGCCACTTTTCTTTCACACCATATGTTTAATTCAGGTAAATGATGTGATATACTTCCTGAATCTCTGCCTGCTGAGATTTTCCTTAATAACACTCTTTGGACTACACTGGAAAAGACATCTGCTATTGGCCTCTATAGATGTATCGAGTTGAATCTTTTGATGCAACATCTGAATTTTTAGCCAGGCAATGGGGGCCCATGCCTTTTTTTTTTTTTTTTTTTTTTTTTTTGGAGCTGAAGATTCAACCCAGGGCCTTACACTTGCTAGGCAAGTCCTCTACCACTGAGCTAGATCCCTTACCCTGCAACATCTGAATTTTTGATTTCTGTTTTTAGTCATAAGGAAATTCCCTTTTTGACCTGTATGAACTGAGGGAATTATACTGGGACATTCAACACAAATATCTTCTGTATAATTATTTTGTAATCTTGACTGTGATCATGCCTTCTTATAACATGAAGCATATATCCTCATACTTTACTGTCAAATACGTGTGTGTGCATGTGGTGGGTCATTGTCTCATGTTTTCCATGCTGGTCTCAAACAGGAGATAATCCCACTTTACCTTCTGAGTCTCATGATTCAGGAAAACATGCCCCAATATATTGTAATTCCAATTGAATGGATTCTACTGAGTTTGGCTGATCTTGTAACTTGGTGGTTTGAAAGAACCTGTAGTCAGTGTTCTATTGCCATGAGATCTTGTATCTAAAAACATATAAAACATACTAAAACCCATTTCATCATGCTTTCCTGATAAAAAAATATACAAGCTGTTTCATTGTTTTTGTATACCAATTAATTTCACACTGAGGCTTGAAAAGATTGGCCTGCAGATTTCCTTTTCCATAATAGTTAAAATATTTAATATTTCCATAATAGCTAAATGCTTCACTATTTGTTGATACCATATAGGTTTGATGGTGGTTTATTCCTTGTACAAGTTTCAAAGTCATGGCAAACATTCATATCTGACATGAATAAAAATCAATTGTTAACTCTGTCTGCTCAGTATTAGGACACATGCACACAGACCATTGAGTCTGCCACACATCATAATGCACATCTCTCATATTTAATCATGTAAATTAAGTTTAAATAATCAACTTCTATTCATGGGTGCTGTGTTTTTCCACTACTGGCACATTGATGCTAATTTATACTTGTTGTAGATTTTTGTAGTTGTACAAAAAGTTGTAGTTTACCTTTTAAAATAAACTGTTTTCAGACATTTTTTTCACATGTGCTCCAAGAGGCCTCTCTTGTTCATTTCATCTTTGTCACTAACAGAGTAGATTGTTAAGAAATGATTTTCATGTGGGTGGTGGTGGCGCATGCCTTTAATCCCAGCACTGGGGAGGCAGAGCCAGGCATATCTCTGTGAGTTCGAGGCCAGTCTGGACTACCAAGCGAGTTCCAGGAAAAGGCGCAAAGCTACACTGAGAAACATTGTCTCGAAAAAAAAAAGAAGAAAAAAAAAAAAAGGAAATTATTTTCAGTTCTCTGTTTCAGTATTAAGTCAACATAGACCAAACAGCAACATTCTTATTCATAAAGAATATTTGAATATAGGAATGAATTAGGCATAAATTTTAATAGAATTTCATACAGCTTTGCAAGACATTCTGACCATAAAGACACAAAAAGAAAACAGATAATTGAAAAGTTCTTCAAATAAATTTGATGTACAATATTCAGTATTTGAATAGAAACTATAATATTTAACTTTTGCCAAATTAAATAAAATACCTACTGGCTTGTATACTCTATGTTGATGAGGCAGTTTTAAAATTAAATGACTTAACTTGAGTAGGCTAAAAATCATGCATAAAATTATTTTAATTTAAAAATAATTTTATATAACTTATTTTTAGCTTTCTGTATGTGTAATGCACTTTAATAACATATCTTTGGGTCAAGCTAGAGAAAACTTAATTCTAGGTATATAATTCTATCTTTACTCTAAAGTATAACTCTGCCTTAGAAAACCTGAAATTTTGTCAACAGTAAGGCTGATAGGGGAAAAGGCATTCTATCAACTGCAAATGTATCAGATCATCATGAGTATTGAACTACATATGACATAAGCATTAAATGGCATTGTTTTGCAAAAACCAATTTTATTCATGTATTCTACTCATTACATATTTTTGTATTATTTAAACATTTAGACATTGCATGTTGATATTTTCCAACTAATTTTAGCACTTTTTCACAGAAGACACCTTTAGGCAATCTTAAAGGAGATACATATCCCAACTGGACATCTCTCCTTACCAAATGAAGTTTACAGTACCAGAAATGGGTTAAATCCAATCAAGTTTGTGGACAAAGGGGTCCTATGGGAACCCCCTAAAACACAGTTCCCCCAAATCTGAGAGTTAAGGCCCTATTGTTGAAGACAACACACACACTGCTCATTGAACCTAGAGAAACTGAGCTAGTGTTTACCTATGCTTCACTTCTATAGACTAGTGGTTTTGGTACTGGAAGATACTCTGCAAGCTTCCAAAGGAGAAAGGCAAACAAACACCAGCCCAGCAATAAACACCTTGATCTATAATGGTGACCTACCTGCAAGAGACATTAATGCAATAGTATCTCAAAACCTATGAGATTATGAGGGCCAATTACATTCAAACTACCACATTTCACTCGCTAACCCCCATAAGTCTGTAAAAATATAATGTAAAATGCGTTCAACTTCTAAAGTCTGCACAGACTGTCACAGTCTCAACCATATTTTAAAGTCCAAAGTTCAAAGTCTCTTCTGAGATTCAGGCACTCTCTTAACTATATTCACTTGTAAAAATCAAAATCACAAAGCAGATTATGTATTTCCAATATATACAGGAAATACAGGGAAGGGAGCATAGAGAGGAAATACTGGGCCAAAACAAGACCAAAAACCAAGTGAGCAAACTCCAAACTCTGTATCCCCATGTTTGATGCCAAAATGCTCTTCAGATATTGAATTCTACTCAGCATTGCTAGCTGCAACACACTTCCTTCTCTTGGGCAGGTACCACTTCCTGTTATCAGCTATCCCATGACTCTGGCATATCTAACATCTTGGGTTCTCCACGGCAGTCAGGGTTTCAACTTCAAAGCTTCATGTAATGGCCTCTCTGGTAGGCCTTCATTCATGGATATCCTGACACATGCCCAAACTCAGTGGCTTTATTCCATTACTCCTTTCTTCTAGCCTTAACTCTAAATCCAGAACCATGTGGCTGAAGTTGTCAAGTTCTGGCACTCCAACTCAGAGATCTACCAGCCTCTGCCTTCAGAGTGCTGACTCTAAGCTTTCCTTTAGTTCCTTTTCACAAGTTAGAAACTTAGCTGGGTGTACTAGAGGCTTTACTCTGTTCTGTCCCATCTCACAGCCATTTCCAAATAATTACTCAGAGGCTTACATTAATTAAAAATGTTTGGCTGGTATCTCAGGTTTATTACTAACTAACTCTTACACTTAAATTAACCAGTAATTCTTAGCAATGTTTAGCCATGTGGTTTATGCCTTGTTATATCATTTTTTACATATCTTGCTTTCTTGGTGGCTGGCGGGTGTCTGCCCTGACTCTGCCCCTTCTGTTACCAGAATTCTCCTAATTTGGCTCTCATGCTTTCTTCCTGCCAAGTTTTCAGCAAATAAGCTTCAATATTTACAATGAGCATAATCTACAGCATTTCCTCTTTTTTGTTTAATTTAAAAGGATGGTTTTAACTTTAACATAATAAAATTATATACATTTGCTATCTATCATCAGTACTCTGGGTTTTGGCTGTACTAGCAGGTTTTATGCCATCTGTGTATCTTCTTTGGTGAATTATCCATTCTAATCAGATTATTTGCCTATTACAAATTTTTAAAATTCTTTTTTTATATTTTAGATGTTGGTATTTTATTAAATATCTCTTTGCCAAGAATCTATTCTAATCTGTGACCATCTTTTCTATGTTTTTCATGGTGTCTTTAATGAAATTTTCTAGTTGAAAGAAGTTCAGTTTATGAACTCTTTCTCTTATGGAGCTACAAATTTGTCATCTACTTCAAAATGATTACTCTAATCCATTTCACTTGGCTTTTCTCATGTTACCTTATACAAGTTTATATTTTACTATTTAATCCTTATTTTACTTAATTTTTGTTAAGGCCATTGGGTTTGTTTCTACTTTTTTTGTTTTGTTCTGCACATGCACGTTGAGTTGCTCTGGATGCATTTGTTGAAGACTTTTTTCCATTATTATGCTTTTACTCTTTTTTAATGATCACTTGATTACATTTATTTGATTCTATTTCTGTAATATCTATATGCCTACATTGAGCTATATGCATATGTTTGCATCAGTGAAATCATACTTCTACAGTAGTGATTAAGTATATATAAATTTGTCCATGTGTATATAGGATGATTCACCATTTTCCAAATGCCCAGTCTTCTATATTCATTCAAAATCTTAGAACTTATATGGTAATTATCACCAAACTTATTATAGATATTATATGAACAGGCAAAGACCAAGGCATAGCTAACTTAATACTCAATGAGAAGGAAAATATTTGTAGACTGACTCCTTTTAACTTTGACACTTACACTATTTCACTCAGTAATTCTTCAATGGTTTTCTCCTCTTTTATTCAGCCTTAAAACCATTCTTGAAAAGAATTACTGAGTATGGCATGCTCCTTCATGCATTAAATCCACTTAGTTATACAGTTGTGTGATTGCTCCATGTTACCAATTTTGGAGGGAACTAGTTTTTTTCTGACATTGTATAGTCTTTTTCTGGAAACTTCCTGCATTAGACTAAGATAGCTTTAAGTGTTATATATAAGTACATTAGAAAATCCTTTAAGGGTTCTCAAAATAAAAGGGGATGATAGTAAAAGAGTTGTTGTATTGTTTGAACCATCAGGTGTATATCAGAATAAGAGACTGACCTAAACAAATTTAATGCAGCTGGGTAGAAGATCATGATCAGTATTTACAGAAATAAAAAATTCCAGGATATAATGAAATGGGCTCTATCATGTAATCAACAGAAATAATTAAATCTACTTATAAGAAAAGGGGGAAAGGAGGTAAAATGAAAACCAATAGAAATGCAATAACCTCCCACCTCCTTCACATTCAATTTTAACACTCTTCTCTTAAACAGAGTTAAGGTATTTTTTATTCATGTATATAATATGAATCATTTATCAGAAAGAGTATTTTCCAGGAAAAGCCCAAGGCCAAGATGAGACAAGAGCTAGTGGAGTTAGTTCAGCTGGATATATTTATCGAGTCTGGAGTTCCTCTTGAGTGGTGGAGTTCCCTGAATTTTCACTTGTGGGGTTAGAGAATAATTTGAAAGGAGAATGTATTGGAAGAGCCAAAATATGTTCATAGCTAAAAGAAAATTTTATTTGTGCCAAAAGATATTGGTAATTTTTATAATAGATTATAAAATTATGATATAATTTAAAGTAAATAATGCATTTGGGGAAAGGTAATGACTATTAATATATCTCGCTGACATATACAAGAAGCAATTTTATTAAAGATGGCTTGTGCTTAAAAATTAAACTATCCATTATTTTTAATCAGCAAATACAAGTCACAAAAAATAATTTCCAGTTATGACCATAGAACATATTTTCTTCACCAATAATCTGATTGCACCAAATACATGCCACGTGGCCTAAAGAAATTATGAATTAATTCAGTAAAGATTGAGTATGTTTGAGGGTAGATGACTAGAGTTTATATCCCAGGAGACATAGCTCTAGGTGTCTCCAAAAGTATCTCCAGAGAAGTTTAACAGAGGAGGTTCACCCAGGAGAAAAGCCTTACTGATTGAGTGTCACCATGCCTTGTGCTGGGGTTAATGACTGAATGAAAAGGAGAAAGCTGACAGAGCTCTTTGCTCTCTGCTTCATGACACAATGTACACAGTTGCCTCATGTCCTGCTTCCATGCCTTCTCCATGATGGATTTGTTCTTCTCAAACTGTGAGTCCAAACCAATCCTTTCTTCCTTAAATTATTGTCAGATATTCTCTCAAAGCAGTGGTAAAACTGAGTAGTAAGCAAGCAGTCTGTGATTTCCTCAGTATTGATGTCTTAATGTTGATAGCATTTCCAGGATCTTGTCTCCTGTATTTCAGGTGCAGTTTAGGTGGAATTCGAAGCATTCAAAGGAAACATGATTAGCCTAAAAGTAAGGCTACCAACTGTGGGAACGTTGGAAAGTAAAGTTTCTGGTTCTTTTGCATTCAAGTTAAAGACTGGGAATTTTAAAGTTTGTACATATCTAGATTTTACATTTATTTTGCAAATATGATTTTTAACACTATATCTTCCTCTTGTGAAGAAAACCATAGATAATTTCTATATTATAATTTGAATCCCACGTTATACATTTTCTATAGGAGGCTGCACTTTTATATAAAATGGAGATGTTCTTATAGTATTAAGGTTCTTATCTTGGCATATGACATTCATTTGTGAAGCAACATACTTGGGTGAATTGAATAACCACAAATATTTTATAACATATCAAAACATTTTCATTATCCTAACAAAACCATATTGTCAGCTTTTGCCATGTTGATTCTATTATTCATTAATGTAACATATAAAGGGTTCTGAGTTTAGCTCTAAACCTAACTAAAGCATCACATCATTTTTGTTATTTTTAATGAAGTGACACATTTAATTTATTTTTAAATTTCAACGGTTTAGTTTTTAAATAAGTTGCTGAAAACAGATAGTTACAATAAAAAATAGTGAACCAATTTAGTTCAAATGCTTTTGCACTTTTTGGCATTTGACAAATAAAAACTCTGATTATGCCTATAACAGAGTGTCAGTGGCATCATTAATAGAAACATAATAGCTCTATGTGGGCTACATGAGGAATGTGTGAAAATAATAAAGATTAGTAAATGAAATTTAGAATCTAGGTAGTACTTAAAAACAAATATTCTCATGAAAGATAACAATTTAGGTAGTATAAACACGGTTACCAAGCACATACTCTAGGTCAGAAAAATAACTGCATAGTAAAGATTCTAATTATATTTTTAAAAGGAAATATGGAAACAGAATCTCCCCTGAAAGAAAGAAGGTACAGTGCATCATCAATGCAAAAGGATCTCTTAGAGAGCAAACCAGCTATTTACTATTTCAGCATGCAAAGATGAATGTGTAACTTTTAAAAGAACACAAAACAAGCAAACAATATCATTGCCCTTGGGCAGACAAGATGGCTCAGGTAAAGGTGCTCAAGGCGATGTCTGACAACCTGAGTGTGGTCCTCAGAGTCTACATGGTAGAGGAGAGGACAGATCCCCACAAGATGAGCTTCGGCCTCCACATGCATACTGTGATGTGATTATGTATGTAATTTTAAACATTTTTATTTTCCAGTATATGCATCTAATTATACATTTTCTTGTATGAATTGTTAATGATATAAGATTAATGCTTAATGTTTTTATTGTCAATCTATTACATAGCAATCAATTTATTAATTAATCAATGAATTAATTATCAATCAATAAAATATCTTCTAATTTCATTACTCTGGTCATCGACATATTAAAAGTATATTTGATAATGTTCCAGTAAATTTAGCAGCAATTGTAGTTATTGTTATTACTCTCTAGAAAACTCACAGCTGGATCCTTATGCAGGAACTGTCCTGATACAAAGGGAGCTTCCTGCTCAATTACCATCTCTTCCCTAAAAGCAACCTGAATTCAGTTATTTCATTTCTTCCTATTTGCTATGATTGTTGACATGGGACATACCTTTCAAGTTAAAACAAGAAATGCTATGAAATTGCATTTCATTTCCATTCTGACTTTAGTGCTATTGATCTGTAGAAATTTAATTCTGTTTTTCCAGAGGTCCTGATTTCAATTCCCAGCAACCACATGGTAGCTCACAAACATTTGTAATGAGATCTGGTGCCCTCTTCTGGCCTATAGGGACACATGCAGGCAGAATGATGTATACATAATAAATAATTAAATCTTAAAAAAATTTTTTTTTCATTTTATATACTGATCCCAGTTCCACTTCCCTCCCCTTCTCCTGCCCATCACCTCCCCTAACTTCACCCCCCATCCATTCCTCAGAGAGGGTAAGCCCTCCTTTGGGGAGTCACATACTAAATTAAACCTGGATCAAGCCCCTTCCCACTGTATCAAGGCTGAGCAAGGTATCCAACCCTAGGAAATGTGTTTCAAAAAACCATTTCATGCACCCAGGACAAGTTGTTCCACTGCCAGGAGCTCCCCAAACATATTCAAAGGGTCTAGTTGGGCCATGAATGTTCCCCAGCTGATAGGCCAGAGTCCATGACCAGTTTGGGTCAGTTGTCTCTGTGTTTTTCCCCATTATGATCTCGACCTCACTTGCTCCTGTGATCCCTCCTCCCTCTCTTCAGTTGAAGTCTCCAAGCTCAGCCCAGTGCTTGGTGTGGATCACTGCATCTGCTTCCATCAGTTACTGGATGTAGGTTCTATGATGACAATTGGGAGGGGGAATTAGAAAGGAAAACATGGGGGATGGGAACAAAAGGGGCTGAGATGGCCAAGATGGCCAAATGGAGGGAGGGGTGGAGAGAGAGAGAGCAATGAAAGAGAGATCTTGATGAAAGGAACCGTTAGGGGGTTAGGAAAATTCTCAGGAACCCACAGGACAACAACACTAGCTAAGACTCCTAGCAATAATGGAGCGGGTGCCTGAATTTACCTTCCCCTATGATCACATTAGTGTCTAGCACTCTTCTTTGAAGACATCCCTGCAGTTAGAGTACTAAAGCTGGACGCAGACAGATATGCTGGAAACTGAATTCAGCAAGAGCAAAAGGGCTCCTAAGTACGGAGCCACCTTTGATGTTGTTTTTGGAAACTTTTAATTAACTATAATTTAAATGTTTTATCTCATCTATTTTATTTAAAATATTTACCATACTGGTATTTATTAATTTTGATTTCTTAATAGTTTTAAATAACATCTATTGAATTTTTACTGTTGTTTATTTTTTCTTAACTTTAAAAGGTACTGTTTGGGAGGCACCCAGGCAGTGGGACCCAGACCTGTCCTTAGTGCATGAGCTGGCTGTTTGGAACCTTGGGCTTATGCAGGGACACTTTGCTCAGCCTGGAAGGAGGGGACTGGACCTGCCTGGACTGAATCCACCAGGTTTAAATGAATCCCCAGGGGAGTCTTGGCCCTGGAGGAGATGGGAATGGAGGGGAGGGGAAACGGGGACATGGACGGACAGGGAAACCCATGGCTGATATGTAAAATTAAAACACAAATATAATAAATAAAAAAAGGAGAAAAAATAAAATAAAATGAAACTCAAAAAAAGGTACAACTCAATATTTTTAAAATATTTTTGTGCCTTCTTAAAATCCTTAATTTTGTTGACAGTTTAAAATTTATTTACTACTTTTAAAAATATGAAATAGCTGGGAGGTGGTGGCACACGCCTTTAATCCCAGCACTCAGGAGGCAGAGCCGGGTGGATCTCTGTGAGTTTGAAGCCAGCCTGGTCTACCAAGTGAGTTCCTGGAAAGGCACAAAGCTACATAGAAAAAAACCTGTCTTGAAAAACCAAAAAATAAAAAAATAAAATAAAAAATAAATAAAAAGATAAAATATTGAGACATGTCAGAATAAGCCTACGTTCCCAGCTATTTGGAACTGGAAGCTGAAGGACTGCAAGTTCAAAGTCTGCCTGGACTACAAACTAAATTCAAGGCCATCCTGAAGAACCAAGACTCAGAAATAATGAGGCAGCTGAGGACTGAATATATATATATGTGTGTATATATATATATATATATATATGTGTGTGTGTGTGTGTGTGTGTGTGTGTATGTATGTATATGTATGTGTATGTGTATGTATATGTATGTATGTATGTATGAATGGTAGAGTGCCTTGCTTAATATGTGCTTTACTCAGGTTTCAGTTCTCAGTATTGAATGAAAACAACAATGGTCCTAGGCATGGAGCTTAGCTGATAGAGTGGTTGCCTAATGTGCAAGCAGCCTGGAGTCCCATCTCCAGAACTGAATAAATCAGGTATAGAAACACAAACCTATAGTTCTAGCACATGTGATTTGGTGGCAGGTAACAAAGACTATTGGGGTCCGGCCCCTCAAGAGCCTTTTCCCGGGGTCCATGGAAGAATCTAACAACCAGCTGAGGAATCAAATCTTAATAATATCAAATGAATCTATGTACATGAAAATCTCTAATCCACTCACTTTTTTCTTCTGTGTTAATTACCTCTCTACACAGCTTCTATTCTGCTCTTGTACTTAGCTCTGTACATTTTTATGCTGTTCTTCTATGTGCTATCTTAATTCCTTCATCTTGTTCTTCCCCATCTTCCATGTCCTTCTTCTATTATTCCTTCTCTTCCTTCTGCCTCTATCCCCAGTCCAGTTTAAATACACATACAACACTCAGTTCTCTGGATCCCTGCTTTTTGGTTGGTCCGGACAAGTCTGCTTGGTAGTAGGCAACCTGCATCACAGCTAGATGTACCTGTTAAGTAAAAGTCCTTTAGTTATGGCTTGTTAAAGTGCAATCTAGAATTAGAGGTAACACTTGAAGGGAGGAGGGTTAAGCTTAATTAGCATATCTGCCAGGCCTTTACTAATAGGTAGTCTGGATGCTTACCTATCTGTAGGCTGGTTTTAGAAAGTCTGGGCAGTATAAGATAAAAGTAAAAGTAAAAGATATGATAATTTTGTCCGGAGAAGGTGTTGGCCAGATACTGTTAATTACGATAATTACAGAAAGGCCTGAAATTAAGGGTCTGGCTGTATGACTGCTTTAAGCACAGTTAGGAGATGTATATCCAAATACTTTAACTGTATAGGGGAAATTGTGCTGAATGAATGATCAAACACACTGTTATAGGAATACAATAGCTACAATGGCACATGAGAAATTCATAGCAGAAAACAGCTAATATTCAAAAGCCAATATCACCAAGACGCCATAAGCCTTGGCTTTATCCTCTGGAAAGCCCTTGGCTTCTTCTGGGTATAGCACTGTCATAGCCAGCTGAAATCCTACTTCATATTTCTGCAGCCTGTAGCAGACAGGAAGATGAGGAATGAGTTCAAGGTCATCTTCAGTCACATAGGGAAGCCAGAAACACATGAAATTCTGTCTCATAAACAAAATCAAAAGAAAAAACAAAAAGCATATTAAAATAAATTATGAGTCTACACTATGTGAGTACAACGCACAGTCTTTAACAGTCTGTTCATACACATGTGTGTTGTTTTGAATGCTAAACTCAGTGGTTTGAGTCTCTGTGCTTTTAATTGTCATTGCCAGTCTCCAAAGTGAAGTTTGAGAATTACTTTGGTACTCTGAAGAGGCAACTAAGAAGTGACAATTTCTCAATGTCTTTTTCCACCAACTTGGAAACACTGCAAAGTATAGTACAGATTAAGTGAGAAGCACTCCACATTACATGGCCCTCAACCACAATGCATAGGACTTGGGAACATCTTTTGAACAAAGTTCTCTTGTTTAACCTATTACCTTTGATAGAAAGTTTGTTTTGAATTCTTGACCCAGTTCATACACTTTATAAGGTCATACAAAAAAAATCACAGGCTGACAAATACAGATGGGAAGAGAGAGGTTTTATGTATTACATAACTCAGAACTGGCTTGGTACATCTCTCATTAGGAGACTTAACACATGACAAATGAAGTAAGTAATTGTTTTCTTGACTGACAAATGGTACTATACTGTCATAAACAGGACCTGCACTGTAAGTGTATACACAGTACAGCATAACTATGCCCATCACCTTGAAATAGAATTATCTGCAATCTCCACTTCCATTGGTTTATTTGTGACCACTGAATACTCCAGACTTTGTTTCCATTGTTAAAATGGGAATATTATTTACTCTATGATTTGAAGGGTAATTAAACTAACTGATGCAGTTAGTAAATCGTAAGAATTATTTTAAAGATCTGTGCTGGTAATAAGCATAGATCTTGGGGAAAGCATTGAAAATATGTAATTGATGTTATGAATCATAGTTGCCTCACAACATCCACAAAACTTGGTAGTGGAATGATTATGTGCTTTACAAATAAAAAAAAAATCATCTCTTCAAATTTTCTAGTTTCCTAACATAATATTGAAGGTTTTTAAATTTCTAAATGTAGAGCTTTAACAAAATTAAGTTTAAATAACAGTTCAGTGACATAGTAAAAGTCAGTAATACTGCTATAGATTTCCTATACTTTTGCATACCACAGATGACATAGTTTTATATTATTAAAGATTTCCATTTTAATGTACATTTTAGTGTGTACATTTCCTTCTTGCATATTATTCAGTTTACACAATGCCAAGGAACATATTATATTTAGAACTGGGTAGAAAGTTGACTTCACACAGCTGAACTTCACATCTTGTGTGTAGAATTCATTTTAAATAACACTATACAAAAATTCTTCCATGATATTTTCTGTTATTTCTCTAACCTAAAACAGAACATATCTTTGGATGGTGGAGAAGGACTACTTACACACTCTGAGAGTATTCATTTCCGTAATTTGTTCCCAACTAAGTTCCAGATGTTCCCTTATCATGCTGTATAGTTTTGGTGGTCAAATATGAAAGTTTAAATTAAAACAGATAAACGAAAAGAGTCATCCTTTATGAAGAAACACCCTGAGGGAGATCTCAAGTTTTATATTATGGACCATTTACTTTGTATTAAAACAAAATATTCCAACTAAACAACACATTACCATTGCATTTGAATGCAATTTTATTGCAATTTTTAATCCCATTTAACATTCTGTTCCTAAGATGAGTAAATAAATTGCATTTATTTATTATATTTTAATATATCATTCTTTGACCTTCTACATGTTACTTAACACATGTATTAGATAAGCCATATCTAAAAATTTGTTGATATTTATTGTAAGTAGATAATCATTTTGTTGTAAGATCACATTGTCATTCTTTTGCTAAAGTTCTCTGAAAATTGTATCTGATTGCTGTATGGCTTGTTTTCTTGATTCTAATGCTAAAACATTTAATAGAGATAGATTGTCTGATTTATATCATCACGGGCCTTATCATGAGAGGAATTGTTTGAGTTTACTTTTACACACATATCCTCTAGTATAAATTTACAATAAATGTTAGTTTATAGGTAGGTCTTAAGTAAGAGTCATTTCTTTTTTTTTTTTTTCAAAATATTTTTATTGATTATTTGGAAGTTTCACATAATGCACCTTATTCACACTGTGTTCTCTTCAATGGCTTCCTGTCAAGTCTGTTTCTTTTTGGAGGAAGGGAAGGGTTGCTAGTGGGGGTTAGGGGTTGTTACATAAGCTTTGTATATCTTACATTGTCAACTGTGAGTCATCAATACCACTGCAAAAGAAACTTTCTTGCCCTGTACAGTCTTAGGCAGCAATGACCACAGACATCCACATGGCCTCTGATGACAGCATGGACCACAGATCTCAGCATTGTCTCAGGTGGCAGTACAGACCACTGACATCAACATGGCTCTTGGCCACAGCATGTACCATGGACATCATCCTGGGCAGTGGGGACAGAAGAGGCCATGAACATTAACATGGCCTCTGTTGGCAACATGGGCAACAGACACCAACATTGCTCCAGGTAGCAAGCAGCATGAGCCATGGACAGAACCACTTCTTATGATACTAAAAAGAAACTACTCATATTAGAAAACATACATAATAATTTAAAAGTGTTACCTGTTCTTTAAAGCTTACTCATAATTTTTAACAATTTCAATTAAAATTAATCTCTTTTGTATATATATAAAAAAGAGTATTTTTAATACTTTCAGTATCAATTTATAAAAATGTGAAATAAGCAATTGAGTAACCCATGAAGAAAGTATAACTATGTATACTTATTTTCATACTTTTTTAATTAAAATAGATGTTTCTAAAAACTATGAGAGTTCCAAAGATTTGATCTCATTGTAAAGTTAAAAAGTTAGTGTTGGAACTTTTAACCACAGATGCTAGAAGACTCAAAGTCTCCTGAATCAGAAACAAAAGGTGCTTTGCTTAGCACAGTGCAAGCATGAGCTTTGCATTTCCATTGTTTCTCTTGCCTCTGAAATAAGAACAATGTGAAGCAACCAAGAAGGTGTATGTTTTCCATGGTCTATGTCACAACTGGGAACTCAGGTAAAGGTGTGCCATTCATGTTGTTTGTCACACCAGGGAGAATGACTTTACAAAATATCAATCTACTTAAAGACCTGCTGCCAAGACGATGGATCTTTGTCCCTAAAAGAGATATGTATTACTCTCATCAGCAAACACACTTGAAGAAACTGTCCTTTGAGACTGTAGCTCATAAGAAGCTCATAGAATGGACAAAAAAATATTTATGAGTGATTTCCCAACAAGTGTGTCATATCCATTCTTTTAAAAGATACACCATATATTTCTCAGCAATATGTAATAATTTCACTTGCAAAAATATCATGTTTGCATATTGTATATTTGTGTGCTGCCTTTTATTATTTTGCACATGAAAAATAAACCACAACTCTGACTGATCATGACCATACTCATAAGAGTCATTGCAGTGTATGCTTCATGAATAATCCGTTTTTTTTATTTAAAAGCTTAACATGATATGAAAAATATTTAGAGGTATTTTGTTTTATAACAATTAAAAATAAATGGTCTACTTTATATAATTAATGAATAGTAATTTTAAAACTGATTCTCTTGGCCCAATGATGGACAAGAAGATAGGTAGTTTTCTGTAATGATTTTAGATGTGCATAGTTTACACTTTTTGCTTTCTTCCCAATATAGCTTACTATAAACTATCAATAAGCATCACTGCCTACTTCCCTGTGTTGTATCCAGATATTATAGAATATAAAATGACTCCAGGCTCAGAGCCAATCAGTGGAAATAGAGTGGCAAAACATAAAAACAGAGAATTGTTCTTAGAAAGCTTGCATAATGATTCAGAGACTTTAAAATGCTTTCTAGAAATGGAAAATTTGGAATAGTTTGTGAGATTTTTTTTCCTTTTTTTCTATACCATTTAATTTCTCATTGTAATGTGAGCTTCATGAGACTATTAGCCATTCTATCCATTAATAATATTTCCATCCACAGTTTGCCAAATCATCCTTCTCCAACACACAACTTATCATCAAACAGATTTTCTTTCTGACAGAAAATACTTAATTATTATTTTATCAGATAAAGCTCCTTAGTTTCTTCAGTTCCTTACAACACAGTGTTAAGAATTCATTTAGTTTTTTCTCCTTTTTTAAATTTATTATATTTATGTTTTAATTTTACACATCATCCATGGGTTCCCCTGTCCTCCCCACTCCTACCCCTACCTTTCCCCCATCCCCTTCCCTCCATTCCCATCTCCTCCAGGGCCAAGACTCCCCTGGGGATTCATTTAAACCTGGTGGATTCAGTATAGGCAGGTCCTGTCCCCTCCTTCTAGGCTGAGCAAAGCGTCCCTGTGTAAGCCCAAGGTTGGAACCATTTAGTTTTTAAAATTTATTTCTGTATATTTTTATTTTATGGGCATGTAGGAGTGCCTACACTTATGTTTGTGTATCACATTTATGTCTTGTGTTTCTGGAGACCAGAAGGGGCACTGGATGCCCTGATACTTAGGTTACAGACATTTTGAAGTGAGTGATATAGGTTTTAGGAATAAAACCCAGGTATACAACAACACCAAGTGCAGTTAACTGCTGGGCCATCTTACCAGCTACTATAGTTCTAATTTGTTTGACAAGATTTTGTCTTATTTTTCTAAAATAAGACTTTTGAGATGCAGTAGTAGTTTGAATAAAAGTGACCACATAGAACCATAGGAAGTGGCACTGTTAGGACATGTGGCCTTCTTGAAGTGAGAGTGAATTTGGAGAAAGTGTGTCACTGGGAGTAGGCTTTGAGGTCTCAGATACTCAAGCCATGCCCAATGTGTTTCTCTCATCCTGATGACTGTGGATTAAGATGTAGAACTCTCAGCTATCTCCAGCATAATTTCTTCCTGCATGCCACTATGCTTCTGGCATAATGGAGTAAACTTCTGAACTGTAAGCCAGCTCCAGTGAAATATTTTCCTTTATATGAGTTGGCATGGTCATGATGTCTCTTCACAGCATTCGAAACCCTACTCAAGACTAATATTTTTTTTTCAAATTTCCTTGCAACTCAATCAGACAACAAAAATGTTGTAATTATGCAAATGTTCATTGATTATCTTTCCAGGAATAAATTGAAAGCTTGTATGTAGGCTCTAGCAGGGAAGTACAGCTATCATAAAACATTAAACAAAGACAAAACGATAGCCCACAGAATGGGAAAAAAATCTTCACCAACCCCATATCTGACAGAAAGCCACTCTCCAAAATATATAAAGAACTCAAAAAGCTACACTTCAAAATACTGAACAATCCAATTAAAAAATGGGATACAGAGCTTAACAGAGAATTCTCAACAGAAGAATCTCAAGTGGCTGAAAGACATTTAAGGAATTGCTCAACATCCTTAGTCATCATGCAAATCAAAACAACTCTGAGATACCATCTTACACCTGTCAGAATGGCCAAGATCAAAAACACTGAAGACAGCTTATGTTGGAGAGGATGTGGAGCAAGGGGAAACACTCCTCCATTATTGGTAGGAATGCAAACTTGTACAGCCACTCTGAAAATCAGTATGGCGGTTTCTCAGAAAATTGTGAATAAGTCTTCCTTAAGACCCAGCTATATCACTCAAGGAATGCTCAATCTTACCACAAGGACACATGCTCAACTATGTTCATATCAGCATTTGTAATAGGCAGAATTTGGAAACAACCTAGATGTCCCTCAGCTGAAGAATGGATAAAGAAAATGTGGCACATTTACACAATGGAGTACTACTCAGCAGTAAAAAACAAAAAACAAAAACAAAAACAAAAAAACCAATGATATGAAATTCGCAGGTAAATGGATGAACTAGAACATATCCTGTGTGAGGTAACCCAGATTCAGAAGGACAAACATAGTATTTACTCACTCATAGTGGATACTAAATGGGAGGGAAGGGATGGCCAGACTGCAACCCACAACTCCAGAGAGGCTAGCTAACAGGGAAACACCAGAGGAGGGAGACACATGGATGACCCTGTGAAGGAGAAGTGCATGAGATACATGAGCAGACTGGTTGTTGGGGATGGCAGAGGGCGAGGAGTGGGGGATGAGAACATAGGGAAATGGGAGGGTCAAGCTGGAACACGGACAGAGTGGGAGGGCAGAGAGGCAGATATCATGATAGGCATTATGGGAATAGAAAGAGGCAGGGTGCAGGGGAGGATCTCAAGAATCCACAAGGATGACCCCATCTTGGTCTGCTAGCAGTGGTTCAGAGGGTGCCTGGACTGGTCTACTCTTGTGACCAGCCTAGCAAATAACCTAGCTGTCATCATAGAGCCTTTGTCCAGTGACTGATGAAGGCAGATGCAGAGATCCATGGCTAGGCACCAGGGGAATCTCTGCATTGATGAGAGAGAGGAGGAATTCTACGGGCGAGGGACATCGAGATCATGATGAGAGGATGTGCAGAGATGACTGGCCACAGTAGTGGAAGCCTATGAACTGAGAACTGGTGACTGTGGAGCCACCATGGGACTAGACTAGGCGCTCTGGATATGGAAGGTGGTTGTTTGGCTCAACTGTTTGGGGGGCATCCAGGCAGAGGGATTGGGATCTGTCCCTGGTGCATGTGCAGGCTTCTGGGAATCCAGTGCGTGTGGTGTGATGCCTTGCTGAGCCTTGGTACAGTGGGAAGTGGCTTGGACCTGCCTAGGCACAATGTGCTGGGCTCTACTGAGTCCTCATAGTAGACCTTGATTTGGGGCATGTGGGGATGCAGGGGTGCTTGAGAAAAAGCGCTGGGCGGTAGGAGGAGGGAGGAGGGAGGACGGGGGATCTGTGTGTGGTATGTGAAGTGAGTAGAGAATTTCTTAATAAAGAAAAATGAAAAAAAAAAAAACCCAGCTCTCCTCTATTGAGAGCATATAGATTTGGGAAGCACACACATAGTGAGGCGAGGAAGGAATGGGACACCCATCTAGTCAGCAAAATCAACAGAATCATCTCTAGCAACCAATCAGGTAATAAATATTACAGCCATAGTGCCCTGACATCCATGAACATACAAATATAGTTTAAATGAAATTATCTTATATGATTTGACAGTAATATACATAAGTATCTGAATAGTTTAAATGAAATTTTCCAGTCTGGGCTGACAATGCTCCCTTTAAGAGCCATAGTTCATCTAACAAAAAACCCAACATTGAGGCCTGAGAAGCCCTCTTTGTGTTGTTGGTCATACTTTTCTAAGAGACTTCCCTAAAATTACAGTGTATTACTACTGTCCTTGTGATATAGAAATGTAGGATATAGATATGATAGGATAAAAGGGTAGATTATTCAATCTACATTTAAAGAGCAACAACTTGCTTAAAATATCTTACATTGCTATGGATTTTAGTTTAATAATCCAAATTTGAAGTTAATTTTGTTATACTGTATGTATATTTCTACTCTTGTTTAAGGTATTATGTATGTGCAGCTCATTGAAATTATAATGTATAATTAAAAAATACAGATTAATAACTAGTCATCTATTTTAGTCAAACTTATAGTCATGTTAGTTAAGTTTTCTAGGTATACATAGATATAATTCATTTCGGTAGGTAATCTTCAAACACTTCAAAGACCTACAGAATATGGTATTTATAATGTTTTAAATACTTAGACTTTTCTGGATGTTGAGATATGTCTGCTCCTGGCAATACACATTTACTTCAAAGAGAAAGATGGGCATCGAAGATACTTCATATGGGGTTTATTTTCTTCTTGGCAAATATAGCCATTTGGACAAGAAAATGTTCTTGCCTGGACTGCTTGATAGTATGTTGTATAAACTGAACATGCAGGACCCATAGGAAGATGATCAGTGAAATTTGTAAGATGAGATGGTCCTTCTGGTTCCTACTTCACAAAGGAGACTGTCAGATATTCTACAGGACACACAGAGAATTGACTAAAAATCCCTAGGCCTTTTGGTTGAAGATAGATGCCCCAATGTTACAGAGGAACTTTGGATGACTGTCCAGGCAACAGCTGTCTCTGTCATTCTAAATTTTGGAAGTTGCTTTCAATGCACTTCCTGTTTACTTAGGTAATATTATATCCTTCTGGGGTCTTTGATGTTGTTGAAGGCTAGATAGTTATAATTTTCCTTGGTTATGATAAAAGATAAGTTAGATATAAAACTTTAGACTCACAAATATAGGATAGATAGAATTTTTCTTTAATTTTGCCAAATACAAATAGATTAAATATTATAACTGTAATTCTTGCTTGGTAACTGCTGTATTATATGTAACTTTACTATGTTAAAGTAAAAACCTTCCTTTTTGATTAGACAGAAAAGGGGAGTGCTGTGGGATTATATTGTTCTGTATGCTGTGAATATGTGTTGCTCTGATTGGTTGATAAATAAAATGTTGATTGACCAGTAGCCAGGCAGGAAGTATAGGCAGGGTGAGCAGAGGAGGAAAATTCTGGGAAGAGGAAGGCTGAATCAGGAGTATGCTAGCCAGTAACAGAGGAAGCAAGATGACAAGACAGAACTGAGAAAAGGTATCAAGCCATGAGGCTAAACAAAATAATAATTGTGGATTAAGTAAAAGAGCTAGCAGTAATAAGCCTGAGCTAATGGTTATACAGTTCATAATTAATATAAGCATCTGTGTGTTTATTGGGGTCTGAGCAGCTGCAGACCAGGTGGAACACAGGAAAATTTCCAGCTACCTCCTTGGCTTCTCCCAGATGGGAAAGATAAATCCATAGTGATGAAGACACCATGAACTCCAAATGGAGAACCCAAAATACACTGAGCAGGAACTGGCCTGAGAAATATATTTTACCATACCACAAGGACTCACATAATCTTTCAGAGGAAGGAAGCAACTTACTGTCCTAACTAACTTTGATGCCGATAAATGAGAGCAAAGACCAGCATAGTACAATTACTACAAGGGTGTGTTATGACCACTTACTTTGGCAATAATAATTGGATTTAATCTTTGCTCAACAAGAGAAATCATGCCCGGTATTGGAAAGTGAGACAACTACTCTGGGACAATAAAGTCATGGATCTTGGAGAAAAGTTTCAAACTTTATTAAACCAGCATAATCCCTAACAACATTCTAAATATTTGTCCTTATACCCACAGATAAGTGCAGTCCTTTCCTCTCATCAAGGAGACCTCTTTTTGCAAAAGAAAACTGCACCCAATCAAAATGTAGAGTTGCAGAGCAGAGTTCCAAAGTATATGTTTATATAACACTACTGTAGATAAGTCTCAGGGAACACTTCAGAAGATGGAGTGAAAAGATTGGAAAAGATGAGAGACACAATAAATTGAATCTTTTCTTCTTGTTTAGTTTAGAATTCCCAACTCTTGGAATATACCTAAGAAACCTGCCATTTATTACATGGGAACTGAAATTAGATCATTATAGATAATAATACTTATGAACGTTGTTCATTTAAAAAAATACTCCCCTTTTCTTACGTTTTGTCAATTCCAAGCATGGATTTCCTGATCTAGTCACTCCTGTTATGCTTTATGAAACTCTCTGGACTCAAAACACATTCTCACAATCTTCCTCAGGTGTACTGACTCTGGTAATTCAAGTATCTTTATATACTCTCTAACTTTTATATTCATATCTTGATATTTGTGTTCAGCTTCTGTATCCATCATAATCAAAGACATACTAACTACAATAATTTATAGGTAAAGGAAGTGGGATGAAAGTATATAAGCTTAGTGAACTGCTAAACTGAGTGGCATACAGAGAAAGGAATAAAAATAGGCATTATTTGTATATAAATTTTCAGAATAATAGCAAAATGGCCATTTAAATTCATAAAAGGAGAGGGACTTCATAAAGCTGTGTTCCCTAGACTGTCCATAAACTAAAGAACTAAAACAATAACTAGGAAGTCTGGAACAATCTGAGTAAGAAAAAATAGAGTTAAGTGAAGTGACTTCCTATCAATTGTGAAAATGACAGTTTGCAATTGGAAACAAAATTATGACTCTAGAAGAAAGAGTCCTTGTGTAATTCATTGCAAACTTTACAAGATTGCTACTATATAAATTACACATTGGGGAAAGTGGAAAACTGACAGATGTTGATAGTTAGTTGTAATAGACACTTAGAAATCAATTATGGCTCAGAGAATGTTAATGCAAACCAAAGTTTGTGGCCATATTGTGATGAGATCAAACGAGTTTGAAACTATTTCAGCCACCATACTTCTCATCTACAACATATTAAAGAAATAGAGGTAGAAGGCTGGGGCCTAACTCAGATATTAACTTTATTTGCAAGCATGAAGATCTGTGTTAGATTCTCAGGACCAAAATAAAAAGACAGGCTTGGAGAGGAGATGGAATTAAGAAACTAGTTGTTTCCTAGCAGTCAACCTAAACTATCTTGTGAGTACCAGGCTAGTGAAAGATTGTACAAAAAATGGTAGCTAGCACCTGAGGAAAACCATCTGGGAATTTTATGTGACCTCCACATGCACAACCTAATCTGTGAATGTGCACCTGTGCATAAGTATACCTACACATACAGAGAAAATAATAAAGAAGGGATACTTAATGTTACATGTTTTTTCAGTCTGATTATCTTGGAAAATATCCCAAATATGTTTAACCTCTCTAAGTAATAATAAAACTTACATCCATCTTTGTTGAAACAAATTAGATGTTAGTGAGGATAATAATTAAACATCTAGAAAGAAAATAATAATTGTTTGGAAGGTAGATATTATTAAAATTTATGCTTTGAGGAGCAATTAGCATAAAATAGATGTTATCTTATTAAATGTATGCATCTCCCTTTTACTCTAAGTTCATAAGTAGCCAATAATACTTGATCACAGTGGCTGGATAGAGAAATTTGCCTCATATGCTAATACACACAAGGTATTTTGAATCAGTATATTGAGTTTGCTATCTTTTTACAATAAATTATTTTATAACTGGTAAATAGTGATATCCACATATTCAAACCTTTCATATCAATTCATTAGAAAAGACACATAATTATTTGCAAGAGTTTTTAGAAATCCTTACACAGGGTAAGCTCTTATTGCTGACTATCTTAATGTAATATTCACCCCTCCCTTTGATGTTACATTATAGGCAATTATTTAAGACTTTCTCACTAGAAAATGAGGGTTGAAATTAACATGCTGAATTCTAGCCTATTTTGTATCCCTTGATTATTAATGTATACATAATTAGGAACCTACTTGCTATCAATTTTGTAAAATAGTAAGTTGATGTTGATTTCAGAGATAGAACAGTGTGGTTACATCTTCAAAATAATTTCCTCTTCTGAGAATGGCCAAAATAGAAAATTTTTAATAAATTTGTGTATTATATTTTTTGATGACAGAGAAAACATTGTACAAAAGAACTTACATTATATTAGAATCTTATTCTTTGCAAACCCTCCAATAGTTCTGTTTAAACAGATGTACCACAGATGTGGAAACATCTGGCGGGTCAATGAAATTCTGCCATGGCTGTGCTGTGGCCAGAATTGTGCACTTAACTGACATCTAATTGTTAAGTAAGGACCCTTCCCTGGAAGAAGTTAATGTATTGCTGCAAATGATATATTACTGTTTGCCTTTCCATTATTTCTAAAAAGTACATTCACATGTGCTCACTAGAAATAGCTTTGTACCTTTGGTTACTTTCTATTTGTTTTGGAAATGATCATACAGTTCTCATTGGCCTGTGTATAATCAGCTACTCAAGTGTAAGCTAATTTCCATCTTTTCTTTTTTCTATTACCAAGAGTTTCACAAGTCCATTCAAGTCACAAGAATTTTATCTCCGTTGTTCATGCTAAAAATACTAATTCACCAAGTTCTTAAGGATTGCTTTTTCTCTGCATAGTTTTCAGGTGTCTCAGAAGTGACTGGAATTTCTTTTATATTGTGACAAACATAGACTAGTCTTCATCTGGCTCCTTTCTTTCAGTGGGATAAATATGTAGGACAAAGAAACCATTATACACATGCTGGAAGTTTATGCATTTGTGACTGCAGGAGTTTTGGGCATGCAGGTAATACAAAACTGGAAATTTTAAAGATTATATATTCAAGATTTTAAATTTCATTTTAGTATATATTTAATACACTTTGCTGTAAAAATATACAATTTTCATATAAACTATGTATCCATTTTTATGAGCCAGAGACATCTGTAAGACTAAGGAAAGAGTTTATAAAGCTAAATATCAGAATGTCTGTAACATTTACCTGAATCTAAACAAATTAATACTATTTGCAGCACTTGACAAATGTTCAGAAATCCTGAGAGAAAAGAAGATTGTACTGTTACAGTTAGTACTGGGAATTCAGGTGATGTGTGGGAACAATAAGAGACTTCTCTGTACTGAATGGGTGGAGGTTGTATGACTCCAGGGATCAGCTTGCACTCTGGGAAGCTGTAAAACTCCTCTAATATTTATCAAGATGTGTACTGTAATGAAACAAGCCTAGAGTCACCACACAGACAGCATCGGCTGGAAATAGAAAAGCAAGACAAGGAATTGTAATGAAAGTTAGGTCCTTATTCTGTGAGGCATAGTCCTCTCCTTTAGACTTGTCAGCGATTTGTTTATTTTTCTGGCTGTGCTCACATTTCTATTGAAGTAGGTTTGTTTTCAATATCTCATCATCTGGTTTTTGTTTACTTGCCTATGTGTTCACTTTAAAACAGGCTTTTCCTCCTGAAAGAGTGTATTTTTCTTTAAATTTAAACTCAGCCCAAACATCTACATTTTAATCAGGTCATACTAATCCAAAATGTTAACTCTGGCCCAGAAAGTCATGAGCAATCTCCTTCTCCTGCTTGCAAACCAATAAACACAAGCTGTAGGTTTATACTGTATCACCACAGTTCAAAAGCACTGTGAAGAAAGGTTCTGCTATCCAAATATTCTGTTCCCCAAATATTTTCCATTGCACACGTTTGCTGAAAACAGACTTTCCCCACACCAAACACTAAGTTTCCTTCATTGTTGCACATAGAGGTCTAGAATCTCAAGGCAGTTTGCAAGGCAATCATTCCACAGTGGGCTTCTAACTCCTACACCACAGAAGGCCAACCCTCTTTCATGTTTCAAAACAGAGTATTTGCAATGGTCTCCTCTTTTTCACAGCTATGAAATGCTGTAATGGCTGCAAAGACATATTCTGGGTCTTCTCCAGAAGTGTTAGCACAGTGGTAGATCCCTTCCTACTAACGGACAATGAAAGAGAAAGACTGACGTAACATCTATAAGAACTTTTTAGTCTCTGGTGTGGTGTAGATTTTTATAGTTCCAGAAGGAAAACCCACTGTGTACCAAATGTGTTTTCCTCTCTGTAGAAGCATCAGATTTAGTTAACTATTTCTTTCTTTTTAATTATGCCTTCATTTTAGTTTCGGGTTTGAGTCTTTCTCTCTCTCTCTTTTTCTCTTCCTCCATCCCTCCCAACAAATATTTAATGAGCTGTTTGCTCTAGGTACTCATTCCTGCAAACATGGCATTTCCATCCCTTGAGACTATCTAAATATCAATGATGTGCTGGAATGGCTCACTCCAAAAAGAAGGACACTTTTTGATAGGATTAAACCACATGGAAAGATTGGAAAGATTTCTTAGTGAAATTATGAACTAATTTACTCCCAAAATGAATTTGAACATAAACTCTGTGCAGAAATGCTGCTGGAGTGGTCCTCTCTTGATAAATTATGAGATCAATTGTGAGTGGATAATTTTTATATGGTTGTTGAATTCAAAAAGAGAAGTAAAGATGTAAACTTAGCTGAACATGCTAAAGAATGTGTCAAAATGTGTGATAGTCTGCTACAGAGACTCTTCAATGAAAGGTGTGATAAGAGAGATCAGATTAATGATTTTTTTATCACATGGATGAGAGCGTGTCTAAGAGAGAAGTTTCTTTTGTCTCATAGTTTGAAGGATACATGTTCCAAAGTTCACTGGGTATGCACCACAGTGTTTGTCACTGGAAAGAAACTTTCAGCCTCTTATAGCAGGAACAAAGCATTGATCTTATTTTTTGCTACTATACATGCATTTTATTTACATAGTTTACCTAAATCTTAAAGGACGTTTTGACTGGTACCTTTCATCAACCACATTAAGTGAATTGAAAGTATAATTAAATGGAAAATCTGCTTTCTTGATTCTTAAATAAAATGCCATGTAACTTGGGTTCATTGCATTGTGTATTTCCTACTGAAAGTTCTAATTGTGCCTGTGCTAAGCAGGCATTGGAAGAACAAATAATAAAGTCATAATGATTAACAATTATTGTAACTTAAAGTTGAATTTATTTGGTAGTAATGGAGGTATTATTGCTTGAGGACTGTGTTAGTCAATCAAAATAATACATTACAATTCTAGGCCTGTGCCCTTTGGCCTGTGTCCTTCATTTCTATCAATTGAAATTCAATGCATTAGCTCTTTGGGAATTTTTTTTTAAATGAATTTAACTATATCCATTCTGTCCCCACCACAACTTCCAGTCTCACACAACTTTACTTCGTCTTTTCTTATTATCATTTGTTAAACACATCAAGTACAGGTGATACAGCCCACACAATCTTAGTTGTATGGCCTTTCACTTGGTTATGATAAACTTATCAGGGACCATATAATAAAGTAAAGTGACTTTTCTTCTTTCAGCAGCTACCAGTTGTATGCCCACCTCCCCTCTTCATTCTGCAATTTTGTCTGGCTTCAGTTTGCACAGGTCTCATACATGCTGTCTCACCTGTTGTGAACTCATGCATGCAACTGCCTTTCTGTGTCTGGAAAGCATTGTATCCTTTTAGTTATCCACCACTGTTATCTGTTGCAATCTGCTGTCCTTTCTTCCACAGTGGTACACCCACAATGAAAATCAGTATGGATGTCCCTCCAACTGGAAATAAATCTACCACGTGATCTAGCTATACTGTTCTTGGGCATGTATTAAAAATAATCTACATCCTACTATAGATATACTGTCTCAACCATGTTGATGACTGCTCTGTTAACTATGGCCAGGAAATGAAAACTGATTTGCTGTGCATCAACTGATGAATGGATAATAAAATGTGGAACATTTACATAATGGGATATCATTTAGCTGTTAAGAAAAGCAAAATTTAGAAATTTGTAGATGAATAGATGAAGCTAGAAGTAGTCATTCTTAATGAGGTAGCCCAAACTGATAAAATATAACTTTGCATGCTTTCTCCCATTTTTGGATGTTAATTTTTCTTTTCTTTTTTCTTTCTTTTTTTTTTGTTTGTTTGTTTGTTTGTTTTTTGAGACAGGGTTTCTCTGTGTAGCTTTGTGCCTTTCCTGGATCTTGTTCTGGCTGGCCTTGAACTCACAAAGATCTACCTGCCTCTGCCTCCCAAGTGCTGGGATTACAGGCATGCGCCACCACCACCCAGCTGGATGCTAATTTTTAAACTTCAGATATATGCATTTCATTTGGAATACCTGCAGAAGTCAGGTAATTACTAAGTTGCATAAGAGAAGTGGGTCTTTAAAGGCAAAGATAAGGAGCACATTAGTATAAAGGGCTATAAGTGAATAAAGAAAAAAATGGAATTAGGTTTATATTTTAAACTATTCTTTCTGGAAATGCATAGCAAGATCTAATTCAACATCTTTTATTTATTATTATATTTTTATATAATTTTAATTTCAGTAATTTGAAAGTAATTTTACATACCGTGTTAACGGAGTTATTAAAAAACAAGATGTTTGTACATTTCTTGTAGTTTAAGATTAAATATGACTTTTAATTTGATTTGTTTATCATCTCACTTGCTGCACACAGAATACACCTTCTTTTTCCTTCCTTGCTGTCTATGTCCACTTCTTCCATGTCTTTGGAGGTCTTACCATATAGAAATGAAATAAATATTGCTGGTATGTTGAATTCTCCTTCATAGTTTACCCTTTTTTAAATTAATATAAATGTCATAACTATATTGTACATAAACACATAAATTTTATTTAGTTATTTTAGGTTTATAGTTAGTTTTCATGAGACTACATATTATAAAGGAAGAGACTTATATGAGACGTCCTAGTGGTTCAACAATAAAATTTCATTGAAGATAAATTTATTTATAATAATATTAAACCTTAAATAATTATATATTCTGATACATTTTACACAAACTAGTATGGACTTCACAGTAAACACTTAAGACTGTTTCCAATTGATTCACTTTGGCTGAAGTACTATATCAAAAGCAATCTCCATGTGTCTGGAGTGTGTCTCAGATGCATAGGGCTTTTCTAGCATTCTAGGAGCCTTGGGTTCTATTCTAAAACTACAGGAAAATAAAGCAAGTCTCCAGTTTACTAAACATTTTAATTTTAACTTACCCTCCTATGCCAAAAAAGCCAACAATCACATGCACATAATGGGTGGATGGTACACTTCACTGGAGAGATGTGATAGTGTTACAACATAAGATATTGGTATAAAGCAAAATTAAATTGGGATCTTAGGGTTCATTGCTTGACTGCCTAGCATGCATGTGCAAACAGTCATGAGATCTTCTAAAATAGTTGTAAATACTTTGGCTGATATACTACAAATTACATTATTTCTCTACAAAGAGACAGTTTGAATCCAAACATGCCAATCCATAAGGTAGTGAAAAAAGAGCCCAAGCAGTCTCACATTCTATTGCCTTATTTTATTCTGCTCTTAACTGTTCATTCTTGAGCAGTTCCAGATATTGCTTCCTATAAATCATACAATTGGTAATCTAAAACATAAATAAAAATAATGCAAAAATAGATGGTAGGGACAGAAGCAGTAGAAAAGAAAAAGAAATCCAGACTAATGCATGAGAAGAGTTAACAATGGACAACAATGCAAAAGTGTGTGTGTGTGTGTGTGTGTGTGTGTGTGTGTGTGTGTGTGTGTGTGTGTGTGTGTGTGTACGCTAATTAGGTAAGGATAAAACTGACAGACAATATTATAAGATGTACTTATTAACTAAATGCATTAACAGTAAGGTAAGATGTGCCTTAAACTGTCCATTGTTCATACCAATTTTGTCATGTGTCTCTACGTGTAACTTCTGTTTGTGGGTTTCCCTACTTCTACAGCTCTCTGCTTCCCTTGGTGTGGTTTCAAGAGCATTAATACTTACAGATCCTGTTGTACATATATGATATTATTTTGCTAAAGCATTTTGGTAACATTTTAATGGGATGGTTTTCAATTCCATTTGTGAAACGGTTTTGCTTAATTCAGTAACCAACTGCCTAACTCTGCCCCGGCCAGCAGGGTTCAATGGGGGTGACCCACCTGTGGGAGCGAATGAAAGGGAAGGGCGACACAAGAGATGACAGCAAGACAGTATTCTGATCAAGCCGCCAGTCTTTATTTTTCTCTACATGGCTTATATAGAAAAAGAGGGGAAGGGGCTGGAAGGAGGGAAGGGGAAGGGACGTGGAAGGCGTGCAGTATGTGGGAGACGTGCAGGTCGTGCAACTGCAAGAAGTCGGCTAAGGTCACTCACTGGTCAGGGGCCATTTGTTCTGTTGCTAGGCTACCTGAACATGGAATGCTCTTTACATTCAGTTGCCATGGCACCTAACTGTGGAATGTTCTTATTTTGGGGAGCCTCCGGTTAGCAAACAGGTGTTACTGCTCTGGGGAAGGGCGGTGGGCTTATGACTTGTTCTCTGGCTTAGCTAGTACTTTCCATGGTTCATGTTTGGTTCCTGAAATCTTGGTCCCTAACATAACTCTGAGCTAGGGTTACTCTTTTGGTTAACATTTGTTTCATACTAGTTACATTTATCTCAAAACAGCAGTGAAAAAAAAATGTCTGTAAAGGTCAACTGATAAGACTTTGCTCTACAATATGCCTATTTTGTATTCACTAAGAATACTGAATGTATGATCTACTGCAGAACTGCAACCTACTTAAACACATTCACAACTCCAACCCACAAACCTTCATATTGTATTCACGGCACGTACCACTTTAGAATAAAAATTGATCCCAGAAGGATTTGCTCTGTAATACCTTTCTTATTTCCAGGATTCTATTATTTTGTTTCTTACTCATTAACTTTAGGATTTAATGCTGATCTATCTCTGTGCTTAAATAAGAGACAGAATCTGTTAGTCTCCTATCACTGGCTTTGGAGAGCTATGTCTATCAAAGTTAGCATGATATCTTTTTTTAAGCCAGTCAATTTAGACTTGAATTATTTCACTAATAAAAAGTCTCTCAAAGGCCTTTAGTGGTATGGCTCAGCTTTCCTGCCTTTTTAGTAGCCATGAGTGTTGTCCATTAAACATTCTTGCACTAACTCTGAAAAACACCATCCCCAATCATTGAAAGTATGAGCAATCACAGTCAGTTTTGTTCTTTGGGATGGAGTCAATCTATCTTTTAAGACTTATCTTAAGGTAGATTGATCTTGGACATATTAAGTATGGTAATGACCAGCTAGAATGCCTTCAAACACAACCTCTTTCACACTATTCAAATCAAAGGTCAATATTTGACAGAATGAGATAACAGCCATGATGTAATCATTGCATTAGTTGTGCTCTACAGCCCAGTATCATTGAAAAGAAAGACAATATTCTTCTTCCTACCTCATGGATATATTTCCATTAGATTCTCTGCCTATTCAGGAGCCAGAGCTGATAGTCTCTGGTTTCTTTCAAGTTCCAAAAGACAAAATCAAATTAGAAAAATATTGAAATAAACTTCCTAAAGATATGGAATATTAATTCCGATTAACCAAGTAACAGTTTGAGTAAAATCTCTCCCTGTTAAACATCCATTAATACAAAGAGAAAGGGTATGAAAATCATACATACTCTGAAAGTAAGAGAACTATGTTTTATATTGAGTGAAAGCTACATACTCAGAGATGACATAGAAAGTCACGAAAGACATTATGTGACACCTAGTGTAACTTCAAATTCACTTTGTTAAGAAATGCTTTATGTTTTCCATTTTATCTGTGCTCTTTCTTTAACCCAATGTGTTTGATAGTATTATTATAAATGAAGAAACATAGAAAGTAGGAGTGTGAAAATGGAGGACTCTAACACTACAAGCATGCCCATTTTAATGCCACAGCAACTTTTAAACTTTGGTTTTCTTTCTACTGAATTCTGTTATGATTTGAGATATTTTATACGTGAGTCTAGTTATTTCCCTTTCACTAATGTGATTATAGTACTTGGTCAATCTATCAATTTTCACTTTAATTGCAATCAAAAAAGGTCATAGAACAAAGAATAACTCAAATAAGCTATAGTAACACTTTCGTGTCTGGTGCTTAAGAAAATAGAAAGAATTTTGGGCTTCAGTTACCTCAAAAGCTTCTTGATTTAAAAATTGTCTGTGCATTCTTTGTATTTAACACACTGGATTCTTTTTATTCTTGTCATGCTTTCATTCTTTTATATTTTTGTCTTCCATGCTTTAAAATTCAAAGTGAATATATGAAAATGTCTACTTATAATGAACTTAGAATTTAAATGTATTTTTTTATTCCCCAATATTTTCTGAGTCCAAGAGGACATGAATCTACATATAAACAATTGCTTTTACTTCTGCTGCTACTGGGTCTCATGCAAGCTTTCCTGCACTGATGCTAAACAATGAGCCCAGTCAGTCCTGGAAATGGCTGATCCAAAGAGTTCTTTCCTTTACTGAATGATCTGGGGATTCCCGGAAAAACCCAGAAGTGTGTGCATAACTTCTACATCTTTCATTTGACTACTTTGTTTCCATGCCTATTTTTTTAAGTTATAACTATTTATAATCTCTAAAAAGAAAAGATTACATTTTAAGGTAAGTATTTAATAATGAGGATGATAATACAGAAAGAAGTAAAAAAAAGTATCCTGATAGTTTATGACTTCTTAAAAGATGTTTTCATACAATTACATATTTACTACACCCTGAGCAGTTAAACACCTTGGAAATGTAGCTGGGGACAGTGAGGGACTGAAGAAAGGAGAGATACACAGAATCAAGATATGGAAAATTTGGTGTCAGGTGGGATCTGCTGGTTCTGATGGAGGCAGACCAAATACCCCAACCACCAAGAACATCTGCAGGTTTGCTATATACAGTTCCCAGTAGGGGTTAGCTAGCCTTGGGAAACTGGCTCTGTAGCAATCTCAGATTGAAAACATCAGTAGTTTTTCACACACAGATAATTGTTCTTAAGTACTTACACTTCCATGCATTATCAATATTTGCACTCACATCAGCAGAAAGCTTTATAATCCTTCTGAACCTCACCTGGGGAGGAAGGCTTCGTGAGCTTCCCATGGGTCTGAGTTATTGGTCCTGGACATTTCCGAGCCCATGGCAACAATGCACATTCACTCAACCTCTCTTTAAACACTTACTCTGAGTTTTCTTGGCTCCTTACATACAATGAAATATGATCATATAAACCTCCCTCATTTCTTTCCATAGTCTTCATATTGTATGCTCCTCATCATATCCCCACTCCCAACCCCATGTTTTCTTATTTGTTTCATAACCCACTAAGTACAATTAATGTTTCCTATATAGACTTCGGCCATCTAAAACATTGAGATTATTTTTTTAATACTATTGGTGAACTACAGATTAAACCAGGGAAAAGGCATGATTGATTTAGCCTGCTTCAGTGATATAGAAGATGATACCAATGGTGGTGGTGATGTAATTATTCAAAATTTCTCTTACTCATATTTTTCTTTTTCTTTTGGGGTATTGTTCTGAGAGAATGTCTTACTATGTAGTATATATTGGCATATAAACCAGTATCTTCCTGCCTCAGCCTTGTAAGTGCTAGGATAAATGCCTGTGTTTCCACAACAGACTGAAAACAAATTTAATTGTGCTTTCTGTTAACTGTTGTGAACATATTTCCAAAAGACATCTTTTATTTTTTGGTTTTTTGAGACAGGGTTTCTCTGTGTAGCTTTGTGCCTTTCCTGGATCTTGCTTGGTAGACCAGGCTGGCCTCGAACTCACAAAGATCTGCCTGCCTCTGCCTCCCAAGTGCTGGGATTACAGGTGTGCACCACCACCGCCCGGCCGACACGCCATATCTCATGCATTCTGTTGTGAGGCAAAACTAAAGAGCCAATTAAAAAGTTTAGGATTCTAATGCACAGGCAAGTTTTTCCTTAGTTAGAAGAAAAGGAAATAAATAAAATCTCATTGATCTGCTTCACATAAATTCTCTGTTAGCAGAGTGAGAAAACGTAACATTTAAAGTGAAATTTCTGTGTGGTAATCAGTGTACAGCTTCTGTGAATGATCTGACTTACAAAAAGCTAACTTTGTGTCTAATATAATAAACATGAAAATTGAATCCAATCATTTATTTTAATAAAATCCCTACTTTAGAAAAGTTAATATTTTGGTGTTATATCCCCACCCCTATGATAATCCGTGTTGGCTCCCACAGTTTCAGCATGTTTAACGGTGTTACTCTAGTGTGCTGGAGTTATACTGTTGGGCTGTTCATGTTGTACTGTGCTGAAATTTGAAAGAGACAGCTGATAGAGACATAATTAAAATCTCATCTGTCAAGGAAACTTATGAATTATTAAAATCCAGATCCTATTATTCATTCTTAAATTGTTCTTTATAACTTCTTGTTGCCACATGTGTGGGCCCTATTTAAATGTTAAGCAATTACCCTTCATAGGTCAGAGTGGCACCTAAAGGGCCCATATGGAAGGCTAAGATAAGGGCTTGTGGTACAGCTTAGAGACTGCTGAACTGAGACTTTAAGAGCCAGAGAGGGAGAACGCCATACCTTGAGGCTCCCCAAGCAGCTAAAGGAGGCTTATTCTCATTCAGTTTACACTAATTCCTTGGTACTTCTGTTTGTTTTTATCAAGTTCACTCTTATTGAACTTCAAAATGCTGGCTTGTCTTTCTGCTCATATATATGTAGTATGTTTGTATATGTGTATGCGTGTGTATAATGCTGCCTTAAAAGTCATATTTTATACTAATATATACATATATACATACATATAGAGAATATATGTATGCATTTTATGAAAAATTGCTTAACTACTTGCTAATTTCATTAAAATATGTTAAATTTTAAAAAGGATTCATACTCAAGATGACTTATTTGATGGTTATTTTAAAGCATAGTTTCTTTCATGAGCTTATTTTTTTGAGGCAATTTATTTCCAGAGGACAGAAAGATTTATTTAGTTAATGTTTGATTTTAAAACAATAACAAACATTGCATTAAGGAATTTGCTACATGAATACTATAGTTGGACCTTCATAAAACCACTGGCTTAGGAAGGTATGTTATACATTTGTCTGATCACTTTGACTATGCCTTTGAGTCCACCTCCAAATAAGGTTAACTTTGGCCTATGTGTTGTTTACACAGAGATGCTTAGACAAATACTGTCACTAATGCCTTGCTTCTTAGATATCAACAATGTCCTCTGCCAGGCTGAAGTGAAGGGTGGGCAATATGATTCTAAATATCCAACAGAAGGTTGTGTAAAGTTAAAGTTTTGGTCAAAAACCACTATTGTATTAAAGACATTGTTAATTCATTAGTGAGAGTTTTGAGTATCTTCATGTGTGGATGGCAACAGAAAGATTGATCATAGTACAGAGTTAAAGCTGATGGAAGCTAATCTACTTCGCCTACAGATGGATCCCATTCAACAGAGGAAGTAAAATATAGACGGACTTAAAAAATAGGAAATCTTCTTAGATGCACATCTGAGAATATAGAGATGTAAATATGTAATATGACAGTAAATGTGCAAAAATATAAATGTAAAAGTGCTACTTCATTTTAAAGCCAAAGTCTTAAGTTTGGATGCTCATCGACATCACTATGCCAGAATTTTACTAAATTGTAGGGGTATGTTACTACATTTTAAATGATATATACCATTTTTTTTGTTTATTTAGCACCCAAAATGTTTATTCAAACAACAGAGAGCAAAGTGAAAGAAAACAAATTTAAACTACAGCTTACACACACACACACACACACACACACACACACACACACACACACACACACACACAAATGGATGTGTATGTATAAGCACCAAATAAAGCACTCTCATTTATTATTCCATTTAATAAAAACAAATTCATCCAGGCTGCAAGTACTAGTGTGATTACTAATATTCATCAGTAGATGAATGAAAAACAAAATGTGATAAATATTCATATTGTGTAGTTTATTTAGCCATAAGGAAGAGAAAAACTGTCTTTTTCAGAAAAAAAATGTGTAAAATGGGAAACCACTGTATTAAGAGAAACATGCCAGACTTAGAAGGAGAAATATTGCATGTTACATATGCAAATACATATATTAAAATTATATATATTACATATATTAAAGTAAGACAAATGTTACATGGTTTTCTTATATGAAAGCAAAAGCAAGAAAATGAGGTAGTATAAAGAACAAGAAGAGGAACACAGAAGACATTATGGGTAATAAAGCTGAAAAGGAGCAATGTAAAATAGTATGTACACTCATTAAATGTCTAAGCAACCCATTTTTAAGTGGTTGAAATTAATTAGAAAAAGAGAAAAACAGAATAGTTGATGGTAGTTTGTCCTTACCTCACAACCTGTATGTGGTTAAGATTATGATCTTAAACTTTGTCTTTAATAAAGCTATTTGCTCAAATAAGTGGGGATTTTTGTCTTCTAATTGTATGTGAGATAGTGATGAAGAATAATTATATAATTATTTGGTAACTATTAACATATTTATAGAGATTCCAAAACAAAGTATCTGTGATGGTATCTTAATGATTGCCCATTTATTCTTTTAGACTTTAATTGTTTGTATGATGCTATAATTTCAAAATGATGTTAGTCTCTTTTATTTTTACTTTTTTATTACGCTCTAAAATGTAAGTGTAAGTGTGTGTGTGTGTGTGTGTGTGTGTGTGTGTGTATGCTATAAATCTATCTTGAACATATAGCTGTGGGTATGTTAAGTATACACTCTACCACTGAGCTGCATCCTAGCATCTCTAATCATGTATTGTTATTTTAATGAATTGTTGTTAATGGAGTATTTATTTTACTCTTTCACCTTTGTTACAGAATCTTTTGAGCTCCTCTACAGTAGGCCATTGAGACCATGTCTCCTCAGAAGCAAATTCCTTGTGTATTCACATGAACCTGCTTTGTATAAACCAAATTTGCGGCTATGATCTTAGGGACTGTCAATAAGAACTGAGGGGCCTCTCTGATGTGCAGGGTAAAGGGTAGTGCTGAAAGTTCCTAGGGAGTCAAGTTCAATAATTAAGAAAGTACAGTCTAACCAGGTTGTTTATTAATGTGTTTTCTTTCTTTCTTTTTTTTTTTTTTTTTTCTTTTTTTTTCTGAGACAGGGTTTCTTTGTATAGCTTTGCGCCTTTCCTGGAACTCGCTTTGGAGACCAGGCTGGCCTGGAACTCACAGAGATCCGCCGGCCTCTGCCTCCTGAGTGCTGGGATTAAAGGCGTGCGCCACTACCGCCCAGCTATTAATGTGTTTTCTACCCTTGTCATTCAAGCAGAGAGTCAAGGGATTTGGGCAGAGGAAGCAAATCTTCCAGAATTATGAAAAATGTCTTTATCTGGTTGAAACATGTTAGAATCAAGTTGGAATTTTGCATTCTCCGTATCCTATTGACTATGAAGTTGCCCAGTTGTTGTTATTTGTTATGTTTCTTTCACTTACCATTTTGGGAGAAAAGCAGAAAGCCTGATCTGATCTGTGTTTCACACTATTTGGTGGAAGTTAACCTTTAATGGCAAAAAAAATTAGGTCATAAGTTATGTGAAGATAAAAAAAGAAAAGAGGAAGAAAAAGGACAATAAAAGAGAAGAAATGAGAAACAATCATATGTTATTTGTAATGTGCCTTATATAGTTGAAGGTATTTGTTGTATAATTTATTGTTGGTAGTTCGATATAGCTCATTCATGATGTGTGAGTTTGAAATATGATGGTCATTTAAAAGAAAGCAAATAAAAAATTTAAAATAGCAGGAGCACAGCCACACCAATAGGCCTTCCCATGAGATATCAATGCAGAATTCTCACAAGGACAGAGTAGGTTAGTTCTAAGTCAAAGGGCCTTGTTGAGTTTAAAAAATTATAGAGAAGCTTATCTCTGACCACAGGATAGATTCTACGTTGAGTTGAAATTATTCTTTAAGCAAATGAAGAAAGAAACTGAGGCTTTGAAAGATTTAAGTAGCTTCTCAAGTTCACAGTGTTAGACAGGGGACACCAGAGAGCATTGTTGCCTGCCTAAAGCCAAGTTTCTTAATGGGCAATTCTCCTTGGCCAATTCAGGGATACAGTGTCACACACTGCTATGCTTAATGTTCTAGATAACTGAGTTGAAAGACATGAACTCTTTTCTGAAATTCAATGTGGTGGGTATTGTGTTCCCCACAATATTGTGTGTTCCCAGAAATAAACTTACCTCGGGTCAGAGAGCAGGACGGCCACAAGATTAAACATAAGGATAGGCAGTGGTAGCACACGCCTTTAATCCTAGCATTTCAGAGACAGAAATACCTCTGGATCTCTGAATTCAAGGTCACTTTAGAAACAGCTAAACATGGTGAACCAAGCCTTTAATCCCAGAAACCCAACCTTTAATCCCAGGGAGTGGGGGCAGAAAGAGAAAGGTATATAAGGCGTGAGGACCAGGAACTAAAGGAGTAAAGCATATAGTTAGTTAAGCATTTGGTTGGTTAAGTGTTCAGGATTTGGAGCAACACAGTTCAGCTGAGATTCATGTGGGAGGACTCAGAAGCTTCCAGCCTGAGGAAACAGGATCACCTGAGGAACTAGCAAGGAGAGATAGCCATGGCTTGTTCTGCTTCTCTGATCTTCCAGCATTCACCCCAATAACTGGCTTCAGGTTTGTTCTTATTAATAAGACCTCTTAAGATTCATGCTACATCGCAATCCATAATAGAAACTCAAAAATGTCTCTCCTGAAAGAAAAGGCCTGAACAAAGCAGAAAAACTGGTGTGACTAATGGAATATTTGGTACAATTTGCAGAACATTGTATGTTATATGTGCAGTAGGGTTATAAGAATCCCCTACCACACTGAGGACAAAACATGAAAACAACTTAAGCCATTTAAAATTTCTGTCATTGAGGACTCAATGGTTTTTTTCTTCACAGTTTTGACATTAGTATTTTTGTACAATCACTACAAATACAGAATTTTAAAATAATGTCATCTAATAACAAGTTTTTGAAACTTGAAGATTGCATATATTCCTTTATTTTTACTCTTTCCTTTAAAGATAAGATGTTAATTCTTTCATGACACAAGGACAATGCCATGGATTTGAAATGGGATGGGAATAAATGAATGATAAAGTCTATTATGGTACAAAAATTAATAAGACTATCAGATGTTTGAGAAAATTTTCATATTGAGGAAAAGCTTAAATGCCTGTAATTATAATTGTTCATTTTATAATATAAAATTTTGAATTACAATGGAAGTCACAAATGATTTGAATATTTCAAGTGTATAGATTTGACATTCAATTATTGGTGCAATTATGGATAATATATGAAACGGGAACTGATCAATATTTCAAGAGATGGGTTTATAATGAGGAAAATACCACTCTAGCTAGATAGTTTGAAGCAGTGGGAGGTAAGCTAATGTAATGAGTTATCCTTAGAAAGGAATTTCAGATTGTTTTTCTTGAAGCTTTAGGAATTTCAAGACATTCCTGTACACTGACTCTCTGCTGCTATCATAAACCCCACCTATATCATATAATCTATGTACAAGTTTCTGAAAGAAAATAAGAAATAAATGCAGATTGTGTTTATAGAGGAACCCCAGGAAATGTTTCCTACAAGTATGAGGAAAGATCAATAATAATGTGCTGCTGTTGGGGTTTTATTGACACATGTGGAACTAACTAAAATCAAATCAACAAAAGTTTTTCTTACACAAATAATTTCCTCAACTGGTATGTACATAATGGATTCATGGTGTTCTGAGGAAATCTATCTCCAGATCAATCCGAATAAATGATAGTTCATGAAATCAGAAATTCCATGTTAATACACATGTTTTGTATTAAAGAATTGAAACAATCGGAGACTTTTCCAAACTTGTATTCATTTCTAATATATTATCAAGTTTAAAAGATATATTACAAAACTCAAGAGTGTTTCACCAGTTGTAACCCATCAAGTGAATGTCATCATATAATTCCTTAAAAGTTTTGTCTGGTGAGTGAAGAGTAAGAAAAATGATGCTTTCTTGCAAGTTTACTCTTGGCTTGTGGTCAGAAGAGCTGGTCAAGGAACTACAACAACAAAATGAATGCTAGTACATTAATGTTCACCATGTTTACTGAATGAAATAATTAGTTGAATTTTTAAAACCCACCAATAGAAACATGTATTACTACTGCATTGAAGTTAACTGGTAACTATGTCATGCATGGTTTCTGACACACTATTTTTTGTACTATGTAACTTTATTTTTATTCATTTCATTTGTAATTAACATACAAAGGAATGAATTCTAACAGTAGTTTCATGCAAACTTTTAATTTTTTTCTTGAGGAATTTTTTTTTTAGTTAATTTATATACCACTTACAGATCCCTCTCCCCTCCTCCCACCCCCTACCACCTTCACCCCCAACCCACCTTCCATTTTCTACTCCAATAAGGTAAGGTCTCCCATGGTGAGGAAAACTATAGAGACAACCAAACCAAACCAGTGGAAACTCACGAATTTTAGACCAACAGCTGTGAGTCTCCATGGGACTAGACTAGGCCCTCTGCATAAGCAAGACAGTTATGTAGCTTGATCTGCTTACGGGGCACCCTGGCAGTAGAATCAGGATCCCCCTCGTGCAAACTTTTACTTTTATTGATTGTCGACCAATATTTGTCTGCACTCTATCTTCATCACCTTGGGAATTAAACCACAACTCTCCATTCAAGGGGAATGGAAGATTGTATTCTGGACACAAACACCAATGGCATGGCAATCCCAAATACCAAGTTCAAAAATGGTGACAGCTTTAGGAAGTTTTCATAATTGCTGGGAGAAAAGGTTCTTAAGAAAGGCACCCTTCAAATACATTGGTGAGAATATCATGTGGTTTACAACACAGCACTGGAATCACTGTTGTAGGTTTCAGATGCTATTTGATGACCTTTTCCAGTTTTAGTTTAATGGAAGCTAGTAATCTTTTAATACATTCCAAAAGAATTTACATGATAGTCACAATGAAGTTAGGCCAGACACAGGGATGAATGAGTCATATGATAGCTCAAGATAACTTGACTCCAGATTGATACAATTCTAGTTTTTCACAAGGAAGAAATTATCATCTGTAGTTGGAGAGCTTCTCTCCAGGTGCCACTAAGCCCTGTTAGTCCAAAAACCCACTTGTAAAATAAACACACAGACATTTATATTATTTAAACTGTTTGGCCATTAGCTCAGGCCTACCGTTGTCTAGCTCTTACTCTTATATTTATCCCATTTCTATTAATCTATACTTTGCTACATGGCTCATGGCTTACCATTACCTTACATCTTCCTTGTCATGGCTGCGGCTGGCCATATCTCTCCACCCCAGACTTCACTTTCCAGAACTATCCTCCTCCTTCTCCCGCCTACCCTATCCTTCTTGCCTGGCTACTGGCCAATCAGCACTTTATTTATTTTAACCAATCAGAGCAACACATTTGACATACAGAACAACCCCCAGCACTTCCCCTTTTCTTTTTTACAAAAAGCAAGGTTTTAACTTTTATATAGTAAAATTTCAGATAACAAAACAATTATCAAGCAAGAATTACAGCTACAATATTAAAGAAGATATCCTATCTATCTTATATTTGTGAGTCTAAGGTTTTATATCTAACTTATCTTTTATCATAATTGAGGAAATTATAACTATCTAATCTTCAACCACACCAAAGACCTCAGAAGGATATAATATTACTTGAGAACCAGGAGAAGGATACAAGCAACTTTTGGGAGTCTTGTAGGGTAGACAGAGACAGCTGGCAGCCTGGACAGTCACCTAATGTTCCTTTGTAAAGTTGGGGCATTTGTCTTTAGCCCACAGGGCTAGAGTCTCTTGGTCATTTTTTTTAGTGTCCTGTAGAATGTCTGGCAGTTTTCTCTGTGAAGCAGGAACCTGAGGGACAATTTTGTCAAGCAAAGTTCAGTGGTCACCTTCCTATGCGTCCTGCATGTCCAGTTGATCAAGCAGTCCAGGCAAGTACAGTTTCTTGCCCAAATGGCTATTTTTGCCAAGGTGAAGATTATAGTTACAACTTAGTATATATATGATAGGACACCTTTTGGAATGATCTTTGTAACATGCCACCTACCCATGCTCTAGACTTCCCTGGATTTTAGTATGTGTTCTTTGCTTGATATTGTTTGCATTGATTGTAATTCCAATTTATCTAGGTCATTATCCCTCATTACTCCTGGACAATATTTGACAGTCATTTCTTTGTTTATAGTCTTGTATTAGGTTAGAACCTTCTTATTTAGACAAAAGGGGGAGATGTAGTGGGTAGCCATTGCAGCCTTGGCCTGGAAGTTCCAACCCCCATTGAGGCTTCAGTAATGGTCACGCCTACAAGGCGGGGCTGAGAGAGGATGCTGAAGACCCAGGATCAAGAGGACAGGCTTCTCTTGGTTCCAGGACCCTGGACGCTGGAGGTAGACTGAACAGAGTTCTCCAGAAAACACCGCCTGACTGGGCCATACCTTTCCCAGACCCTGCAACCTATCCCTTCATTTGTAAGTTACCCCACAAAATAAGCCTCCCTTTTAACTATGTGGAGTAGCCTTAATAATTTCACCAATAATCATCAGTTAATCAACTTTGTAGACTTTTAATATAGATGTATCTTTCTGTCAGGAATTTCATTTGATATTTGTGGGAGGCCAGCTCCCACTTTTTAAAAAGAGTTTCTATGAGGAGAAGAGAAAAATAAGAAACTTTCAGACAGAAAGATAAAAAGTGAAAAAAGAAATAAAACATAGCATATCTCTGGGAGAACCTGAATCAAAACCCAATGGTCCTTCTATCTTTTCAAAAGGGCTTTTTGTAGCAATGCCAAAGGGTGAGGCAAAAGACCTTCCCCTTGCTAGATCAAAGCACATTGCACAGCCAAATGTAGACCCTTCCAAATACCTAATAACCATGCCCATGGTCAAATCATCCCCTTATCCATCCCTGCTGGGTAAAGCAAGTTCAGATTCTCACTAGGAAACCTCTGTGGGTCTCTACAGATACTCCATTTTTTTCTTTCTCATCACAGTAAAGCTTTTATTATTGTTTCTTTACTGTTTATTTTTGGTATCTGTACTAGCTTACATTTAGACATATTCTTTGCTATCGTGTGTATCTGAGGTTCTGAATGCCCATTTAGTCTAGATATACATGTCTTTTTCTAGCATTTAAGGGATTTTCTTCAAAAAAATTCATTAAAGAAATAATCTATGGCTAGAGGTTTATTTTAGCTCTATCTTTTACCTGCAATATTCTTTACTTTGTCCTCTTGAATATCTCATAGAGTTCCTGGAAATTTTGGTCATATTTGTTCATTATTTTTTCCTTTATATATGTCTAGATGTTCTATTGTCTTTGTGTTGTCCTTCTAACATAAAATTCACTTTTCTGATTTATCCTCTCTGTTCAAAATGCTTTTGCTTAGTTTATTTTTTAATTTCCAGTCTTCCGTATTTTTTCAGTGTCTCAATAGTTGATAAGTTTTTCTGTTTTTGAATCTTGTCCAAGTTACTAATACATTCATCTATTTTTGCAATTTTCCATTTTTAATTGAAAATAGATTCTTCTCTAATATAATACAGTCCATCCAGTTTCTCCTCGCTCAGCTCCTCTTGTATCCCTCCATCTCCTCTCTTCCCCAGATCCACTCCTCCTCCATTTCCTCTTCAGAAAAGAGCAGACAACATTTTTTCTATGTCTGGAATTAATTTTTTAACTTGATCCATTGTCTCATTTGAGACATTTTATCTTAAAATTAAGACTCTGAAACCATTTTCTGATATTTCAGGCAATTTTATCTACTTTACTTTCTGTTAATGAACAATCATAATGTATTCGCTCATAATTTGTTTCTTTACTGAATTCTATTCATTTGTTGAGACAACAACTGCCTTTAAATTGTATATTACATATTTTACAACTGGTTTTATTTATTGGTTTTATTTTACATGACTCTTCCAAATGTGGTGTCTTTAGGGAATAAAGTGATAATGTCCACTATAATTTAATAGCAGCCATGGTGTTGACTTTCAGCAGAAGGCATTTATGTAACTCACTCATATCTCTGATGAAGTTCAGAAACAGAGGCAAATGTGGTTTTGGTTTGGAAAATTTGCTTTAGATTTGGGGAAATAAATGTATCAATTTAAGTAGAAGTGGAAGGAAAGGGAAAAAAGAAAAGAAATAAGTAAAGTAAGAATGAAAAGGGAAGTGCATAGAGTTATACAACATAGTGGAGAGATTACTATATCTGTGGAAAATAATTATAGGATACAAAATTAAAGGACTTTCATAAAAATCTTTCCCAGAAAGATTTAGGTTAAAACACTAACTTGATAATTAAAGTGCAAAATTATAAATAATGAAAGAATTGAAAGAATGAAATAGAGAATTAGGTCTTTTTACTTCTTCTCTTTTGATATGGTTTGGTTTTTACCCCATTTTGGACTGTCTTTTGTATCCAACACTATGTTAGGAGGCATATGCTGGTTTCCATAATTCAAACACACTAAGTAGTGTGTATTTTTCCTGTTACAACACTGTGTTAGATTCTCAGCCCAGTGATGTTACATAGCTCACACAGGCAATGGAATCAAGGAAGGGCTCACTTTTTTGTGGCCAATATCTCCTGGTTTCAATTTCAGGTTTCCAACCATACTTTGGCTCTTCTCCTTAGCTTTTGCCATGCTACCTACAGACCATCATCTCTGCATGCCTTGTCTACCTTTTAGTTATTTTTCTGTGGTATAGGCCTTTTGTTCCCAGGTCTCATGGTACCCACTTGAAATGGTAGTTTGCTGACAGCTACAGTAGGTACTGACTGGAGGAAATTGCTTGTTGGAGATGGGCATCTGATGTGCTTGGGCTCTTACTCTTGTCCTTTCCACTGGGGGAGAAAAGAGCCTTCAATTTGGTCTTTCAAAAGATAAAGATAATTGATTTTAATTGTATTGTTCATCTCCTATAGTTCATCATGGAGGAAAAACTGTATGAATGGGTAAATTCGTGGTGACAGAGTTAAGGGTAATTTCTTTCTAGCAGGAACTTTGAATCATGGCTTCAGGAGTTTAATGTTCCTTCAAGACAGATGAGGGTCTTGCAATATTTTCAGATTCTTTCATGTGTCATAACTTTGTTGCTCTAAACAAAATTTCAAAATAAAGTACTAGTAATGATTAAAAATAATAAATAAGAAAAGAGAAAAATAGACTTCCTAGATATTAGCACAATTGTCTAAGATGATAAAGTCACTCCCATCATTCTTTGTGTTTTAAAAAATGAAAACAAATTGCATTTTGAATATTATATTAATTCTAATGACCCATCTGATGTACATATAATAAAAGCCTGGTCTTTGATTTGGGCATGGTGTACCACATATTTCTGTGGTTATAAAAACTCACTAATTCTAGCTCAGAGCAAACTCAAGCAATATTTTGTCTTTGGTTTGTTGAGTATTATGGTTAGATTATTCACATAGTTTCTAAATTTAAAAATCAGTCAATGTATATATTTTTTAGTTGTTGTTGGACTTACTGGATTCATCTTTGTGGCTGAACAAATAGAAGGTTATTTATTAAAAGTCCACAATGTTAGGGATGAATAGTTGCAGGGAAGAGATTGAAAAGGAGAGAAAGAGAACTGTATTTGATCAAAATGCATTATACGGATATATGAAGTTCTCAAATATTAAAACCTAACGAAACAATTGAGAAAAAATGTTTTAATCTTTAAAAAGTGAGTAACATCAAAGATTCCAGGGGAATTGGGCATGAGAGAGTGAGGGTAGGTATGGTCCAGACACATTCATTGTCCACATGTATGAAATTTTTAAGGAATAAATTACAAATATTAATAAAATGAGATCAAGGATATCACATATTAATTAAACTGATATAAAACATATTATTCTGAAATGTATAGGAGCTTTCTAACCAATACCCCTTTATTAGAATATACTTCATAATCTACAGGTGTGCCTAGAAAATAATGCTAATAGATATAAAAACAATGAAAAGAATGTGAAAATTTTATATATCAAGAATCTGATTATACACTGAGAATCTGATCTGTAGTGAAATAGCAACCAATGGCAGTGATACTTCTACAAGCCAAGTTACTCTGTGAACATGGTACTTAAGTAGCCAAGAATCATGGCTTCAAGATGAAAATAAGTGTTAAGGTACTTTCCACTCACATTGCCCATAAAGAGATTAATACTCAGCTTATTTTGACTCTAAAATCATGCATACAACTCATGGGTCATATTAAGATCTCTAACTGTATTGTACAGTAGAAGAATGTTTTCAAGAATCATCAAACATTTATAACATTAAAGAATACTGAGAGAAGAAAATGTCTTCTGCAACCAAGGCCTGTGCTGCATTCTTTATCTTGAGAGTACCAGATGGTTCATTTTTCCTGTTCATAAACTAATCTTTGAAAAAAAACTTACGGTAATTTGCCAGCAACAGTACAGTTTATTGTAAATATTTAAATATTATGCCATTGAATAGGTTTTATAGTTGCTTATGTTATTTATTGTTAAATTAAAGGCAACATGTTTAAGAGTTTATCAAACCTTTTGAATAGCCAATATTAACATCATCCTGATATCTCTGTTTCTTCTTAATAGATTCCTGCAGTCATGTCTGCAGACAATGGCTACTCTCATTCTTTTTTAGCTACATCAGTTGTGCCTGTTTAAGAGTACAATAAAAATGAATGATAAGGTATAACTTCTTTTCTGTAAGACAGGATTCATTTATGTCTTTGCTCATATCATTCTATCCTCACCTGTTTTGAATTTTGCCTGAGAAGTTTTACATTGCAACAATAAGCCAAAGTGAGATTTTATGTTGCTTTCTTTGATGAATGTTTGGGCTGATATGTATTAGAGTAAAACTGCCAGAACTGCCTTGAGCATTCTTTTCTAGTGTCTTTTATTGTCATAATATGTTTCCATTCTCATGGCCCCAGATGTAGGAACTGGAAAATTCCAAATGGTTAGTGTTCAGTTTCATGAGAAGCCATGCTGAGAGTTCTCTTGAACTTCAGTACCCATTTCAGCTATTCTTTAATGCAGACTCTCTTTCCAAGAGACCCGTGAAGAGATCTCCCTCCAAAAGAAGGTGGAGGCTTACTGTCAGGTATTGAACATCCAGGTTCCTTAAACTTATTTCTTGTCTCATATGACAACTTCTCATGTACATAGCTGACAGCTAACTCTGTCTATACCACTTACTAGGAAACACCAGGAAAATATTGATCCGTCAGCAACTTATATTGCTCTAAGAAAAATAAAGTTATTTTCTTTTACTAAACACAAGATTTATTTATTTATACTTTATATGTAAGAGTATTTGCCTGAATGCAGGTATGTGCACTGTGAATAACTGGTGCCCATAGAGGCAGAAGAAGGAGTTACCTACCCTGAAACAGGAGTTTCCAGATAGTTGTGAGCCACCATGTGGGTTCTGCAAACTAAACCCAGGCCTTATCCAAGAACAGTAAGTATTTTATTTAACCATTGAGTCATCTTTCCAGACCCCAAAGTTCTTTTTCTATGACCCAGAGTATTCAGCATCTCACAAGCCATAAAATAATGCCAGACTTTTCTTATCTTTCAATTGTGATAGTGCTGCAAAGTTTTCAAAGTTTTTGACAAGCCATAGCCTTTCCCAGTCCCTGTTAATGAGGCTGAGTTGTAGTTTTCTGCAGCTAGTTACTATCTTAGAGTTTGTCTAATAGATGGTTAGAGCTAGATGATTGTGATTTTTGTTTGTACTTACAGTATTAGTAACAATTCCCAAGACATTCATGTGGTGATATTTTATTTGTGATTTAATAAATAAAGCTTGCCTGGAGATCAGAGGAAAAACTAAGTAAGTAAACACAAAAGTCATTCAATGTTAGCAAACACCTTTAAGCCTATTACTTGGTAGGCAGAGATCTGTCTGGATCTCTGTGAGTTCAAGGCCACACTGGAAGCAGAGCCAGGTGCACACGCCTTAAATTCTAACACTAGTTAACCATGGAAGTCTGGAGGTCTGTAGAGACAGGAAATGGCAGAGCTGGGCAGGAAGAGGAAGTAGCTAGACAGAGAGAAAATCAGATGGCATAACAGCAAGGCATATAGGTGTGGGTAGACAGGAAGTATCTCACATTTGGAAGCTGCAAGTTGGTGAGGTAAGGTTAGCTATGACTGTTACTGTTCTTCCGATCTCTCTCAAGCTTTAACCCCTATATCTGGCTCTGTGCATTTATTTAATAAGACCATTTAGAAATTCATCTACACATTCGTGATTTCTGACTAGTCAAAGATAATTTTGAAGAACAATCCCCATTCACAGATCATTTGCCGCTATAATTTCCTTTTCAGTAACAGAAGCACAGATAGAGATTCTGGACCCAAGACCTTTGTGATATACTCTGTCACTTTTATTTTCAATCAATTATGGCTTGGCTTTCATTTTCATAATGATCTACTCTAATGAAGAGTGAGTATTGATTTTGAGTTCCTAAATTGGAGGCACCTTGCCATTGCATGTTTAGCTTATTTTAAGAAAGGGACACCATTCTGCCCGCAGTCAGATAAGACTAACCAAGAATCCTGCAGAATTCCTAGACTTGTGCTATCATTGTGTGTGTGTGTGTGTGTGTGTGTGTGTGTATGTGTGTGTGTGTGTGTGTGTGTGTGTCTGTGTGCGTGTGTGCGTGTGTGTGTGTGTGTGTGTGTGTTTAATTATGTTGCATTTCATGTATATTTGATTTTATACATCCTAGATGTGTGGTAACTATTATTTCTAAAAGGAAACCTTCTTTTTGATACTGATCAATTTAATTAGCATTTGTTGTTTTTCAATGTTATTGCATATGTTTAAATTGTACGATAAGATATTTTTATATAAATGCATATCCAAAATAATTGCTGAAATCAAGAAAATTAATATTAACAATCAAATCAAACAATTGTCATCCTTGTAAGATCATGTAAAATCTACATTTTAAGCAAATATATGATATAAAATATTATTAACTTTCATCCTTGGCATAAGCATTTGATCTCTAGATATATTCATCTGACATGGCCACAACCCTGCACCCTTTGACCTACTTTACTGTATTTCCCCCTCTTCGTGTAGCTGACAACTATAATTTTACTCTTTGCTTCTATTTTTCTTTTCTCTATGGTTTGTGGCATTTGCTTAAGAAAACATGTCACACTCTATAATTTTACCCTGGTATGGAATACTTCAAAATTCAAGAGGAACTTGAAAGAGAAGGTAAAATCTATTATGAAATATAAACATTCAAAATGCAGTCCTTTTTTATTTTGTAGGAATTTTATCTTGTAATTATGAGTTGTGCAATTGCTTGACACTAACATTCATTTCCTCTTGCTAATTTCAATCATTGGAGAACAAAAATTCTGTGTGCTGTCTCATTCCTGACAGTATGGCTTATGCCATTATTTTTAATACATTCCATAAAATATGGTAAAGTTTAAAATATCTTTTAAATATGTGTCCCTTTTGTATGCCATATCCAGTAGATTGTGAAAAACAGTTCTTACAGAAATAAAGGTTTAAAGTGAGTGCTAGTAAGTATTATATAATATTGCATTTTAGACAGTGTATTAACTTAACTTTCTCTTATCACATATGCAAAAATCATAAAGCATATTAAAACTATCAGATAAAACTCTATTCTTATTTTAATGAAGAATTCTTTGAGGACACTAGTAAGAAGAATATTTTATTAGAAAATGTTTTCATACAATATTCAGATTATGTTTTCCCCTCCCACAACTCCTCCCATGTTTTACTTTCCCACCAACACACTCCCTTATTTCTCCATTTTAAAAAATGAACAAGCAAAAAAAAAGACCCAAATAATACAAACAAAAACAAGAAACACACACACACACACACACACACACACACACACACACACACAAATAGCAAAAACACAAAAAAGCCAAACAAATTATACAGCAAAAGACCAATAAGAATATATATCTATATATGCCTTAGCAAAGCAATCTGAAACAAAAAAGTCTACAAATGTACTGTTGACACAATTGAGTTCTTTTTTTGCTTGTCAACTACTACTGCTGGGCATGGGAACTACATTGAAGTGTTGTTAATATAGGCAATGGGACTTGAAAACTAATTTTTCCATTGCAAGTGGAAGCCAGTTGGAGACAGATTCATGTCTAGGTGTAGGAGATCCTTTCCACTTCCCTTACCAAGATGGGAAACCTTTCTGGCTTAGAGGATCCAACAGATAGTGCCTATCTAATGGTAACAAAGATTGCCTTACTAGGAATGTTGGGGGAGGGGGGTATAAAATGATGGTGACAGATTATTCAGAATACATTAATACATATATGAAACTGTCATAGAACTAACTTAATAACAGAAAAAGAGCAGAATAATGATTTTAAGCAGTTCTATTATTTCCATGTCTGGTTATTTATTGTAGTTTACTAAAAAGGCGAGTATATTTTTTAATTAAAAAAGATTTTAGTGGAAAATTATAAGTCAACTATACATGTACAGCCTTTTTATTTTCTCAAACTAGGAAGTATAGTCTTTCTTGAGTCAGAGGCTGCTTAAGATATTAATCTCATTGAAAAATCAAAATGTTTAATTCCTCAGGTGGCCAATTGCTTCTGATAACTAAGCCTAGTATTCAGAGACTTACAGAATTAGAGATGAAATGGTAGGGTACAATTTACTAAATTTCTCTTAAATATTAGCTTCTTTAAAATTTATTGCACAAAATGTAGTCATTTGTTGCATTATCTGTAGCAAAATGTAAAATTACCTTTCAGTTATAAAAATTAAATAATCTGTTTTAAACAAAACCCATGTTTAGATGCTACTGTTTGAGTCAATAAAAAGGGTTTACTTTCTAGAAAACACAGTCCTATGCATTCTATACAAGGATCTTGCCCTATATACATCTAACATATTGCTCTTTGTCAACATCGGGCAGTCCAGTAAGCCAAAACAAACTAACTAAACTAAGAACATTTTGTTTTCACTCATGAGTGGAGATGTTGAGTAGTTAGGGCACAACTAATAATTGACTTAGGTGTTGATTATTTAACAAAATAATTTCTTACTGTTCTTAAGCAACTATAGTGCAGTTTGCAGCAAATAATCTAAAAATTCCAGCAGCAACCTGCATTGGTATTGTCTTATATAAGGTGTGTGCTAGTATGATCAGGCACATATGCAGAGAACAATAGATATTGAACAAACAGCACTGGTAGCTGATATAAGTTCCCTTCTGGGGCTGGGAAGGGGAAGGTGTGGCACTTGGAATTGTAGCCTACAGCTATGTTCAAAGGAGGAGAAGATAGGCTTCAGAGAACTGTGCCAATACATGACTGCATAAGAAGCTGGTATTAGTTTTTTATAGATTTCTGTGACTTGGGTTTATGTGGATGGCAGGTGTTGGAGCAATGTGCAGGTCACATATTAAGTGACAATTAAGGCTCCATATTTGGTTCCTATCAGACAGCTTAAACAAATGTCAGGAGCAAACAAGACTATTTTGGTATCATACATAATTAACATTTGATTGACAACTCTAAAAGTAATATTCAAGGGTTTTTGCTTGCCTGCATAGTTCTGCATAGTTATTCATACCTGGGATACATTGTTTACATTCGATTCACATCACAATATAAGAGAGAAGATACTTTATTTATTTTGTGTTATCTTGGGTAAGAATGTGTATTCATTTTTCCACTTGCTATCATTAGAGATTAATATAAATATAAATCTAGTAACCCCCAAAATAAGACGCACACAGACAGACACACACACACACATACACACACACACACACACACACACACACACACACACACACCATATGCACCCACAAGTGAGCTCTGTCTCTTTCTCATACACACAGACACAAAGACAAACAATAATTTTATATCTAAATTCTGAATGTCAACAGAGACCTTATCAGTATAGCTTCAAATTGCTGAGCATGTTGAGTTCTGTTCTGGGGATGCTGAGGCAGAAATGCTTTTTCTCCCAACTTTCAGAAGCAATCTTTGCTTCTTTGCTCTTCCCCCCACCCTTTTTTCCCTTCAAGCCAACAAGAACTGAACTCTCTGAACTACTACTCTGCTTTCTTCTTATCCCCCTTTGAGGACAAAGATCACTTTGTACCCATCAGGGATAATTAATGAAGTTTTTGGACTTTGGGTTAGAAAAACATTGAATATTCTAAGATTACTGTTTTTGTGTGTGTGGGGGGATAATGAAGACAAGAATGTTGAGAGAAATGCAGATGTTTGGATGACTGACTCATGAAGTTTCAGAAGGAAGAAAAGAATCTATCAGGACTATTTTTGTGATATATTTGACTTAATACACAGTTTCTGGTCAGCAGTGGCTGAAGACTTGGCTGTGATTAGTAAGAGAACAGCATCATTGAGGCAAAACCTTCTGGGTAACTACTTCCATAGGGTCAGCATGCAGAAGCTGTGCTAAACAGTGGTCCAAGCCTTCATCTCAAGCTAATATTCTAACTTCATAATATGTTACAGTTGCGCACATACTACTGAATCATTTATGCAATCAGGGAACTTGCTAGATTGAAGGGATAATGAAGAACAGCTGAGTTTTGGCACTGAGAGAGACCAGGAAAGATCTTTGTGCAAGTACAGCATCAGTAACAGTGGAGTTCCCAATATATTTTATGTGCCAAGACTGAGCAATGATCAGCAGGGACAGAAGCATGTGTGTAGTGGACCTACCTAATGTATATAAGACAAGCTGTGTGTTACAGATGACAGGACTATAAAGGTAGGTCTAACCACACCGTTAGTAGTTCAGAAGATCAGAAGTAATTCACCAACATTAGACATTGAGTTATTTATATACTACTGAAGTGATATTTTAGAGAGACTGAACTTTTAAAGTGTTTGAATTTTTAAAAGACTGTGGGAATTTTAATTTCTTTATTGTGATATTAACATGAACTCTTGGGGATAAATAATGAAGGCTACCTACCAGATTTAATAGTAATGTACATATTGTATCAAGTTGACAAGAAGCTGGTTGTGGGGTTATGATTGACCATCTGTCTACTGCTGCAAGGGCAACCTCTCAGGTGCTACATTCCTGAAAAGCATGACTCCCTCACCCAGAGCAGCTGCCAGTTTTCAATGTCTCCTCTGCTAGGGCTGTGACATCATAGCCACTCTTCTATCCATACTGAGAGTTTACTGGTGTGATCTTATGTGTGTCTTGTGTGTGCAGTCACAGATTCTTCAAGTTCATGGGTACAAGGTCCAGTCACATCCAGCAAATACAGTTTCACTGCACATATCCACTAATATTGGCTCTTAGGATTTTTCTGCATTCTCTTCCACCATTATGCCTGAGCATGGGGACCATGGAAAGCTGTAGAAACAAAAGATGCCCTATTTATAGTTGAGCACTCTACGGTCTCATTTTCTACACCTTTGTATTGACTACTATCTACTTCAGAAGAAAGTTTCTCTGATAAAAGATACACTAATGTATAGTTTTAAAGGTAAGAACTTACAGGCTAGTTTAATACATTGCCCATTTAACTTAATAATTGAGGGGGTCCCTACAGGTGTCATACAAGGTAATGAACCACATGAAGGGATAAGATTAAAAAACTGATGCCCATTGACTTCATCAACCTGGATCAGGATTCAGGGAGTCTAATGCCAGAAGGTTCATTGTTAGCATATTTAAAACATTGTACAAGTTGGGAAAAGGTTTCCAGGCAATAATCTGTCCAATCAGTTAAATTTCAGGTGTAAAATAAAGCTGAAGGTGTGATTACATAGAGGCTCTTTTACAAAGTACATGTGTCTGTGAGGGTGGATTCTACAGCAAAACAACCTAGAATCTAGTGTGGTCTCTGAATATAGCACAGAGGTTAGCAGACCATAAAGTATTGTGACCTCTCTGCTAAGGATGGGTAATGGTCTAGGGAGGGAAGAGTCTGGGATAATCATTCTGGGAAATTTGGGTGTGGGCTGTCCCAACAGATAGCAAAAAGGTCACAAAGTCATTAACAACCTCCACTCTCAGCTTTCTGGATGGAATGCACATATTTTATTTGTATATTTTCTGTTCAGAAGACACTCCTGTTTGGATAACATTCCTGGTTCTCTTAATGTTTCTCTATCGGTATAAGCTTATCTGTGCCCTCAATGATAATAGCCATACCTTCTCCCTAAAGCCATACTATGTAGCTAACCACAGGGTTAGCATGAGTTTTGTCTTGTGTAGTGAACATTAAATTCAATCAGGATGTGCTTATTCATTTCTATGACATTTTTGTCACTACTCTACCATTGATCAATCATATCTTGCCAGGACATACATTATTGTCACTTGGAAAGCTCAATGCTAGGTAAGAAAATTGGTTACCTTTACTATGGGATGTATATCCTGAGGGAGAAAGGAGGGGATTTTTACAGCAAATAGGTTGAACATTTTCATAGTTCTTTTTCACACAAAAGAATTCTTTTTAATGTTTAAAGGAACTATTTACAGCTTACCAGAAAATAGTCTTAGCACCCCCATTGAGTTCTATGGTGTTATTTGCAGAGCCTATTAATTTGAGCTCTGTGAAAGACTGCGCAAAATTGTAGTTTATCCCTTCATGTTAATAATATCTTTACTAAACTGTTTGAAATCTAAATAGCAAGTACTAGTAATTTTTGCACAGCTTACAGCCAGTTTTGAGGCAAAATATTTACCCATTATACTAGAAAATAAATCTTATTAAGTAAGTGCATATGTCAGTGAGATAAAGTGATTGTTCTTTAGAGACTCTATTAGTTTTTCCTCTTACTTCTATGACATTTACTCACAGAATGAGTTTCTAAATGTCTTTTGGGTGACATTCCAATTCTAAAGATCTTTAAAAATAGGCCATCTATAAGGTATAAATGCAGAGATTATTAGAAGGCTGGTTAAAACAAGCAAATATAATTTTCTCAGTTGTTAGCAATATTTTTTTTGGAAAATGTCAATTATTTTAAGTAGTTTTGGCCTTGTGGACCATCCATGTTTGATTTTAGTTGTTTGTTGTTTTGTTCTAGTCACAATAATCTAAGGAACCTGTAGCATTAGCATGTTAGTGTTTCAATAAAACTTGATTCACATAGATAGATGTTTTTTAAAATGTCTTGTGGTCCATAATTATCTGTAGTTGGAGTTTTCTCCAATCCTGCTCGGGCCCCCGGCCTATCAGACTCAGAGACTTGTATTACTTATAAACTGTGTGGCCATGGCAGGTGTCTAGCTAGCTAGTTCTTATATCTTTTCTATTTCTATTAATCTATACCTTGCCACAAGGCTCATGGGTTACCAGTATCATTATTACATCTTACTTCTTATGGTGGCAGTGGCTGGCAGAGTCTTCTGACTCAGCCTTCGATTTCCCAGAATTCTCTTCTCCTTATCCCACCTATACTATACTTCCTGGCTGGCTACTGGCCAATCAGCGTTCTATTTATGAAACAATCATAGAAATACATTCACAGCATACAGAAAGACTTCCCTAGCACTTGCCCTTTTCTTTTTTCTAAAAGGAAGTTTTTAACTTTAACATAGTGAAATTACATATAACAAAACAATTATCAGGCAAGAATTTTAATCTAGACTATTTGTATTTGGAAAAATTAAAGAAGATAACCTATCTATCCTGTATTTGTGAGTCTAATGTTTTATATTTAACTTATCTTTTATTATAACTAAGGAAATTATAACTATCTAGTCTTTAGCTACATCAAAAACCTCAGAAGGATATATTACCTGAGAAACAGAAGAAGGACAAAAGCAACTTTCAGGAGTCTTGCAAGAGTAGACAGAGACAGCTGGAAGTCTGGACAATTATCCAAAGTTCTTCTGTAAAGCTGGGTCTTCTGCCTTTAGCTCATAGGCCTAGAATCTCTCAGTCACTTTTCTCTGTGTCCTATAGAATATCTGGCAGTTTCCTCTTTGAAGCAGGAACATGAAGGACCAATTTTGCCAAGCAAAGTTCAGTGGTTACCTTCCCATGGGTCCTGCAAGTCCAGTCACTCAAGCAGTCCAGGCAAGAACAGTTTTTTGCCCAAATGGCTATTTTTGCCAAGAAAAAGATAAACTTCATATAGAGCGTCTTCAATGCCCATCCTCCTCTCTGAAGTAAATCAGTGCTGCCAAGAGCAGACATGTCTCACTGTCCAGAAAGTCTAAATTTTTAAAAATATTTTAAGTGCCATATTCTGTAGGTCTTTGAAGTGTTTGAAGGTTACCTATCGATCTGAAATATATCTACATATACCTAGAAAACTTAACATGACTGCAAGTTTGACTATCATAGAAGACTAATTGTTAATCTGTATTTCTTAATTATCCATTACAATCTAAATGAGTTAAATAAACATAATACCTCAAATAAGAGTAGAAATATATATACAGTGTAACAAAATTAAGTTAAAACTTGTATCAATAAACTAAAATCCATAGCAATGTAAAACATTTTTAAAGAAGTTGTTGCTCTTTAAAAGTAGGTTCATTAATCTACCCTTTTATCCTATTACAAATACACTTTTTAAAGAAAGAGATTGTATTTATAATCAACCTGCTTTAAATAAAAATATTGGTTTTTCTCTGTCCCACAACAGAGGGCTCTTTTTATATGGGGCAGGAGAATCTCTCAACCCTTTATTTTAGCAATATGCTTGGGTTTAGAGAAGGAATGAGTCAACTCCATCTCCTAAACCAGATTGGTATATTTGGGGGTTTGGGTGTAGCTTCTAATACTACTTTTTGCTGGAGGAGGGTGTTGTATTCTTATAGGGACTATAAAGAAAATTTTAGGATTATGGGGTAATCCATGAGACTGTATTGTCTGAGTGAGTTGCCTTGAAACAATTCTGGATGTTGGATCATCTGGGCCATGGTGTCATCAGAGACATTTCAGGGGGTCTTGACTAGTCAAAACTGATGTATTGTAATCTGGAACAAATCTATAGCCTCTTGCTTTCTGTGGAAACAAAAGCAGAGCCTCCTTTCCAAAGCAACATATCTTTACATCCAAATTTTGAATATATATATTCATTTAACTCAGCAGCCTTTACAATCAAATGTCTCTCTGTAGTTAAAAATTCCAAGTTCCCCCCAGGAGGAGCTAAAGGAGTCCAATTGTCAAGAAAGAGGAGGGACTGTAAGAGCATGAATTGTTGAGACCAACATTGGAGAGGCAAAGGGACAAATAGCCAAACGAATGGAAGCACATGAATTATGAACCAAAGGCTGTGGAGCCCCCAGCTGGATCAGGCCCTCTGGATAAGTGAGACAATTGAATAGCTTGAACTGTTTGGGAGGCACCCAGGCTGTGGGACCCAGACCTGTCCTTAGTGCATGAGCTGGCTGTTTGGAACCTTGGGCTTACACAGGAGCACTTTGCTCAGCCTGGAAGGAGGGGACTGGAGCTGCCTATACTGAGTCTACCAGGTTTAAATGAATCCCCAGGAGTGTCTTGGCACTGGAGGAGATGGGAATGGAGGGGAGGGGATGGGGGGAATATGGGGGTGGGAGCAGGAGGGGGGATGACAGGGGAACCCATGGCTGATGTGTAAAATTAAAACACAAACATAATTAAAAAAAAGTTTAAAAAAATATTCTAAATTCCAAAGACAACACAATCCAGATTCTCTTTGTGATATCCATTTTTAAGTGGCTTATTTTTTATATTACTTTAACTTTCTCTTTAAAGAATTTAATTTTTAAAACTATGTATTTCTTTCCATAACTACATATATCACTTTTTCTCTCTCTTGCAAGCCTACATATGCCTTTACACACATTGTAAACTATTCCATCTGAATCTGTCTTATTGTGAACCTCTCCTCTCATTTTAAACTGTAGCATTCTCTGTACACCTCAGCTTCCCAACATGGCAGAACTATGTTGACAGCCAGCTCTGGGAACCATGCTCCCACAGACTCTGGGAAGCAGTGGGTCTATGCTTCCATCAAAGCAGCATGTGGCCCAGAAACCACTTTTTTTTTTTTTTAACAAGAAAAAGTGATATTTAACATTCAGCATACTGTGTGGCTTGGAATCTGCCATGTTGCATGCAGGTCAAGCCTGCATGCTGGGAACACGCCATAGAGTATCTCAAGCCCACATGTTGTGGCATCTAGCCACTTGCATGTGACATGAAGCAGAAATGAGGGGGAGTGCCTCACAGTGGGTTTTGTTTTTTGGTTCTGTTTAGAATTGGTTATTAAGTATTCTCAGGTTATAGGTGGAAACTCGAGTCATTCCATTTGTAGTTGGATTTTTCTCCAGTCCCACTCAGGCCGTGGCTTCTCAGACCCAAATAAACATACAGAGACTTACATTACTTATAAACTGTAGGGCTTGGCAGGCTTTTTGCTACCTATTTTTAATATCTTAAATTAACCTATTTCTATTAATCTATAAGTTGCCATGTGCCTTGTGGCTTACTGGTATCTTTACATGTTACTTCTCATGGTGGCAGCAGCTGGCAGCGTCTCCTGACTTAGCCTACCATTTCCCAGAAGTCTTCTCTCTCCTTATCCCACTTATACTTCACTTCCTGCCTGGTTACTGGCCAATCAATGTTTTATTTATCAATCAATCAGAGCAACACATTCACAATACACAGAAGACATCCCCAGCAGTTATCCATCCTGTTTTGCTACTTCATTCTTGGAATACCAAATTCTCCTTATTAAGATCTATTTAAAATATAAGAAAAACTATGTAATATCAGCAGACATGATATATAATTCTCTTGTAATTGATATAACAATTTTGGAAGGAGGAGGGAAGGAAGAAAGGTACCAACACATAAATTAGTCTCACATTTATCCAAGTACTAGGACAATGATTGGTAGAAATAGACTGGAAGCAAATCTGAGTAAAGTAAGTATTTTCCCAGGATTCATATTAACTTCCTTCTTCATTCACTTAGTCAGCAAATATATGCAGTGAAATATTATTAAGCACTCATTGTTTGTGAACATTATTTTAGATCTGTGGACAGAAGTATATAGACATTCTTTGGTACAAGGCAAGAAAGAATATGATGACATGGAGGTCTTGAGAAAATATCTAGATATTTATGTATCATCTAAGAGAAGTTTCCTAAAGGTCAAATGATGACATTATCACATGAAGTAAACTAGATCTTCATATGTAATGACAGTTTTTTTTTTCCTTTTACTAAAAGAATATCTGTGTCATAGGGGAAATTGTTATGAAAAAATAATGTAAGTTTTGATATCACAATAATAAAAATTATAAATCAAATAAAAGTCCATTTGTACAGCTCAGAAAAGAGTTAGATATTTGAAATAAGTTATTTTCCATTCAGGGGTGCATATACAACAGAAAGCAGAGAGGGCTGGTCCTAAGCATTAGCCCAATTCTCAGTAATATAGGATGAGTTTTTTACCATGTAAGTAAATGTAAATATCCTGTTTATCTTCAGTACTAGGATTACAGGTAAACATTGTTGCACCCAGATTTTTATGTGGATGTGTGGGGTCATGAATTCAAGAACTCATGACTGCTACAAAATTCCATTACTGATTAACTCATCTTCCTAGCACCAAAAATTTTTTTTATGATGAATATACATTCTAATGAAATGATCTCTATGTGGATAATATCTGTTCTGCCCCTGTTCCTCTTTCATAGATATCTTTAATAGCATATGAGGTAACTATACAACTATTTACTGAATAAATAAGCCAAGAAATGAGAGATTATATTCTAATAACCAACATAATTGCAGAGGGCAAAATATATACAGGAAGAGATGATAGTTATGTAGATGCAGTGATGTGGAGTGCCCAGCTAAAGGAATCTTCTCCACTAAAGTATACCACCAACCATCTGAATAAATGAAATTAATTAAGAATATTAGATACTTGAGTTTCCTTAACAATATCCTGTTAAAATGTGATAGTGAACTAACACACAGAGAGGCCATGTTAAGTAACTGACTCTACAGCACTATTAGCTAGAATCAGCCCATCTACGACTCTGTCGAGGAAGGAATGTTTCCTGATTCTCCTATTTGCAATTATTCCTTTGGGCCTGAATAATAAGGTGTGATTGTGTGTGTGAGTAAAGGAGGCATGAAGAGAGGACAGGAAGGAATAAAAAAATGCAGTATCTATTGTTAGTGTTTAGAGCTGAGGTTATAGGAATACTGTGTGGTTCACAGCAAACAACAAAAACAAAACCAAAAATCAAACATGGATGGTCTACAAAACCAAAACTACTTAAAATAACTGGCATTTTAAAATAATTGTGTAAAGTTACATAATCTTGTTTTAGCTGCCATCCAATAATTTCTGTATTCATACCTTACAAATGGCTTATTTTTTGAAGAGCTTTAGACTTAGATGGTCACTCAAAAGACACTTTTGTGAGTAAATGTCATATAAGCAAGAAGAAAGACTAATAGAGTCGCTAAAATATAATCACTTTATCTCACTAAATGCCATCTGCAACTTAACTCTCATGAAGCTTTGGTTTTTTCCATCTCTCAAATGGGCATATTAATGTGCCTTCCCTGAAAGCCATTAGGAATATTTATTATAACAACATGTGTAAACAGCACTTAGAACTGTTGTGGTCATGTTGCAAGTGCATTGGAATATTAACTATCCATTCCTCACTCTTGCTATAAACCTTAGGTCAAAAGTCATCTTTCCTTTTTAGAACCATAACACTTTAGAATTTTATGATTTTATGAAATAATAGGAGGCTGTGATCCAAAATTTAGAAAATACTATAGAACATTTGCACAGATAATGTTATTTAATTAAACCATTTGCATTGCTATAATAAATATTAAAAAGAATTTGCATGGAAAGAAAAATAGATTTAAAATCACAATTGAGGCATTTCTTACTATAACTTACATGCCTATGTTCTAAAACTCTGTGATTTGATGGTCATAAAATACATACAGCAAACTATTTTAACATATACACAAAAATAAAAATAAATTCTCTTCAAGCAATCATGTCTCTCTGCCTTTGCCTATGGGGCCAGAATGGCCACCAGATGGCACTCAGATTTCAAATGACAATTCAAATTAGATTGTTCACTACTCCGGTTTATTGTAATACTGTAAAACTTTGTAATACTGCATGATTTCTTTCTTTTCCCTTTCATTTGTCTAAATACATGAATGTTCAAAAGACAGAATTGAATTTTCAATGTACAATACACTTAACAGTCACCAATTCAATTACAGGTTTAATAATAAGTACGTATTGGTTACACTGTGATAAAAATACATACATATTGGTTACACTGTGATAAAAATAACAATTGTTTTATTCCTATTTTGTAGCCAAATGCTTTATAGAAACAGACTTCAAGCTAAAACAAAAGTATCTCTCATAATATAGTCTTTCTATACCAAAGCCAAGGTAAACATCAACTAAAAAGTATACTTTGAAAAGACACCTTTAGACTGTACTCACAATCTTTCCTCCACACAAATGGGTTTTTAATACCAATGAGATTTTTGAAGTATCAGACAATATTTACTAGGATTTCCTAAATTATTGTTACCCCTCTAAAATATTCTTCTTCATAATGTGTAATATGAGAGAAACATGAAGCAATGAAAAAGAAAGAAATGGGAAATTATGAAGCAAATGCACAAGGTTTAACATTTCAAGATAATGAGATTTTAGAAAAAGAATCTCTAAACAGCTGAAAATACGAAAGCAGTGAATATTTTAAGTATAGACTTTAAAATGTTAGTGCAATGTAAGTAAATACTCCGTATAAAGTAGAGTCATTGATCTCTTAGATTGATACCTGTAGTTGTATTTTTTTCATTCCATCTTTAAGTGCTAATTAAATACCAACAGATTACCAATGACTATTCTACATGTTGGAAATAAAAAGGAAAAATTGTGTATCAACACAAAGGTACCATGTTATATTGACACTAGTCAAAGAAATAAATAAAATGATTTCTGAAAATAACAGATTTTATGAAGCAGATGGGTCAAGGTGATAAAGCAAAAGCTTTTGAAAACTTTGTTGCTGTGAATGTGTTGCTATGATTGATTGATAAATAAAATGCTGATTGGCCATTAGCCAGCCAGTAAGTATGGTGTAGGAGAGATAAGGATAGAGGAGAATTCTGGGAGGTGGAAAGCTGTCAGGAGATGCTGCCAGCCACTATGAGAAGCAAGATGTAAGGTACCAGTAAGCCAGGAGCCATGTGGCAAGGTATAGATTAATAGAAATGGGTCATTTAAGATATAAGAACTAGATAGCAAGAAGCCTGCCATGGCCATACAGTTTATAAGTAATATAAGTCTCTATGTGTTTGTTTTATAACCAGTTGCAGGGTCCGTGGAGCTGGGCAGGACTGGAGAAAACTTCAACTACACTTTGTACTTGGTTAAATTCTTGATGCTAAGGAAGAAAAAGCAGGGCAAATTTTATAAGTAACAACCCCCACTTGGGAAATAACTTCCTAGAAAGAACTTAGTGAAGTAATGAGAGAGTAAGGGTTGTTTTTAGAAGGTATGAGTATTCAGAATTCAATGTTTATTTTTTGCAGAGCCAAATCAGTTATCTAGGCAAGATAATGTGTTCAATTTCCTTGAATTTCTTTAGTCTGCATTTCATTATATTAAATTTATTAACTTTTACTATTTATGCATAATGGGCTTTAGTGCTATGCTTCTTGGCCAAAATACTATATATTTTGATCACATTCTCCCTTGTTAACAATAATACTCTGTATTATACGCCTCACACTCCAACTAATCCTCCTATTCCTCCATTTCCTCCCTTCAATGTTTTCCTATCTCTTTTTAAATATAGTCACTTATATTAAGTTGCTTATAGATGAATGGCTAGCAGGTTGTTTACAGGAATGTAAGTACATCACCAGTGATTATACCACTAGGAAAAATGTCTTTTCTGTCCCAGATTCCATTAACTGGATATAAATTTTCAGGAAAGGGTAAAGGCCTGATTAACTCCTCCTGGCCCCATGTCAGGCTGCTGGCAAATCCACTATCACTATCCTCTATCATGTGGATCTTATTAAGTAGTTAGAGCTGCTTTGAGTTCAGAAAGGTTATGGCCATGTAATTTAGGTGGTCAGTGTCCATATGCTTCCTATGCTTCCTACAGCTCTTTTAAATCTTACGTATTTAACATGTTATGTCATAGATACCACTAGTAAATACAGTACAGAGGATTAAACTACATATAAATGCAACAATTTTCATCAACTGTCCATGGATATCACATCTATAGCTTTGACTGTGCCTTACACTCTTGGTGCTTAGCATTGCATAGAAGTCTTATGCACACTTTGGCTTAAATTAATGTGGATTTTGCCCAATAAAAATGTTAGATATTTTAATTATCTTATAAAGTGTGAACTTTGTACTTAATACTCTTAAAGTTTAGTGATTTATGAGTCATTAAGTTTTGAAAAATCATATTAGATAATGGTTGTAACAAAAATTGCTGAAAAATGAGACCATGAACTTGAAAGTGTACAAGCAGGTATGTGGGAGGCCTTGGAGGGAGTAAAGGGAACAGGGAATGTAGTCAGTCTTTCTTTTGATGACAAGCTCCCAAATAATGACAAGAAGACTTCTTATTAATTAGGACAGCTTGGTCTTAGCTTAGGCTTCTTCACAACTATCTCTTAAAACTTAAATTAACCCATTTATATTAATCTATGTTCTGCCACTTGGATCGTTCCCTCTCCTCCATATTGTACATACAAGTGGCTCCATGTTGCACTGGCAAATCTCCAACTCTCTGATTCCTTCCTAGAGTTCCTATCTCTTCCTGAATATTCTGACAATCCTCTCCTGCCTAGCTTTTGGCCATTCAGCTCTCTATTAAACCAATCAGAAGGCACCTTGACATAGACACATCTTCAGTTTATCCCACAACATTTCCCTTTTTTCTCTAAATAAAAAGTAAAGATTTTAATTCTAACACAATAAAACTATATACAGTGAGAACAATAGTCACATAATAATTACTTTCATAATTGTACCAGGTTTTCTTTTAGGCCACCAACAAGCTCCCAAAGCACAACATGGAAACTTATTATTAGTTATGAATGCTCAACATATCTTAGGCTCATTCCTTGCATCTTCTTAACCTGTTTCTCTTCATCTATGTTTTGCCTTCGGCCTTTAAACTTTATTTCTTTCTGCATATCTTATTGTCCTGCTATCTCCATGACTGGCTGCTGACTGCTTGGCCTCTGATACTGTATGTGCCCCTCTCCTTCTCCCTCATCCTTCCTTTGCCTAGATTTCTCCTCCTACCTATTCTCTCTGCCACCAGCCCTGCCTATCCCTCTTTTGCCTACTTTTTAGCCATTCAGCTTTTATTAGACTAATCAGGTGCCTTAGGCAGGTAAGGTGAAACAAATGCAACACATATTTCCATACCTAAACACATATCCTTATAGCATTAAACAAATGCAGCAAAACAATTGTAACACATCTTTATACAGTTAAAGTAATATTCAGCAGCATAAACAAAGGTAACACATGATTGCCTAGTTAAAGTAATATTCCATAACCCACAATATACAGTCCATTTGTATTTGACAAATTTGGAGATGGTACTTTATTCTTTATTCTTTCTTGGTGAGTCCAAAATTTTATACCCAAACCACTTGATATCATAACTTGTATTACCAACTTAAAAATGTCTTTTTAGACATTAAAATATTTTCTTAGATAAGCAACTTAAGCTTTTATGTCTCTTAACCTTTGTAAACTTTACATCACTTTTGTGTTTCTTTTCTGAATTTGGTAACAAATAAAATTGTAAAACTATCTAATCTTCAATCACATCAGAAGCATAAGAAGGATAAAATATTACCTGAGTAAACCAGAAGTGCAGAGCAAGCAAGTTCCAAAAATATAGAAATGACAGAGACAGCTGGCTGCCTGAACAGGCATCTAAGGTACTTTTGCAATACTGAGCATCCATCTTTGCCTATAGGGCCAGAACATGTGACAGACTTTTCTGTGAAGCAGAGATTTTGAAAGACTGGCCAACCATATCTTGGCAAAATTTGGCAGTTGACTTTGTTTATGTCCTGCTTGTCTAATTTGTACAGCATCCTGACAGCAGTTGAGGCAAGAGCAGTTTCTTGCCCAGTGGCTAGCTTTGCCACATTTAAAGCAAACTCCATATGGAGCACCTTTAATGCTCTTTTTCTTCTCTGAAGTAGATTGAGGCTGCCAGTAGCAGATGTATTTCACTGTCATGAAAAGTCTTATGTTATTAAAACATTTTAAATGCCATATTATGGCAGATCTCTGAAGGATTTGAAGACCAACTATCTGAAATTTATCTCCTTAGAACCTTCAAAAAATACCTAACATGATTACAATTTTGGTTGCTATAGGTGACTAACTACTAATCTGCATTTCTTAATTATCCTAAACAATTTGTAATACAGTAGTTTCCAAGAGCTAGAATTTTACATTACCTTTTTACTGTATATTATGACAAAATAAACTTAAACTTGTATCAGTATACAAAAATCCATACAAATGTTAGATAATTGAAACCAGTAGTTGCTTTTTATTTTAAAGGTAGATATTATCTACCCTTTTATTGTATCACTCCTATATTTCTCATTTTTTTTTTCTTTCCAGAAAGAGATCCCTGAATCCAACCTCCTTTGCTTAATTTTCTCCATGACTATAGCCATAAAAACTTTTAACCAACCCTCTTAAAATGACAAATATCCATAACCCATCAAATGACCAAAAACCATCCACCCCACTTCTCATGAATAGGAATATTGTGTTCTTAAAATTGATTCCTGTTGTTTTGGAGTGATGGCATCTTTTGGGGACGCTGAGAAAATTGGGATAACTGTCAAGTCCTGGGAAAATTAGCTGTATTATTTGTTGTCCAGTCTCTGTATGATGGAAAAGTGCAGGGCTTAACTGAAGTCCTGGCTGGAGAAGTCGATGAGGCTATATCACCTTAGGTGACCACTTTGAAGTTGTCTTGGATGCAGATTTTTGAGGAAATGGTAGCAGAGGCATTCTGCGAGGCTGGATCACCTGGGATACTTGCTTCATTGGTGTCTGGTCCTTTTGTTCTGAAGCTCTATAAACTTTTAAGGGTAACATACATATCTGCATTAATACAAGTATAGAATGTGAGGTACATACGAGTCAGCTAGAGATGATTCTTTGTTCTATGTTTGAGCAGGTAAAAGACATCTGTCAACTATGTAAGTCCATTTGTGCAAACAAACTGTCATTAGGACTCTGTAGTCAACAATATTTATCATGTTTCATGCAGTTTCAGAGCTCTTCCAATGTGGCAGAATCAGCATACACATCACCTGTCTCATAGTTTTTCTTGGTTTCTTCCTTTGTGTCTATAGTTAAGATTTTGAAGAGGTATCCTTTGGTCAAAGATCATTGTAGTTAGAGTTTTCCTGCCAGGCACACAGTCAGGACAAATCTTTGTTACCCACCAGTTCCACAGCCATTCAGACCCAACCAAGTAAGCATACAAAAACTTATATTGTTTACAAACTGTATGGCGGTGGCAGGTTTTTTGTTATCTACTTCTTTTATCTTAAATTACCCATTTTTATTAATCTATACTTTGCCATGTGGCTTGTGGCTTACCAGTACCTTACATCTTCCTTGTCATGGCTGCAGCTGGCAGTGTCTCTCTGCCTCAGCCTTCCATTTTCCAGACTTTTCTTCTCTGCTTCTCCCACCTATACTTTCTGCCAGGCTACTGGCCAATCAGTGTTTTATTTTAACCAATCAGAACAACACATTTGACATACTTGAATATCCCGTAGCACTTCCCCTTTTCTTTTTTTCAAAAAGCAAGGTTTTAACTTTTATATAGTAAAATTACAGATAACAAAACAATTATCAAGCAAGAATTACAGTTATAATATTAAAGAAGATATCCTATCTATCTTATATTTGTGAATATAAAGTTTTATATCTAACTTATCTTTTATCATAACTAAGGAAAATTACAACTATCTAGCTTTAATTACATTAAAGACATCAGAAGGATATAATATTACCTTAGAAATGGGAGAAGGATGCAAGCAACTTTTGGGAGTCTTGCAGGGTAGACAGAGATAGCTGACAGGCTGGACAGTCACCTAATGTTCCTTTATAATGTTGGGGCATCTTTCTTCAGCCCACAGGGCTACCAAGTCTCTCAATCACTTCTTTTAGTGTCCTATAGAATGTCTGGCAGTTTCCTCTGTGAAGCAGGAACCGGAAGGACCATTTTGTCAAGCAAAGTTCAGTGGTCACCTTTCTATGTGTCCTGCATGTCCAGTTGATCAAGCAGTCCAGGCAAGAACAGTTTCTTGCCCAAATGGCTATTTTTGCCAAGGTGAAGATAAACTCCATAAGAAGTATCTTCGATGGCCATCCTCCTCTCTGAAGTAAATTCGTGCTGCCAGGAGCAGACATGTCTCACTGTCCAGAAAGTCTAAATTTTAAAAATATTTTAAATGACATGTTAGGTCTTCTTTGAAGTATTTGAAGATTACCTATCTATCTGAAATATCTCTATGTATACCTAGAAGACTTAACTAACATGGCTATGAGTATGATTATCATAGATGACTAATTATTAATCTATTCTTAATTATCCATTACAATTTTAAATGAGCTGTACAAACATAATACCTCAAACAGGAGTAGAAATATATATACAATATAACAAAATTAACTCTAAGTTTGTATCAATAGACTAAAATCTATACCAATGTAAAACATTTTAAACAAGTTGTTGCTCTTTAAAAGTAAGTTCATTAATCTACCCCTTTATTCTATTATATTTATATCATATCCCCTTTTCTTCTTTAGAAAGAGATAGCATTTATAATCAACCTGATTTAAATAAAAATATTGGTTTTTCTCTGTCCCACACCAGAGGGCTCTTCTGATTTGGGACACAAGAATCCCTTAGCCTTTTAACAATATGTCTGGGTTTAGAGAAGGTGTGAGCCAATTCCATCTCCAAAGCCAGCTTGATATATTTGGAAATTTGGGTGTAGTTTCTCTTATTACTTACTGCTGGATTGGGGCACTGTATCTTATGGGGACATAAAGAAAATTTTAGGATTATGGAGTTGTCCGTGAGAGTGTATCATCTGACCCAGTTGCCTTGAAACTGTTTTGGATGTTGGATCATCTGGGCCATGGTGTCATTGGAGACCATTCAGGGGGTCTTGGCTGGTCAAACCTGATGTATCTTAATCTGGAAAAAATCCTTAGCCTCTGGCTTTCTGTGGAAACAAAAGCAGAGACTCCTTTCCAAAGCAACATATCCTTATATCTACATTTTGCAGTCAAGGTACATTTAAAATTTACGTATTTGTTTAAATCAACAGCTTTTACAATCAATTTTTTTTTGTAGTTAAAACTCCCAAAGACAACACAATCCAGATTCTCTGCATAATTTCCATCTTTATGTGGCTTATTTTTATACTACCTTTACTGTCTCTTTAAAGACTTTGTTTTTAAAGGCTATTTTTTATATAACTGTATATATTCCTTTTTTTCTCTTTCAAGCCTACATACATTTTTACATATATTGTAAAGCATTAAAGTCTTGTTCCATCTGAATCTGTCTTATTGTCAATTAATTGCTTTAAACTGCAGCATTTCTAAGACTGAAATGGCACTGTGGCTGCTAGCTCTGCCCCTGTCAGCTGCGCAACATGGAGGTGGAAGTTTACCACCAGCTCTGGGGCTGGAGCCATGTGTACCATCAACTACCAAAAGCAGTTCTATCAAAGTAGCGCATAGCCCAGAAACTTTTTTTTTTTTTTTTAACCAGCAAAGGCTAAATCCATCACGCAGCAGAGTAAAGTGCTGCTTATAGACTCCTCATTCCTGCTTCCTGCCACACTGCAGGTCAGACGCACATGCCAGGAACCTGGCATAGTAGCTCAAACTGGCAGGCTGCTGCTAACTTGAGAGAGACAAATAGGAAGCTGTTTTTAGCTCTGTTATAGAGTCTTTTTTCTCAGGTTTTAGGTGAAAACTCTTTCCCCACTTTGGGAGCCATTTGTAGTTAGAGTTTTCCTGCCTACCCCACAGTCAGGACAAATCTCTCTTACCTGCCAGTCCCACAGCCACTCAGACCCAACCAAGCAAGCATACAGAGACTTATATTGTTTACAAACTGTATGGCCGTGGCAGGCTTCTTGTTATCTACTTCTTCTATCTTAAATTAACCCATATTTAATCTATACTTTACCATGTGGCTTGTGGCTTACCAGTACCTTACATCTTCCTTATCATGGCAGCAGCTGGCAGTGTCTTTCCGCCTCAGCCTTCCATTTTCCAGACTTTTCTTCTCTGCTTCTCTCACGTATACTTCCTGCCTGGCTGCTGGCCAATCAGTGTTTTATTTTAACCAATCAGAGCAACACATTTGACATACTTGAACATCCCACAGCAGATCATTATTAATTTTGAAGGAATATATAGCTTCTTGTTTTCTGTGGAAACAAAAGCATAACATCTCCATCAATGCAACAAATTTCCTGACTTCCTTCCTGAAGTTAAAAATCCTTAAAATATATAGGCTAATTTAATTCAGTAGTTTTTTTTTTCCCATAATCCAATGTCTCTCAGTAGCTGTTGGTTTTTGTTTATTAGCATTTGAAAATTTTAAAGTTAATAAATCATTATATAGGGTCCAAACTCCCTGTGTTATAATATTTCCCATCCTCACATGGTATGTTCTTTTTATATTATTTTACTCTCTCTTTAAATGTTTTACTTTATTATTTTTAAGCTATTTTGTCTCTGACTGTCTTTACTATTTTCTTTTCTTTCTTCAGCACCTAAGCATATTTTCAAGCATATCATACATGTTAAGAAGTTTTCTCTGTCTATACATGGCTTCTAGGTATCCTTTCATAAACATACACATGAAATCCTCAAGGTTGTTCTTTAGAAAATAGCAGGTTACCCAAATTTCATAAACTCAGGGAATGTAAGAAACTCTGAAGTGAATCTTCAATTTAATTCCTAATCTTGGTAACTTTCTTTACCATAATCTAATTGATCAGAGTACAGAAGTTACTGGACAAACAAATTTATAGTTTTTGTTACCAATTGGGAACCAAATAACTTGCTAAATACTTACATGAACATTCAGAAAATTTTGTTGTCTTGAATTATAACAAAATCAACTTTGTGACAAAAATATAAAGGATATAATTTAAAAATAATCACTAAGTACCAAAGATCAAGAAGACACTGATATTAAAAAGATAAAAATTATTTCCTAATATAATCTCACCTAACAGCTTGAATGGAAACTCATACAGGGAATCTCTTCTAAGTGGTGTCTAGACATAAGTTTTTCTTGCTGGTGCTTTGTTTTTGGGCACTGTTCATTAACTGAAGATGCTTGTTTGATATATAACATCGTATAATAGGTCTTTAAATCATTTGTATGATTTCACTAGCTTTTTAAGTTGTCTGTTTGCTTGCTTTATGGAGACAAAACTATGATCCGATTTTAATGTTAAATACTAGCTCTGAGAAGGAATTTACCCATTATCAAGTACTAAAATAGATAAAGTAGAGAATAAATACTAACTTACCCTAGTTACCCCCTCTTGGAAGAATGCTACAGATCTGGCAGCCATGTAATTCTCCTAACCAAGAAAAAATTCAAAGCAGTCAGTACAAAGAACATGTTCTTATCTAGTAGTAGTATGCACAGCAGGCACAGAGAATACTGTGTGGAGACATTATGCTTAAATTAAAATTACACCTCAGAGTGAAATTCTGCACTAATGTACATTACACTCCTTTAGAGTGGTTTAGCTTCCTTTCTACATTGCATTAAACATGTACTTGACATTGTTTGGAAATCTACTGAGGAAGAAAAACATCACCATTTTTGTTCTACTTTGTACTGGATAGCTTTGATGTATGATCACTTGGGGAAGGCACACCATGGGTCACTACCTCATCCAAATACTGAGGCTCTAGAAGGCAGGGGAAACGCTCAGTACCAAGTCACCAGTCTTTTCTTTAAAAGGAAAATTACCACTTGCATTACTTATTACAACTTGCATTCTATACTTGTGGTAATAGTACATATTTGTAAAAAGTTTATGCTGATTATGCCTGATTTTAATGAAGGCAACATTGTTAAAAATGTACAGAATTCTTTGTAAGTATTGGCACTAACATTTCTAAATTAATCTTTTTTTCTCTCTCTATGTGTTTCAATCTGGATGTCTCCAGGCACAATTCATTTTAAGCCATATTTTATAAATCAGTATAAGAAAGTGAGAACACATATGGTGATATTTTATTTGGGCTGAAATGTGATTTTATTTGTATGTTAATAAATAAAGTTGCCTGGGAATCAGAGGTTATAGCCATTAAGCAGAAGTCTGGCAGTGGTAGCCCTTAATCTGTCACATGGCAGGCAGAGTCTGTGTGTTCAAGGGCATAGCCAGCATGGTGACACACACCTTTAATCCAAGTACCAACTATAGAAACCTGGAGGTCTGTATATGAAAAGGAAGTCATATGGTTGGGTTTAGAGCCAATGAGAAGGCAGAACAGAAAGGCAATAAAAATACAGACACACAGGAAGTAGGTCTCTTTGCTCAGGGGAAGGATGGCAGCAGCTGGCAGCTAGTGGTAAGAAGGTGGTCTTGGCTACTGCTCTCTGATCTCTGGGCTTTTAACTCTGCATTTAGCTCTGTGTTTCTTATTTATTAAGACTGTTTAGAATTACATCTACAAACACATTCAAATGTGCCTGTCATGTGTGCGTAATCTCTGTGTAATAGTATGAATAACAAAATGACAAACATTATGGTATATTCAAATCTTATAGTTACTTGAACATTTGTTTCTTGGGTTCCCCCCCCCCCACCCATGGACAAGTGTGACATGAGGAACTTAGGCAATACATGCAACTTAACCTGATTTTGTTTTGTTGTTAAATGACTAATGGGTAGATAAATTTTCAATTTTTATATTCCCTGCTCCCCTGGACTAAATTAATCTAAACAATAAATAATTTTAGATTGAACTAATTTATATTAAGTATACATTTTTCTGATTTTATTTGTTTCTTAAAGTATAAATCATAACTCCAATCACTTTAAATTGTACTTTTTCCAATAGAAGTGAAATTATGAACATCTCTAAAATTTTTATATTTTCACTCTCAGTAGTTAAATATTATAAGTTTGGTTCTTTGTTGAAAAAACTGAGTATCAGAAATAATTATAATCAGAGTCCTCCTTTTTGAATAAGAAATTCAGATTCCTAAATGAAAAATGAGTATTTAACATATATCATTTTTATATATAATATAACAATCATTTTAAGATAATTTTAACAAGCAAGTATCCTACTTAATATTCCATGATGCTTACAGAATTAACATTTCAATAATGTTTAGGTCAGCAGACACAGTAATAGGTTTCATTACGAAATTTTCATACATATTGGACATTGTACTTTGTTCCAATTTTCACCACACTCTCTCCACCCTCCTTTAACTTCGTTATCCTTGCTTGTTGACTCATTTTTTTTCCTCCAAATACTCCTGCCTCTTGCTGCCAAGTCACTTTTTTTTTTTTTTTTTTTTTTTTTGAGCTGAGGATCAAACCCAGGGCCTTGTGCTTGCCAGGCAAGCACTCTACCACTGAGCTAAATCTCCAACCCCCAAGTCACTTTTATGAATTAGTGTAGCATGAATCTTAAAGGTACTTATTAATAAAATGAAACCTGAGGCCAGTTATTGGGGTGAATACTGGAAGATCAGAGAGACAGCATAAGCCACAGCTTCCTCATCTTGCCAGTTCCTCAGCTGATCTTGTTTCCTTAGACTGCAAGCTTCTGGGTCCTCATCCCAAGGGCTCTCAGCTGAACTGTGCTGCCTCGAAGCCTAAAAGCTTAACCAGCCAAATGCTTAACCAGTCAAATGCTTCTAGTTTCTGGTCTTCATGCCTTATATATCTTTCTTTTTCTGCCATCACTCCCTGGGATTAAAGGAATGTGTCACCATGCCTGGCTGTTTACAATGTGGCCTTGAACTCATGGAGATCCAGAGGGATATCTGCCACTGGAATGCTAGGATTAAAGGTGTGAGTGCCACTACCTAACCTCTATGTTTAATATTGTGGCTTTTCTGTTCTCTGACCACAGATAAGTTTATTAGGGTGCACAGTACTTTGGGGAACACAATATCACCTAGATTTTTCCCTCTCTTCCACACCTTAATATCTTTTCCCTTTCATAGTCCCCTTCTAGAATCATGACTTATAGACACACATGTGTACAACACACACACACACACACACACACACACACACACACACACACACACACACACTCTTATGGAATGAAATCCAGATTCCATGAGGGAAAGCATGCAGTATGTGTTGTTTTTGAAGTGTCTTATTTTGATTAACTTAATCATTTGTGATTCCATCTACTTTCTTACAAATGCTGCTATTTCATTTTTTTCTTTCTGACTGCATAAAATCCCACTGTGCATGTATGCCATGTTTTGTTTTGTTTTGTTTTTTGAGACAGGGTTTCTCTGTGTAGCTTTGCGCCTTTCCTAGCACTCTCTTCGGAGACCAGGCTGGCCTCAAACTCACAGAGATCCACCTGCCTTTGCCTCCCAAATGCTGGGATTAAAGGCATGTGCCACCACCACCTGGCATGTATGCCATATTTTCTTTATCTATCTGGTGTTGGACAACTAGGAGGCTCAGCCTTCTACTTGTTGTGAATACTGTAGATGTGAACATAGACATTTACTGTGTTATGCTTATTTAGAGTGATTAAAGTATAAATAGCCAAAGTAATCCTAATGCAAAGAACAATTCTAGAGGCATCATAAAACCTACATACAAATTACAGTATGAAATCATAGTTACAAAATCTAGGAAGCAAGTGAATTTGTTATTCTAATATATGGCAAAATATAGTTTAAATCAAAATAAGCTGTAAGAAATAATGAAGGTCATGTCACACTGATTAATGGAACAATCCATTCATCAAAAGAGTATTTCAAGTTTAAACATCTACACACAGAAAACAAGTATACCCAATTCACAAAATCAACACCACTGCAGATCAGCTACAATGCAAAATAAGGGATTGACTTTAAAATGCCACTCTCAATAATAAACAAGTCACCCAAGCAAAAAGAAAAATAGCTGTTATATAATATCATAGATCAGCAAGATTTTACACCTATCTACAGCATATTAAATCCAGATATTGCAAAGAATGTTCTAAGTAGCTTATGGTAATTTCTCTATGTCATATAATAGGACACAAAGTAAGTTTCTGCAACTATATATAAAAATAAAATAATTTCCAGTATTCCATCTGATCATTATGAAGTAAGTTGAGAATAAAAAGTATAAAATATGTATAAAATTGGGAGACTGAACAACACTCTATTAAATGATAAATTACTCAGCAAACAAATAAACAGAAGTATTCCTAGAATTGAATGAAAATAAAACCACAACCCAAACACATAGTATACAATGAAAGTAGTCCAGATGAACACATATTACTACAAGTGCCTATGTTAAAATTTATAGAGAACTCAAATGAGTAAGTTATTGACACACCATATAACTTTGGAAAAATGAAAATTGCCAAGTCTAAGAGTGACATCATTACTTGGGATGGAGGTTTGGAGTTCATACATGGAAGAAAGTGGACTGAGAATATTCATCACTCTTTGCTCATGATTGATTGCAGATGTGATGTGTCCAGTTGTTTAAAGCTACTGCTGCCTTGACTTCTCCACATTGATGGATTGCACCCCTAAAGTATGAGACAGAATATACCCTTTCTGTCTTAGGTTGCTTTTATCAGACTATTTTAGCACAGTAACATAAAAACACCTGTCAAAGTTTTAATAGTTGATATAAATAATTTAAAAGATTTAAAAATCAATGAAAACAAGCCACAATAATTAAAAAAAACAATTTAAAGTAATTCCAGTATAAATGCAGTCACTGTCAAATTGTGTCAGGCTTTTTAAATGTTAACGCTAATGTTTCTCAAACTGTTCCATTATATAGGAGAGGAATGAATATCACAAACTCTTTCTAAGAAGCCAAGTGTTGCCCTGAAACAAGACATGATAAAAAATATAATATTATAGGCCAGTCTCGTGATAAAAAAGAGATTTTTAAAACCTCAGTAAAATATTTGCAAACAAAATTAAAAAAAAAAAACATCAAAAGTGTCATCCACAGGCTTTTGTGGATGGCTGTGTGGGTAAAAGGACTTGATGCCGAGCACTGTGACCTGAATTTTAGCCCTGGGTAACATATGGTGAGATGAAAGTATCAATGCAAGTTGACCTCTGATTTCCAAACATGCACTGTATCATGTGCCTGTGTGCAAAGTGTGTGCACACACACAAATGAGTAAATAACAAACAACACTGCAAGTAATAGAGATTATTAAGCTGGTTTAAAAAACTACAATAAAAGTCATAATTTGGCCTTTATTAAGAGGCATAGATAGATCAATTTATCTATATCAATGAATGTAACTCACTTCATAAATGAACTAAGAGACAAAAATCACAAGATAATATTCATGTGGAAGGAACTTAAAATTTCATATGAAGGGCTTGAATAATATTTAAATAAAAGGAATGTATCTCAGCACAATATTAACTGCATAGTAATATATAGCCCACTTTGTATTAAATGAAGGAAATTTAAAACATTTCCTACTAACAGCAGTAACCAGAGAAGTGTGAGCACTTCCTTTACACACATTCAATACAGTGTTTGAAGTCTTAGCTAGAGCAGTAAGACAAGGAAGGAAATAAAAAATGATACAAATTCAATTAGTAAAGAAAGAAGTTAAAGTATCCTTATTTGCAGATATGATCCTGTAAAGAAGACACTCTCTATCAGGAAATTCTTACACTGAGTGAATGCTTTCCATAAAGTGGAAGGGCACAAAATTAAATTACAAAAGTTGGTAGCCTTACTATATTCAAATAACAAATATACTGAATAAGAAGTCAAGAAACAGCGCCATTCGCAATGCCAAAAACAAACAAACAAACAAACAAAGAAAAAGAAGAAGAACAACAAGCCCCACAACCTGTACTAGGCCCACCCATCAAATGAGAGACCTCTATTTTAAAACACTGAAGAACGAAGGTGACAAAGGAAGAAAAATGGATAGATCTCCTACAAGTATGGATTGGAAAAACAATGTTCAAACATAGCTATTATAATACAAGCAATCTACAGAATTAGTACAATCCCCATCAAAATTCCAATGACATTCTTTGCAGAAATGGTGAAAAATATAAGTTTATATGTAAATGCAAAATAATCCATAAAGCTAAAGGTACCAGGAATATAAAAATACAATGCTAAAATGTATCACCATGCCTATTTCTAGTTATGTATGCATACTAAGGATTCACAGTACAAAAAAAGGGTCCAGTGCTGGCAAAACCCCAAATCCTTTCATCAGTGGAGAATAAGGGAAGCACATATAAATCCACACAGCCACAGACACCCACATTTTGGCAAAGATGCTGAAAGTTTACCTTGGTTTCAGCCTGTTGAACAAGTAGTTCTGGGGAAACTAGGCATTCACATGCAGAAAATTATCCTTATTACCTATCTCTCACCTTGTAAGCATCAATTCAGGTTCAAAGACTTTTAGTTACATTAGACCTGAAATGGCTAGAGAAAACAACAGGGAAAATACACAAGATATGGGCATTGATAAGGACTTTCAAGTAAAATCACTCAGTCTGGAAATGATATTAGCAATAGACAATGGAATCTCATAACAGTGAAGCAAAGGAGCAGCCTTCAGTGGGAATAAAATGTGGCTAGCAATACATCTTAATGTGCAACTAGACTTGATTAATAGTTCAATGTAGAAAACCACTTCAAAATGGAATAAGAAACTAAGCAACCCAGTTAACAAGTGAGCTAATGAAATAAATAGCCAATTCACAAAAATGAAATAAAAATAGCCAATAAGCATATAAGAATATCCAATGCCAGAGAAATGTAAATTAAGACTACATTGAGGTTCTGTCTTAACTAAGTCAAACTGGCAATATTAAGAAAGACAATACTGGATGCTGGGGTGGCTGTAGAACTTCATATACTGCTGTTGGAAATGTGAAAAGTCACTATGTATAAGTCAGTATGAAGGATGGATCTGCAAAAACTAATAATGGAAATACTAATGTTAAGAATACATTGTCTGAATTTTTTCAATAAAATATATGAACAAAAACATTCTTTAAATGTTAAAAAGAAATATCATATCAACAAGTTATACTTTCCCTGCAAAATTTCCCAGAGCACTCCAAGTCAACATATCTCAGAGTTTACACATCAGTGTACATTGTAAAACTACCCACAGTAGTCAGGTTATGAAACCAATTTAGATGTCCACAAATGGAAGAAGAGATGAGGAGAATATGGTTCCTATGTATAATTAAACTTTTGTCAACCATAAAATGAACAAAATCATGTTATTTGCAGGAAAGCTGATGCAGCAATAGATAAGCAAATTCAGTGCCAGAAAGAGTACTTTATATCTTTTTTGCATTTGTGGTCTCTAAATTTTATGTAGATGAATATTTAATTGATGTCTTCTAATATTTCATTCAAATGTCAGATAATATGACTTTTCATGGTAGAAAATTTACATATTATCTACTAAATTTTCCTTAATAATTATTCAGTAATAATTCTAGAATATTTCTGAGTATTTTACTATTAATAATTAGTGAAAAGTTATTATAAGTAATATTGATAAGTGATTCCTGATGTGATAAACACTGTATTGGACTTAATTTAAGTGATAAATACTTAGCTGACTTTTAAGGTTGGCAAAAATTAATCCTTTAACACTGATCTTAATTTTAAAACTCTGTAGAACACAATTCTGTAATGAAAACCAGAGAAGACTAGCTGTGCATAGGAATGTCTGTAAAGTCCTACCCTAACTAAAAAGCTTAGAGTAAGGCTCTTCACAGCAGCCACACTTACCATGAAAAAAATATCTGTATTGAAAACTAAATCAATAAACATCTTCTTGGAATGCAGTAACAGCCTTCTCAAGCTGTGTGATGATCTGCAAGTTAATAATTTAGCATTTTCACTTAAACAACAATCTACCTAATTATGTCCCAGTAATACTTACAAATTACAGTCTTCTTATAGAACTTTAAAGATAAACTCGACTTTAAAATTTAAAATTTTTATGTTCCAGATGGCATGGAAAATTAGTATTACTTTTCTGTAATTCTATATACTAAATGTCCATATATATACAGAATTATATAAATATATATATATATATATATATATAATTCAATATGGGCATCTTACTGCATTTTTCATAATATATATCATCTTTGATTTCTTTGCCTACATTTCTCATTACACAGACTGTCATATTAACATCAGCACTCAGACTCTTTCTGACAACACAGAAACATTGAATTGATGATTCTTATATGGTTAAATGAAGGAAGTATACAATATTAGTTTGAAATTAGCTAAATGTATAATTGTATTGGGATTAGTTTTCTATCTTTTTGTGTCTAAAATCTTCAAAAGTTTTCTGTATTCCCCTCCACACAGAGACGTGTACACACACAAATATCTCTAATATATCTTAAATTTTTAAAAGTTTTTAACAAAGACTTTTTAATAATGTCTAATTAGGAAAAAAAAACCTAATTGTCCCTCCCAAATCTAGCAGCTATAATAATCTTAAATATATTGGTGCATTTTCCCTTTTTCCCTATTTATAAGCAACTTTCAATGAGGTTGTATCGAGAAACTAATAATGGGTTTATCACACAGATGGACATGCTCTAAAATTGCTTTGAAATGGATGCCATTAAGCTGACATTCTTGCATTTGGGAAAAACTACCTTATGGAGGATGAAAATCACCACAGTGATAAAGCTTTTAAGACTCTGATAAATTAATGTTTGCTTTGCTTGTGACCTAAAAGTCAATTATTAATAATGTTCTTAATGATAGCCTTTATGTGTAGCTTATGACATATTAGTGAAACCAGCAACAGGTGGCTTTTATATTGAGTGGTTCCCCACCAAGGTTTCTATACATTGACATTCTGACAAGGATGGAGCTTCATCTGTTGTTGACCCCTCATTAAATGTTGATCAGACACATCATTATAGAAGGTATGTTTCAAAATTTTTCAGGGTTCTTTTGGCAGTCAGCCATCACTCAGTCAATTAAATTGAACCATGTGCTGTTAAATAAAACTTATGGTAAGCTAAAACTGGCAGCCTAAAAGCTGGGATAATCCCATGTATCTTGGGCAAATAGTAATTTATATCCTCAAGAACCATGACAGCATGGGTGAATTTTTATCATAACCCTTTACATTTTACCAGAAAATGACAGTAAAGGAATTGCAGTATAATTTCCCAAATTTAAAGAAAACCATTGTGTGAGGTCACACCATACTATAAGCAGTACAATGCTTGGGCAGGTGGTCCAGGGTATTACAAGAAAGCAGGATGATTGAGCCATTGAGAACAAGCCAGTAAGCAGCACTCCTCTTTGGCTCCTCTTCAGTTTCTGCTCCCAGTTTCCTGCCCTGAGTTCCTGCCCTCACTTCCCTAGTAATGGACCGAAAGCTGTAAAGTGAGATAAGTCCTTTCCTACCAAAGTTGATTTTGGTCATGGTGTTTTATCACAGCAAAATGTGCTTTAACACATACTCTATATTTCACCAAATAAAATCAGCACTGACTTATAGATAGATGATCAGTAAATGATAAATACATAGATACTTTATAGAATTGTTGACTTAATTTGCATATGATGATCTCATATGTCTCAGTGCATAAGGACACTTGTATCAAGCATGAGAACTAGAATTGAACCCTGGAACATGTATGATGAAGAGAGAGAACTGGATCATAAGCCTCTCCTTTAACCTTCATACTTATTCTGTGGTACACATACCTATATCTGTACAAAAAACAAATGTCAAAAAATTATAAAATACTCATTCATGAGAGTTATGAACTCTAATTATCAGCTCATATCAAAACATAACAACCTGGAAATCTTCATTTAACTCCAAAATGACTATTTTCTAAAGTAATGCTTTATCATACTCTTTCCTTCAAAATAGTGTCTCCTCCCTCACAGTAAACATCCCAGTCAAAGTAGGAAGCAAGGCAATGATTACATTCTTTTTGGAAATGATACACATGAAAGTATGTAACCAGTTGGGTGGTTGCAAGTCTTCAATAGTAGGGCATATTAGATAGACATAAAGTTATTAGGTGCATATTAGGTGTACAAATGGTTATTAGACACATAGTAGTTGGACATAAGTTTATTAGACTTGTCTCCTTAAAGGGGAATTTGCAACAGGATTTTTCCTTTTTCTGTTCTACCATGAGGTTGAGTAGTTTTGTTGTTTTGTTCTTCCAGGCTGTGAAGCAATAAATCTTAGTGACAAAGACTGAAATCTCTGAAATCACGCACAAAAGAAAACCTTCTCTCTTTAAGTTGGTTATATTAGGTGTTTTATCATGGTGGTGAAAATCTGACTCCAATATATGATAAGAAAAAGAACGCTTGAAGAAAGCCATTTTATTGAACAAAAAACTTAATAAACTAAGAAAAGATAACTGTGTCCCACAGTAACAATTCTTTGTCTCAAAATGTCATGTGTGACGGCTAAAAAAAAATTAATTTGAGTTCGGCCCTGACTATTAAGCTGTGATACCATATTTTCAACCACATCTAGCTTGTTTGTATACTTGATAATTAATCCTGGTTATCAACTTGACTGAAATAAGAAGCACATAGGCTTCTAAAAAGTCATACCTTAAGGTGTGTATCTGTGAGGGCATTTCCAGGAATGATTAAACAAGGGCAAAAAGGTTTGTCTTGTATCAGAGTGGCATGATCCCCATCGGTTGGGGTCCTGAAGCAAATAAAAGAAGATAAAGAAGAAAGCCAGCTCAGCTAGCACTGTACTTTCTTTATATCCACTGCCTCCGAGACTTCGAGATTTAAAGAGACCCCTCATTTCTGCCCGCGGGGAGCTGTCTCCTACTGTGCTTCCCTGCCATGATGAACTGTCTGTCCTCAAGCATAAATCAAGGTATAAACTACTTCCTCTAAGTTGCTTTTGTTGGGCATTTGGACACAGCAATAAGAAAAGTACCAATGCTTGTGTGGAGCCATGGTATTGAATGGAGATGCTCTGTTTCTTACTTTGGGCCAGCCTAAAATTTATGACAAATGTACTACCTACACTTTAAAACAGACTTTTCTTAACTATTGTTTACTAGAAAGTAATCTCTTTTTGTAAATGGTCCCTATAACCTTTTCTCTCTTTTTAAAAATCAGCCATATCAGTTGTGACATAAATTAATTCTTGGTATGTTTACATGTATTTTTATATAATGAAGATATTAAGAAATGAAAGACTGTATCTTTGCATCTGCCTTCATCAGTCATTGGAGAAATGTTCTGTGGTGATAGTTAGGGTATTCACCAAACTGATCACTGGGGCATGCCAGTTCTGTTCAGGAACCCTCTCCACTATTTCTAGTAGCGCAAGCTGGGGTCATCCTTGGGGATTCCTGGGAACTTCCCTAGCACTGGGTTTCTCTCTATCCCCATGATATCTCCTTCCATCATGATATCTCTCTCATTGTTTTCCTACTCCATCCCTGTTCTAGCTCAATCATCCCATTCCCTTATGTTTTCATCCCTGTCCCCTACCCTCCATTGCCCACCCCTTACCCCCAGTTCACTCATGGAGATCTCATCTATTTTGCCTTCCCATGAGAATCCATGCATCCCTCTTTGCATCTTTCTCATTAGCTAGCTTCTCTGGAACTGTGAGTTGTTGTTGTCTGGTTATCCTTTACTTTACTTCTAGTATCCACTTATGAGTGGGTACATACCAAGTTTGTCCTTCTGAGTCTGGGTTACCTCACTCAGGATGATATTTTCTAGTTCCATTCTTTGCCTACAAATGTCATGATGTCATTTTTTCTCTCTGCTGAGTAGTACTACATTGATATGTACCACATTTTCTTAATCCATGCTTCAGTTGAGGGTCATGTAGGTTGTTTCAAGGTTCTGGCTATTATGACTAATGCTGCTATGAACATAGTTGAGCATGTGTCTCTATGGTATGATTGAGCATTCCTTGGGTATATGTCTAAGAGTGATATAGCTGGGTGTTGAGGAAGATTGAGCCTCAATTTTTTTTGAGAAACTGCCACACTAATTTCCAAAGTGGCTGTTTGCATTTCCACCAAACAGTGAAGGAGTGTTCCCCTTGCTCTGCATCCTCACCAACATAAGCTGTCTGCAGTGCTTTTGTTTGTTTGTTTTTTCCAAGACATGGTTTCTCTGTGTAGCTTTGCGCCTTTCCTGGAACTCCCTTGGTAGCCCAGGCTGGGGCCTCGAACTCACAAAGATCTGCCTGCTTCTACCTCCTGAGTGTTGGGATTAAAGACATGCACCACCCTTGCCTGGCCAATGCAGTGCTTTAGATCTCAGCCATTCTGACAGGTGTAAGATGGTGTCTCAGAGTCATTTTGATTTGCATCTCCCTGATAATTAAGGATACTGAGCAATTCCTTAAATGTCTTTCAGCCATTTGAAATTCTTCTTTGAGAATTCTCTGTTTAGCTCTTTTGCCCATTTTAAAATTGTATTGTTCATTATTTTGATGTCTAGTTTCTCGAGTTCTTTATATATTTTGGAGATCAGCCCTCTGTCAGATGTGTGGGTAATGAAAACCTTTTCCCATTCTGTGGGCTGTCATTTTGTCTTATTTACTGTGTCCTTTGCCTTACAGAAGCTTCTCTAGGAGTCCAGTAGAAGAGAGAGAGAGAGGGAAGGAATTCTATGAGCAAGTACATCAGGATGGGCAAACCTGCAGAGATGACCAAACCTAACTAGTGGGAACTAGTCTGATCAATGTCTGTGGAGCCTGCATGGGACTGGACGAGGCCCTCTGCACGGTGAGATAATTGTGTAGCTTGATCTGCTTGGTGGGCCCTTGGTGGTAGAATCAGAATCCTTCCCTGGGTCATGAGGGGGCTTTTTGGAGCCCGCTACCTATGATAGGACACCTCCTGCATTCTTGAGGCAGGGGGAGGGTGGGGATTTGCCTCTACTGGATGTGCCTCCCCATGGGAGGCCTTGCCTTCTTGTGGGAGGGAGTGGGGGTGGGTTGGGAGAAAGACTGGGGGGTTGGGAGGAGGAAAGAGGGGGGTCTTTGATTGCCATATAAAATTAATGGAAATTTTTTCTTAATAAAAAATAAGAAATGAAAGACTTAAGTTTCAGAAAAATAATATTGTACAAAAATCATACAGAAATTTCTGTGTCATTTTTTATTTTTTATTTTTATTAAAAAAGGAGGTGAGTAAATATAGTATTGATTTTCATTCAAAATTACCTTTAAATAATCTACTGTACTTACGCTGCCTTATACTAGTATCTCTATAACCTGGAGTAACTTAGGTTTCACATTCACAACCTCATACAATGGCTTGTCAGGGTCTACTTACAGGGAACCTGACCTTGCCACTCATTGTCTGCTTAAGCAGCTTTCTGGGTCCTTAATATCCTCCATAACCCTAATAATTCTTGTACTTTGTGTGTCTGTAAAGCTAGAGCACAGATAGTACATAAGCAACTTCTGCTGCAAGCTCAAAATACAGCTTTTTATCCCCTTCTGAGCTGAAACAGCCTCTGAGTATTTTGAAACATTCTCTAGATACTTCTTTGGAGCAGTAAACCTCTCATTTGACTTTCTTAATTTAAGCTCTCTTCTTTCAAATGAAAGGCATTTTTCTTAGTTATAAGGTAAAGCCTTTGATGAACAGGGACTTGCTCTCCACTAACCCTTGTTATCTTCCAGGCTCAGGAGCTGAGGTTTCTCTGTAATGTTTATCAATTAAGTTTGCTTTCTATGCATTTACCCTGTCTCTAACTTAAAATATATTTATATGACTTTTCTCTTTTTATACTTTCTATTGTCTGTCAGGGTAGATATCATCGGTGCAGGGAAGAGTAACTATGATACTGCCTGGATATAATGCTATTTTGAAGTTTCTTTACCCATACTACTTAATCCATTGCCTTTTCAATTAGGCCACAATCAAGTTTCCAGTACACAGGAAGAAAGCACTTAGAAAATTAGCCAGAATGTAACATGAATGCATGTTAGCCAGATTTTCCAGAGTATCCTTTGCCTTCTGAAGTCACACAGACCAGAACTTCACTGTGCATTTCTTGCAGAATTCTGGTCAACCTCTCTCCCAACAGAATAGCCCACTGAACTCGGCTTATAGCATGTTAGTGCTTTTGTGTGCCACAGCTATAAACTCTTCCACATTCCATCCACAATACAGTTCCAAAATCTTTGAAACACATGTTTCAGAAACTAGAAAAAGGGCCATACTTCTAAGAATCAATTTTCTGTATTGGTTATTTTTCTTAATGTATGACAAAAGCAATTTATGGACATAAGAATTTATTTTACTCAATTTTAGGAAACAATCAGTCATAGTGAGAAATGTTTGGTGGCAACAGTGGTTCTAGTCATGGGCAGGGGTGTGAGACAGCTACTCACACTGTATTCACAATCAAGAAGCAGAAAACAATGATGCCAATTCTCAGACTACTTCTAACCTTTCTTGTTAACCCTGGAATCACAGTCCATTGAGTGATTCCACCTCTATTCAGAATGTGTCGTCCCTCCTCACTTAAACCTCTTTGGAAACTCACTCAACAAAACAGTGAAGAATTACTTACATGAATCCAAGTCTAGTCCAGTTGACACTGAAGATTATTTTATCATTATTCTTGAAGATGGTCTTTTTAGTCATTATTATTCTGGAGTTGTTTTGGCTTTGGTGATAGTAGGTGTAAGTCTTCTAGAGACACCTTGTGTAAGTACAGTCTAGGTGTTTGGATAGGTTCATTCTCTTTGCAAGTTAAAGAACTAAAAGGCAGGAAAGCAGGAACACTACAGGGAGCAGCGGAGAAGTCTCATACACTGCAGACAGCAGCAGACAGAATCAGCAGTTGAAAAAAGGTGTTTATTGGGAACGAGGAAACACACATGGACAGCAAACACACAGAGAAAATGACCATCTGCAAAAGAGAGAGGGGGCTCAGGAAGCTGAAAAAATCCAGTCTTTTCTTTAGGCTTAATGGAGGTGACCTAAAATAAAAGAAACAAACCCACTTCTCCAAAAATAAAGAACCTTTAATCAGAACAACTGAAGGACCACAGTATCTCCATGCAAGTAGAGACTGTGCAAATGTGGCACATTGGGATTGGAGGTCTAATAGGCCAGAAAAGGGGAACTTTGGGGAAGAAGATTATATTTGCAGGTCAGTTCTCCTTCAGTCAAAAAGTCCTAGGGACCAGCTGGGGTTGTTATGTTGATCTTCCTAGCAGAAGCTTCCTGGATCCCAACAGCCTACAAGTATTATCAGTCAACTCACCTTCCTATCTGGAGCTTCTCGGCCCACCTAAAAATTTAGGTCATTAGCCCTTCACCTGGCAATAGCAATCAGCTATTTTAAAGCCCTACCTTTTATTCCTTTTAATCTATGGCATCTTACTTTTGTTTCATAGGCTCAATCTGCCATTGTTACCATAAACTGGTCGATTGTCTTTAGCCATTCTTTCTGCTGTATGCACAGTTGAAAAGGAAACCCAAGATCAATACTATTTAAAGAGACAGTAATTCCTACAAATTGCATAATTTTCAATATGAGTATCATAAAAAGAATGAGAAGAATGGTTTTACTGGAGAGACATAGTCATTTTGTTAGATATTCATGTTTCCTGTGTTGAATTAGAGTTTTCTGTTGACTAAAATTTAGATTCCTGCTAATCTTTCACAGTTTTTTTCCTAATTTATAGTACACAAGTTTAATATTTCCTTCAAGTATAGCTTTCTCTAGGGGAGAGCTGGAAGTGTGACCCCTTAAGAATAATTACCCTCAACCAACCTGGTCGTTAGATGTCACTTCTCTTCCAAATGGCAAGAAATAAACGGAGGCTTATGTTTTCCTTGGCAGCACAATGAAAATTCATCTGACAAGGAAAACAAAACTTTAAATAGGAACTACAGATGTGTGAACCATTTGGAGAACTAACTTGTACTAAGCTAAGGGAGATTTATGAAAGTCTTTTGAACTAGCCTGGACCAATTCTGAAAGTTTATAGCACATTTAGCTTTTCCCATGTAGTTGCATGAGACTGAGTGGCTTTCACCTTTTGTTTTTCTAGAGAAAATTTAGTCCCTATGAAAGTGCCAGAAAGCTTTTCCTTGAGATGAAATTGTACTCCAATCACAAGCAGAAACATAAAATAACTCTGTTATTTCATGTTGCACTTCTTATCTCCCACTCAATTTTCAGTGTAGGGAAAACTGCTTTTTAAAAAAAATCAAAAATAGGAAAAAATAAACAAACATAGTGATAGACCCGTGTTCATCTGGAATGGTGGGGAAAATCCACTATTACATTAACAAAAACATAGAAAGCTTTCTTATTAGACATGTCTGCTCTCAGAAGTTTTCCTGGTGACTCTATCTTTCCCTCTGTAAATTCGGATAGGAGAGTCAGTTTGGCTGCTGGGTAAAGTGGAACACTTGCCAGCTCACAGTTGGTTCAACTGCACTCATATAACTTACTCTTGTAGTGTTTAGAGGTGTGTTAGAAGAATCAAAAGATGATTGTGCTTTGTGGTAATAATACTGTGCTGTGACAATCAGTAGAGGATGTGCAAACTTGCATTATTCTATAGCAATGAATGAGGTGTTAAGTTCAGTAGCATCAGCTGATGACAGCGGGAAGCAAAGGGCAGCCTCTTTCATCTTTTGTTTGTTTAAAATATTTAGATTGAGACAGAAACATAGATAAGAGATTATCCTTTACTCTCATTTTTCTCTTCATTAACCAAATAAAATACATTAAGTTAACACAAGGTTAGAACATACATTTAAAGGAATTATTAATTTTAAAATGTATAGGCCTTCTTCAGATTAAAAAAATTAACTTTCAGATCATTTAAATATTGTCCTGTGATCCTACCAGTTAGTAAATCTAGGTGGATAGTATCTCAAATATATAGCATCTGCTTTAAAGAGTGTTATATATGTACTTCAGTTTAGGTATGTTTTTGAAGTTCACATACTTTTCTAGATCCTAATATGTGTAGAAATAAATTTGTAGCTTCACACATTTTAAAATATTTATTTAACTTTCATGTTAGGATATAATTTTTTTTGAGAAAGATTGCTAATAAAAACCCCAGGAAGGGAAAATATAATCTGTCACTTTATTTTTGCTTGAAAGGAGGATAAAACATAAAATTTATTGGAAGGGATCCCGTCTCCTAGAGTTTTCAGTTAGTTATTACCCAGTGTTTTCCATGGCAGCCTCAGTGCTCAGCATCTACTTTATAGTATAAGGAAGCAGTTTTAACTTTCCTTGGGGAAGCAGCAAGGGCTTTTGAAGATTTATGCTGATTCTTGGGTAAAGGCCGTGGGTGTGGCGCTCCTTCTGAGCTCTGCAGGATTTCTTGTCTTCTTTCACCCACAGCTCTGTTTCTCTAGTTCCCGAGCAAAACAAAAACAATAAATAAGTAAAAATAAAATAAATAAAATAAAATAAAAAAACCTTTGATGCTTGCCTTCTTAGTGTTCAATTTTTGTTTCTTTGATAATTTATCAAAGCATTTTATTTTTAACTTTTAAGTGAAACTGGAAGACGCATGCTTACTAGCTATATAAAAGAGAATTTTTAAGTTCATAAAGTAGAGATTTTTATAGCCAATTCAAAGATGCAATGATAATAATAAATGCACACAAGTAAAATGTCTTAGATAGTAGGCTAGTCATGAGTTCTCTGTTTTGATTTCTTCAACCAAAACATAACTATTTCCCTGAAATATAGTAATTATAAGTACTTCTGACATATTAACTCACCTTATATAGAAAGATTATCAAGGCAAATTTTCCAGCGTTACAGTTTGCCTTAGTAGATGTGCACAATATGTACAGCATTGTCTTAATCATTTAAAATTTCCTTATACTATAAAAAATTTAGCCAGGCAGTGGTGGCTCATGCCACAGATTCCCCTTTCATCCCTCCTCCTGCTCCCCCATCCTCCCACCCAACCCCTATCCTCTCCCCCAAAGGTAAGCCCTCCTGTGGAGGAGTCAGCAAAGCCTGGCACATTCAACTGAGGCAGGACCAAGCCCCTCCTCCCTGCATCAAGGGTGAGCAAGGAATTTCACCATAGGTAATGGACTCCAGAAAGTCAGCTCATGCCCCAGGAATAGATCCTGATCTCACTGCCAGGGGCTCCTCAAACAGACCATGCTACACAACTGTCTCCAGTATGCATAGGACCTAGTCTAAGCCCATGCAGGTTCCACAGTTGTCAGTATAAAGTGCATGAGTTCCCATGAGCTTGGTTCAGTTGTCTCTGTAGATTTCCCAATCATGATCTTGACTTTCCTTGCTTGTATAATCTATCATCCCTCTCTTTAACTGAATTCCCAGAGCTCAGCCTGGTGCTTGGTTGTGGATCTCTGCATCTGTTTCCATCAGTTACTGGATGAAGTCTCTATGGTAACTGTTAAGGTATTCACCAATCTGATTACCTGGGTAGGCTAGTTCAGGCATCCTCTCTATTATTGCTAGTAGTCTAATCTGGGTCTTCCTTGTGGATTCCTGGGAACTTCCCTAGCACCAGATTTCTCCATTACCCCATAATGTCTCCCTTTCTCAAGATATCTCTTTCATTGCTCTCCCACTTCCCAGCTCAACCATCCCATACCTTCATGTTCTCATCCTCCATACCCTCCCATTTGTTGCACCCCTATGCCCAGTTTACTCATGGAGATCTTATCTGGAGAAACACAGTATTGAAAAACAAAAAACAAACAAAACATAAAATGAAAAGCAAAAATAATGAAAGGAAGGAAGGAAGGAAGGAAGGAAGGAAGGAAGGAAGGAAGAAATTTTATTTGGTGAAGAACCAACAATTATAATGATGAGTCAGAAGCTAAATATACAAATTTAGAATATCATTTTAAAATATCAATGAGAACCCTATAGATCTCATCAAAACTACAAGCAAATTTCCTATAGTGAAATGAAAAAGAAGCTCAATCATTACTTATTAACCTTGCTTGGAAAATGTTACAAAAAGCTTATAGAGAAGGTAACACTTGAAAGGGACTTTTATACCTAGAATCTAACCTCTTTCTTTCTTTCCATATATATACACATATATAGTCTATTTATATATGATATTACATATATATTCTATCAGATTTTCAAAGAAGAATTGATAAAACTATTTTCCAAATTATTCCACAAAACAGAAGGAACATTGCCAAATTATTTTTATGAGGCCACAATGAGTCTAATACAAAAAACCACATAAAACTCCAATGGCATCAGGAAATTTGAAGTCAAATAGATGGAACAGAAAAAAATCATTCAGAATGAGGTAACCCAGACCCAGAAAAACAAACATGGTAAGTACTCACTCATAAGTGGACATTAGCTGTAAAGTAAAGGATAATCATGCTACAATCCACAGCCCCAGAGAAGCTAGGTAACAAGGAGGGCCCAAGAGGGGACACATGTATCTCTCAGGGAAGGGGAAATAGAAGAGATCTCCTGTGTGGACTTGGGGCAGGTGAGGATAGGAACTTGAGTGTGGTGATATTTTGTATATGTTCTAATAAACAAAGCTTTTCTGAAGATAAGAGGGCAGAGCCAGTCACAGATTTAGCCATAGAAGCCAGGCAGTATTGGGACATACCTTTAATTCTAGCATTCAGGAAACAGAGACATATAGATCTCTGTGAATTCGAGACCATTCTGGACTATATGAGATTAAAACCAGTATAAAAAGAGAAACAGTAACAGGAAACTTAAAGAGTCTTATTAATAAAACTCAAACCCGAGGCCAGTTATTGGGGTGAATGCTGGAAGATCAGAGAAGCAGAACAAGCCACAGCTATCTCACCTTGCTAGTTCCTCAGGTGATCCTGTTTCCTCAGGCTGGAAGCTTCTGAGTCCTCCTCCTCCACATGAATCTCAGATGAACTGTGTTGCTCCAAAGCTTAACTAACTACATGCTTTTTCCTCTTTAGTTCTTGGTCCTCACGCCTTATATATCTTTTTCTTTCTGCCCCCATTCCCTGGGATTAAAGGCGTGGGTCACCATGCTTAGCTGTTTCTAAAGTGGCCTTGAACTCAGAGATCCGATAGCTCTGCCTCCCAAGTGCTGGGATTAAAGGTGTGTACCACCACCGCCCAACTTCTGTTATGGCTTACTCTTCCCATTTTCTAGCCACCGTTTCTGGCTCTGTTCTAGTGGCTGTCTGTTCTCTGACCCCAGATATGTTTATTTCGGGGAACACACAATATTTCAGGGAACACAATACCCACCACAAGAAACAGAGCCAGGCAGTGGTGGCACACACCTTATTCCCAATGCTTGGGAGTCACACATCTTTAATTGGAGCACTAGGAAGTTGAGGCAGGAAGTGTTATGACTGAGTGAAGAAAGGAATATAAAGTGGAAGGAGACAGAAGTTTTGCCCTCTTCAGCTGAGGACTCAGAGACATTCAGTCTGAGCATTCATGGAGATCGGATCTTCTCCTTTCAGCTGAGGAGTTGGTGAGGTGAGAAGTGGCTGTGGCTTGTTTCCTCTGATCTTTCAGTATTTACTCCATTTTATCAGGCTGTGGTTTTTTATTATAAGACCAATTATGGTTCATGCAATTCTTGAGGGAGTAGGTTGGTGGGGGTGGGTGAAAGGGGAGAGTACTGAAAGAGACAACTGGAGATGGGAGGCATTTCAGGGTATGGTAGAAACCTGATGCAAGGAAACTCTCTGGAATCTATAAGGATGACCTCAGCTAAGAATCCTAGCAATAGTGGATACATAACCTGAACTGGCCATCTCCTATAATCAGATTAGTGACTACTCCAATTGTCACCAAAGAGCCTTCATCTAGTCAGTGATGAAAACAGATGCAAAAACCCATAGCCAAACATTAGGCTGAGCTGAAGAGAGGGAGGAAAATTTTTAGAAGCCAGAGGGGTCAATGACATCGCAAGAAAACCCACAGAAACAACTAACCTGGCTCATAGGAACTCACAGAGTTTGAACCAACAACCAGGGAGCTTGCATGGGACCAACCTAAGCCCTCTACTTACATGTGACAGTTGTGTAGTTTGGTGTACTTGTGGAACTCTTAACAATGGGAGCAGAGGTTGTTCTTAATGTTTTGGCTGGCTCTTGGGAATCTATTCCTCATACTGGGTTGCCTTGCCCAGCCTAAATACAAGGGAGGTGCTTAGTCTTCCTGCAATTTAATATGTCATGCTTTGTTGATTCCCTTGGGAGGCGTCCCCTTTCTGAATAGAAACAAAGGAGGAGGAGTGGATTGAAGAGGGAAAGAATAGGAAGTAAGGAGGAAGGGGAAACTGGGGTCTAGATGTAAAATAATTAATTAATTAAGTAAGTAAGTAAGTAAGTAAGTAAGTAAGTAAATAAATAAATCAACAAGAAATAGAATTACATACTAGTTTTTCTTAAAAACATAGTTGCAAAATTTCTCAATAAAATACTGAATATGCAAACACATCAAAAATATGTACCATGTTTAAGTAACTCCATCCTAGATATGCAGGATGCAACCCATCAAATAAGCACACTGGAAGATAATAACTACATGATCACTGAATTAAATGAAGAAATAGTGTTTGACCATTTGTGATAAAAGTTCTGGAGTGCAGAGCCTAGGGATACAAAGGACATATCTTAACATAATAACATAATAAAGGCAGTTTACAGAAAGCTCATAACCAACTTCAACATAAACGGAGAAAAAAAATCAAACATTTCTACTAAAATTATGAACATTACAAAGTTTTCCACTCTCTCCACCCCTGTTCAATATAGTACTTGAAGTCTTAACTAGAACAATAGACAACTGAAGGAGATTAAGGGGATGCAAATAGGAAGAGAAGAAGTCAATGTATTTTTATTTTCTCATGGTATGATAGTATACATAAGTGACCCTAAAAATTCTACCAGGAAATTCCTACAGTTGATAAATACTTTCAGCAAATAGCAGACATACAATTCACACACACACATACACACACACACACACACACACACACAAATCAGTAGCCCTATATACTAATGGCAATAGATTAAGAAAGAAATTAGGAGAAAGTTCTCCCATTCTCCTTGATGGTAAAATTAATACAGTAAAAATGGCTACTCTCACAAAAGAAATCTACCAGATTCAATACAATTCCCCATCAAAATTCCAACACAATTACTCATAGACCTTTAACGAATAATTTTAACTTCATATGGAAACATACACACAAAGAAAAAAAACAAGGATAGTTAAAGCAATCCTGAAGAATAAATGAAATACTGGAGGTTTTACCATTTCCAATTTCAAGTTGTACTACAGAGCTATAGTAATAAATATAACATGGCACTGGTATAGAAACAGACATGTAAGAGCACTGGGATTAAATTGAAGACCCACACGGAAGTCAACATACTTGTGGAAACCTATTTTTTTTCTTTTTTTTTTTTTACAAAGAAGCCAGAAATAAACTAGAAAAAAAGTGCCTCTTGAACAAATGATTCTGTTTAAACTGTATCAGTGCACGTAGCAAATGCAAACAGATCCATACTTATGGATATAAGAGAAAGAGGAGAATTGTCTTGAACTCATTGGTAGAGGAAAAGTCTTTTGAACAGAATGCTGTTAATATAGACACTGAGAACAACTAATAAAAGAGTTATGACAAAACTGAAAAGCTCCTGTACAGCAAAGGACACTATCATTCAGACAAAGTGTCACCTTATAGAATGAGAAAATATTTTTACCAACTACACATCCAATAGAGGGCTAATATCTAAAATATTGACATCAAAAACTTGACATCAAAAAACCCAAAATACAATAACACAATTAATAATGGAGTACAGATTAAACAGAGCATTCTCAAAAGTAGAAATGCAATGACTGAGAAGCATGTAAACAAGTGTTCAGTATCTTTAGTCACCCAGAGAAATGCAAATCAAAACTACATTGAGCCAGAACAGGTAAGATCAAGAAATAAAGATAGGTCATGCTGGTGAGAAGGAGGAGTAAGGGGAATACTCATCCATTGCCGGTGGGAGTGCTAACTTGTACAGTAACTATGGAAATCAGTGTGGTACTTCCTTAGGAAGCTAGGAATAGATGTTTCTCATGATCCAGCTATACCATTTTTGGGCATATACCAAAGCAAGCTTTGTCCTACCACAGAGACATTTGCTCAACCATATTCATTGCTGTCCTATTCTTAATAGCCAGAAATTGGAAACAACCTAGATGTGTTGTGTGATATTTTGATTCTACTCTGACAAATAAAGCTTGCTTGGAGTCAGAAGGCAGAGTCACCCACTAGCTGACCATAATGGTTTGGAGGACTGTAGAAGAGGAGACAGGAAGTAGAAAGGCAGGGCTGAGGGAAGATATTGGTCCTTTTGATCACAGGAACTAGAGAGGAAGGAAGCCACTGTGGCTGCTCTCCTGCTTCTCTGGTCTTTCAGGTTTTTACCTCAATATCTGACTCTTCATTTTTATTGATAAGATTAATTATATTAATGCTTCATAGATGTCCCTCCACAGATGAATGAATAAAGAAAATGTGGTACACTTACACAATTGATTATTACTCAACTGTAAAAAAAATAAGAAATCATTACATTTCAGGTAAATGAATGGAGCTCAAAAGAATCATCCTGAGTAAGGTAATCCAGATCCACCCACCTCCCAAAAAAACCCCCAAATGAGATATGTGTCTATTTATATGCAGATATTAGTTATTAAATTTTGATAACTAGTCAGGCTACAATCCAAATAACCACAGAGTAAGAGACCAAGGGAAGTATTGGATCTCCCTAGGAAGGAGAAATTGAACAGCTAGATGGATAGATGCAACTGGAGGTAAGGGAAGCCTGCAATGGATGATTAAATGAGGATCAGGGAGAAAAGGGAACTAGGGAATGAGGGATGGGCAGCTAAAATTAATAGACATTTGAAGGATTGGATGGGGACCTAGTGTAGCAGAAGCTTTCTATAATATATGCATATACAAAAGTGATATCAATGGGATTGTCAAGTAACTGCAGAGACTAAACCCAAGCTAGACTTTCTCCTCATGAAATGGTGACTCTACTTCTGTGAGTGCACTAGATCTAATCAAGTTGTTGGCCAAAGGATTCCCACAGGAGCTCATCAACCCAAGCTATTGTTAGGCCTATTGGTTGCTCTCTTCAAACTGATGGTAAGGTCCTATTGCTGCATACAATAACTATACAGCTCATCGCCTCCCTAGAGCATTTGTCCCTAATGGACAGTGTTCAGGGTATTCAAAGTTGCTCTGCATACTAATAAATGAGATAGGTAAACACCTACCCAACTGCAAACCTTTCAACCTACAATAGTGACCTGCATGCAAAATAGGCTAGTGCAATAGTTCCAGAAAGCTTGTGGAACTATCCAACCAGTCTTTATGAGACAGAACTCATCCTAAACACTGCTCAGGTGTTCAGGAACTTGAAACCAGATAGGCCAGAGACCTAGAGAAAAATCAAATTCTACTGTTCTGCTAAAGGAATAGAGAAACAAAATGACTCCTAATGACATTCTGTTATTCTCATAGATCAGTGTCTTGTTCAGCCATTATCAGAGAATCTTTCTCCTACAGTAAATGGGAAAAAATATAGAGACCCGCAGCTGGACAATGTGCTGAGAGTAAGATGCCTTGGAATATGTGGTCCCAGATGGGATGTCTCCATGAAGTCCCTCCCCTAACTGCTCAAGGAACCCATGGAAGATGAGAAGGAAAAATAGTAAGAGCCCAAGGTGATGGAGGATGGAAACAAGGCTTTTAATTAAACACAGCAAGACCAATGCACATAAGAACTCACAGTGACTGTGCAGCACGCACAGGGCCTACACAAATCTTAGACTGTTGAAGTCTCAGTGCTGAGAGTTGAAGTGGACCTAAGCTACATCTATAATTCAGAAGCTATCTCTAATTGATAACCACTAACAGATAAGAAATTAGTTTTCTCCAGCAGAAGTAATCTCACTGGGTACACAGACCACTCTTAGGGCAGTAAATGGCCAACACAGAACAAAGTCAACCTCTTTTTTGAATATTTATTTTTATCCCATAACACTTTGTCTCAGAATTGTTTCCTTTGCTTTTTTTTCTTATCCTATAGCCCCTTAAATAAATTTGAGTCCTTCCCCAACTTCACCCCTACCAGAAGTCATCAATAGTGTAAATGAGTACTTCAGCCTCCTTATCACATTTTAAGAGTTCTCTGTTGGCTTTATGTCTAAGCTGTTACTTCTCTTTTTTTTGGGGGGGGGTGGGTTTGGAATAAAGGTTGTCAGAGAACTGTACTATATCTCTGTTTTTCAACAATGAGTCTACAGTTATTGATACCAGCGCAAAAGCAGTTTTCTTCCCTGCCCATTGCACCTTGTGGCCGTGTTAATGTGTTGGCCTGTGGCACCATCAAAGGCCATGCAGGTGTCCATGGTCTGTGCTGAAGCCATGTTGATGTCTGTGGGCCATCTTGCCATCGGTGGCTGTGTTGGGGTCCTTGGTCCTGCTGTAACCAGTGGTTATGTTGATGTCCATGTTCTGTGTTACCACCAAGGGCCAGGCAGATGTCTGTGCTCTATGCTGCCATCTGGGGCCAGGTTGATGTCCATGAGCCATGTTGCTATGGAAGCCCTATCGATGTCTTTGGGCTGTCCTGTAGCTGAGGGCTATGATGGTGTCTGTGGCCTGTGCTGTGGCAGAAGTAAGTGCTGTTGATGTCCATGATCTATACTACCACCAGAGACCTTCCTCAGGTCCCTGGCATGTACTGATGCTGGAGATTGTGTGGACATCTGTGGTCCATGCTGTTGCCAGTATTTATTTTTATATTTGCATTTATTATGAATGGTATTAATAAGATTCTGCCTATAGCAATCATCTTTTCAAAAGGTAAACAATTGTTTGGTTAGTTGCTTTATAGTATTTCCTTTCTTTACATAAATTTATTTTATGCTTTTAAATAATCTATTTTCTTAAAGTTATTTAATATTTTCTCCTGTCTTACTAAATGTTTATTTTGTCATTTTTCTAGTATATGTTTTGCTGAACCTTTACTTTATGAACACTTGACTCATAGAAAAGGAGGCATGGCAGAGCAACAGAGAAAAACAAACTAAGGGCAATAGAGTTATACAGTGTGAATAATTATTGTGAAGAGATTATTAAATTATACCCAGTCAAACATAGACTTCAAGTAGATTAAACAATTACATGAAAAACCCAAATTAAAATGCACCACCCAATATAAAGTTTCTATAACAGAAACCTATTAATTCATACTCCAATCTAATAAATGAAAACAAATATGTGTTGGACTCTCATGTGGCCACATTGGAGAATTACGTCATTTTTGTAAATAAACTGTATACAAGAAATGTATGCTACTGCTAGTCAGTTATTTAGATTAGTCTATCGAGTTAGACCATGTTATTTTCCCTTCATCTGTCACAATGGCCATATTCAATGATAGAACCAACAGATGAAAAAATTTGTAGATCTTTCATTACCTCACATATAGGAGTTTGGTCAAAATTGTACACCAACTAGCCAAAGATTTTTATGATGTTTTCTATTGTGTATATTTAGGCATTTAGATTTTTGAGTCATTTAAAACTGCAGGAGAGTTTATTTGAAGATTTTATGACAGTTATGATTTTCTACAGATGAGACCTACCATAATGAAAGGCCAGGAAAAATGGAAACTGAAAAAGAAGAACAGTTACACTATATAATGAAATCATGCAAATAAGAAAATAAAATCACTGACCAAAAATAATAACCAAATTTGTAAAACTCTAACTCACTAGAAAAAATAAAAAATAAATAAAATCTGACCCATCCAAAAAAAATAAATAAACAGAAAAAAATTTAGCGTTGGTGAGGACAAAAAAGTGCTGAAAGTTTGTTAAACTATTGGGAAGCTTCAGTCACTACAACCATCTTAAAACACTATTGCAAAACTTAGCAACATGAGCTACATGCATAAGTTTCATTGACTGAGAATTAACCTCCTTGAGAACAACAACAGGAACAACAAAACTTGCATTTATTTTGAGGGTAATGATGACTGTAATCTAGGAAAATACTTTTTTAAGATGTTTAGCATGTTCTTCAAGGTTTTACAAAATGATGGTTGGGCTTACAGCTTTTAGTTACATTTTAGGTAGCTTGTTAGTCAAGAATCATTGTTGGAGATGGTGTAATGTATAGGTCAAGAAAGAGTAACCATATTTGAAATATTAGCTTGCTTAGAGTTGGTGTCAGCATGGCTCCTGAGGTCCAAACATCATGCCTGGTTAACAAAAACCTCACAGGTTTTTTTGTTTTGTTTTGTTTTGTTTTGTTTTGTTTTGTTTTGTTTTGTTTTTGTTTTTAATAGGCTCCAATCTACAAATGATACTGAATTTTGACTGTGTTTCTTTGAAAATTTTGGCTCAAGAATCTACTCCTAAGTTTGTACTCTTGATGTAGACTGAAGTTTCTGTCCTGCCTGCCAGTTCCCAAATAACTGACACAGAGGTTTAATATTAATAATATATGCTTGGCCAATAGCTCAGGCTTGTTAGCTTGTTACTAGCTAACTCTTACAGTTAAATTAGACCATATTTCTTATCTAAGCTTTGCCATGTGGCTTGGTACCTTTCCTCAGTACAGCATGCCTATCTTGGTTCTCCTTGTGACGCTCTTGACTCCACCCTTCTTCATCCCAGCATCCTTTGTTTGGTTGCCCCACCTATTCTTGCTGCCTGGCTACCAGCCAATCACTGTTTTATTAAACCAATTTGAGTGACAAATCTTTACAGCATACAAGAAGATTATTCCACAGCATTTTCTTCTTTTGTCTAATCAAAAACTCCTTTAATTTTAAGGTGGTAAAATTATACATAACAAAACAGTTATTAAGTAAGAATTACAGTTACATTATTGACCCATTTACATTTGGCAAAATTAAAGAAATACTCTACTATCTTTCTTATCTTTGTGAGCCCGAAGATTTGAACCTAATTTATCTTTTATCATAACTAAAGAAAACAATAAGTATAGCTCTCTAGTCTTCAACTTCATCAAAGATCCCAGAAGGGAGAAATGTTACCTAATGACAGAGACATTGGGCTGCCTAGCTGATGACCACAGGTTCTTCTGTAATGCTGGGGCATCCAGCTTTCGCCCACAGGCCTAGTATATCTGATAGACTTTTCTGAGAAGCAAGGTATTTTGAAGGACTGTCTTATCTTCTGACAAAGTTTGGCAGTCACCTTTTGAGGCAAAGGCAGTTTCTCTGCCCACATGGCTAGCTCTTGCCATAAAGAAAATAAAATCCATATGGAGTTTTTTCAATGCCCGCTATCTTTGTTGAAGAAGATTGATGCTGCCAGGAGCAGACATGTCTCACTATCTTAAAAAGTCTGACAATATTGAGCATATTAAATGTCATATTCTCTAGGTCTTTAAAGTATTTGAAGGCCATCTATCTATCTATCTATCTATCTATCTATCTATCTATCTAAATATATCTGTATATGACCTTGAAAACCTACCTGACTATAAGTTTGACTATTATAGATGACTAGCTATTAATCTGTATTTCTTAATTATACAGTACATTTTTCAATAAGTTGCATAAGCACAATACTCCAAACAAGAGCAGAAACACACATATAGTATAACAGAAATAGCTTTAAGTTTGTATCAATAAACTAAACTCCATTTCAATGTAAAATATTTTTAGATTAATAGTTGTTTTCTGGATTAAAGTAAATTCAATAATATATCAGTTTATCTTATCATTTCTATATTCTCCTTTTTTTCTGTTCAGAAAGAGATTCTTGAATCTAATCTCCTTTGTTTAGCCTTTTCCCTGAACATTATAAATAACGTCTTATAACCAAGCCTCCTTAAAAGATAATAAATATCCTTCTTTGAAGATCTGGTAGAATTCTGCACTGAAACAATCTGGTCCTGGGCTTCTTTTGGTTGGGAGACTTTTAATGACTGATTCTATTTCCTTAGGGGTTATTGGACTATTTAGGAGACACCCAGGCAGCCTGATGTGGACCTGTCCTTAGTGCATGAGCTGGCTGTTTGGAACCTGGGGCTTATGCTGGGAACTGAATCTACCAGTTTTGAGCTAATCCTCAGGGGAGTCTTTGCCCTAGAGGAGATAGGAATGGGAGAAGGGGCTGGGAGGAAGGCAGGGCAGGGGCGGGAGGAGGGAGGACAGGGGAACCCATGGCTGATATGTAAAATTAAATTAAATAAAAAAAATTAAAAAGAGAAAAAAATAGTCTAATAAAAAAAAACTAAAGAAAAAAAAGATAATAAATATTGACAACCAATCTTTTGGGAATGTGGGTATTATTTCTTTCTAGACTGATTCCTGTTGTGTAGAGACACTGGTATCTGTGAAAGACCCTGAAAAAATTAAGGATAATGGGGAAATCTTGGCTGGAGCAGTTTCTGAGGCTGCATCATCTCAGTGGCCTTGAAGCTGATTTGGATGCTGGATCACCTGGGCCATCAGTTTTTATTGGTGGCTGGTCCCCTTGCTATGAAAACACAGAACCTTGTAAATATTACATACATATTTGTATCAATACAAGGGTAGATTGCATATTATATGTAATTCAGCCAAAGATGCTTTTATTTTATATATTTGAGCAGGTAAAATATACTTCACATATATTGTAGTTCTTTTACATTAATTTCTTTATGTGTATAGTCAGGATTTTAGGAGGTCTTCCTCTATCAAACCTGGTTTTCTTTAACCCAGAATGAATCCACAGCTTCTCATTTCCTGTGAAAATAAAAGCATAACCTCTCTACCAAAGTAACACATCTTTTGACTTAAATTTTGAATTCAAGGTACTTTAAAAATATATAGTTTTGTTTAATCTAAGAGTTTTAATGATATAGTGTCTCTTAGAATCCAAAAAATTCAAAGACAACAGAATAAGAGTTCCAGAGGCTCTATGTATCTATCTATCTTCTATCTTTACATGGCTTATTTCTTTTATATTACTTTATTTTATTTTAAGGACTTTATCATTTTAAAACTGTGTATGTGTGTGTGTGTGCGTGTGTGTGTAATGGCTATTTATACCTTTTCCTTTCTTTCTCAACACTATGTATATTATTAAACCCACTGTAACCCATTGAGAGTTTTCCTGAATCCATCTCTACTGAGTATTCGTAATCCTTTTCTGCCTGCATAAATCTTTAAACTTCTAAGTGGTGTGGCTAGAACCTCTACCTGTGCCCTGGTGGCTGACGCCACCCCACCCTGGTTACCTAAGAGCTCAGCTTCATGGCAGAGGCACTGGCAAGAGCCAGGTTCATGGCCCCAACACTGGGGAGTCTCCAAGTCCACACTGCTAATGAGCAGCAAACTGCTACACACTGACTGCTCTCAAACCTTGTCCAAGTGTTCATTGAGTATTACCATCTCTCAAAGAGCCATGCTGGGTTTTGAGGCTAGCATTGATCCAGGAGGCTGTAGCTTCCACTCTGCTTACCAGTAGCAAACAGAGCCTACCTGAGAAAATGCAGTTACCAAGAACCCATGTTTGACTCCATTTTGTGTGGTGTTAGAACTTTTTTTTTAACCTTTCTAAGGTTTTATGGGGAAATTACAGCCCCATGTTGTAATACCATTTGTTGTTTGTTTGTCTTGAAAAATATCAACAAAGACCAGTTTAAGCATGACTGTCAATGTCTATTGTGAGTGAAACAAAGTATAATATACTATTATAAAATATTAAATAACAGTCAATGTGGATAAAAAATAAAATATGTCATGAAAGAGAAAAAAATCATTGTGATATATGTAGTAACAACATTTTTGGAAACATAATAAATGAGAAATTGTACTGTCCACAAAGATACCTGAATATTTAAGGACACATAGAAAACAGAATGTTTCCTATGTGAAATGTAACATGAAAATTATGAATACATTGAAGTAAATAGAAAGTTCCTGACATAGATAACTATAACAATTAAATTATGAGTTAGAGAATAAGATTAATTCAATAAAGTGTATGCAAGAAAAAGTATAAAAAATATTAAAAAAGAGAAGACAAATATCTAAGTGCATTTTAGGAATTTTGGCAGGGTGTGGGTGGTCAGTACCTCAGGGCAATGATATCAGAAATCACTCATTAACATGAACTCAAGATAAACAATTTTAAAACTTATTTAACAAACAATTTTTCTTATAGCATCTGAAGTAAAGAAGGATCATAACATAATATTTCAATACCTATGAGTTAGGTTTTATTAAATGTAACATGCTCTGGCAGGACTTGGTCTCAGGAGCTGTTCCTTCCTGAAATAACTTTATTAAAATGGAATTTTTGAACACCAACAATCTAACCCTAGTGAGACACTTGTTGGAAATAACCTAGCTTGCCTGTGATATCAGAAAGTACAGCATACAATAGTGTAAGTACAGTTCTTCTGATAGTCAGGTGTTTAATTGTCACAGCAGGCAGAGATGTAGTTCACACTTATAAAGTCTTAAGTTTCCTTATTGGACCTGATGATATTTTAATTTATAGTTGATCACATAATAAAATTCATAGGGCAGCAGGATGGTGGCAGCACATGCCTATTATCCCAGCACTTGGGAGGCAGAGCCAGGCAGATCTCTGTGAGATCCAGGACAGGCACCAAAACTACACAGAGAAACCCTGTCTTGAAAAAATCAAGAAAAAAATTCATAGGGCAAAGCCACACTGTGTAACCTCTCATTGCTGAAAATGGCTTGTCTCTTAAGAAACTGCTGAGAAATGAGGTTTGTGACAGCAGACACAGACACAGCTTCAATACTTTAGAGTTTGCTCATTTTGAAGCAGGTTGTTCAGTCAAGAAAACACAACTGTTTCTTTTCAGCTTTGGGTCAAAAAAGGTCAGTTTGGAGCAGTTATTGTTGATTATATGTTAACATCCACAGGAAGCAGACAGTGGTTATTTTAGGATCAAGATGACAGCTACAAGAAATGATAATTTCACTGCATTTGAAAGTGTAATTAAATGGCTTTTGTGCATGGAATGATAACTGCAGGGAGACTGCTCACTAAAAATTTGATAATGAGACTGGAAGGGACTTGAAGCCTTCCAGACTCCAGCTTTATTTAGAAATACAAAATTTGACACACCCTTCAGGAAAGCATTTGAGTCTATGTAAGAATGAAGTTGAATCGGCATCATAAAATTGTTTTTCACTCTTGTGTTATCAAGATACTACTGCCTTTCCTCAGACTTCAGAAATAATACTTCAGAATTCTGATCAGAAAATACTTTACATTCTACCCCACACACCTTGTACTGTAATGACCATGTCATCGTTGAACAGTCAAAAGACTATGGCAAATGATTTAATGTCTTTCCTTTGACTAAACTATTCTCAAAATCACCAGCAAAATGAACATGTAATTCTATGCTATTCATTGGCATGCATTTAACAGTAATTTATCATTTTTTTGCATGCATCTCATTTTCTATAGGATAACTTTATTTTCAAGCATGTGAGTTTGAGAATATTTTTCTTTAGTATTATCAGAAATTTAAGAAAAGATATTCGTATATAAGATGATATATAAACATATGTAATTTGTATAACTTCATCAATGTTATTGACTCAAACAAAATGACAAGATTTGCTCAAAATATTCAGATATTGTTCATTTATCCTACATTCTTATTTATTTCCTTGACACTCTGTTTCTATCATCCTGACTCAATCTATAAACTGAGTTATCTATTGTCTCTCCATAGCTACCATCTATATTGTAGTCCTTTTTTGGGGGGTGTCTCTTTTCTTACTCTGTAACTTGGAGAGATTTCCTATTCTTCAGCACTGATATAAACTCATTTACTTTGTAAAGCAGATTTTAATTCAGTACTATATTTTATATTTTGCTACATTATAATTGGTATTCATTTTTCTTGCCATCATTATATAATTGAATGAACAGTTCTTTGGAGTTCTTCTTAAACCTGGCAGTCTTTACTTTTAACAACTTATCTTTGGAAAGGTCATTATTTCAAGTATATGGTGAGGTGTGGAATCGGCAGATTAAACAGAAAGACCAAAGTACTTTTGTTCTGTAACTCTGATACCTCTGTGTATTTATTAACAGCCACTGTTACACTGCCTGAGACCCTTTGCTAACAACTAGTAATAGTTGTAAACCCCAGCTCTTATTGTCATTACACAATCTTTCATGATGTATGAAAATATAAACAGTAGGTTGAGATTTTAGGTTTGAAGCTGCAAACTGAGACAGACTAACGTGTACAAAAAGACAGCATAGTAGAAGTTAACCGATTTCAAAAGTGAAGGATCACCCAAATGAAAATGCTAATTTGATTTCAATTTGGGTCAATACAACAATAAAATGAGTCTTCTTTATAATTCAGTGTTGTCTTTTCAATTAAGCTTAACCCTACTATCTCTGCTTAATCCTGTTGATTTTATCCTGTATTTCAATTTTTTATATAGCAAACTTTTTACCATTTTATTTTATTGAAGACACAAGAACACATGGTTAAATTATTATTTTCTTTTTGTAGAAGGATTTTCCAGAGGTACAATTGCTTCAACATCCTGAAGTCAATAATTGATTTTTTATTGTGTCTGGCATCTAAATTATTTTTCTCTATTTTCTTCATCCTTGAACTTTACATGGAAAAAATGTAACAGTTAGATGGTTTCAGAAAGCTTACATGAAATGTTACTTATCCCTGAAGCTCTATAAAGTATGTGATTGAATGTTAAAGCATGAATGGTGCTTTGTCTAAGGAAACATCTTATTAAATTATCTTCAATAATTGAAAAAGAAGAACAGCTGAATTGCAGGCAGTCCAGACTAAAATAAAATCATATGAAGTAAACTCAAGTTTTCTTATAAATACCATATGTGTGGATTGTTTTGACAGTGGATTGTTGTAGAGACAGTATGAAAGTAATAAGAAAAACAGCCTGTCTAGTCTTGAACAATCTGTAACATCTAATTGCAGAATCAGACATTTCTTTTTAATACTTCTCTTTATTAATAAAGTATAGTTCGTGTTACTTATGGTTTGTTGGTTTTATGTATATGAATCCTTGGCCTGCATGTGTGCATGTGCAACACATATGTGTGCTGTGTCTGATGGGTCTACAATAAAGTGTTGGAACCTTATGAGCAGGAATTATAGACAGTTGTGAGACACTGTGTGGGTACTGGGAATTAAAATCACATCCTCTGCTGGGACATCTCTTTAGTCCTTCAAGTCATATTTTAAAATGGTCACTTGGCTTAAATAAAATTAAGATGTGATCAAGTTTGCTGCTGTTGTTGAATTGTTCTAAAAAACAATTGACTATTCTTTTATTGATCTGCCAAGCTTGGAGTTTACTCTCTTGTGTATGCCTAATCTGTCAAATTTATCCACATGTAAGTTAATGAAGCTCAGTATTTTGACTCTGAAGGTAAATTCTATTTCACATTCTCTTTTTTGAACTGTTTTAATGTCTACATTGACCATCTTTAAACACAAACACAGCCTTCAGACATTTAGCAAAATATTGTCTTTGAAGTCCCTCATTGACTTTTATTTTTTAAATCTTATTTCAGTCTGGACCTTGAGAAAGTAATTCAAGATTCTAACTTATCAATTCTTCCTTTAAAAAGTAATACATAATAATTGAGAAATGGTTCCCATAATACTGCCAATGCTTATTGATCAATGTCCACATTCACCCTAGCATTCTCCATGGATGCTGATGAGAGAGTAACGAGTCTGGTGGAGTGAGCAGATGGAAGTTGTATATCATCAGTTTCTCAATATAACAGTTCTTAGGTGCTTTGTAAATTAAATGATAAAACCATGCAGGGGAACATATTGTTAGTAGACAGGAAGTTAAAATACTTAATTTAAATGAGTTGTCATTTTAGAACTGAGTGTTGATTGAGTGACTAATAGAAGCACATAGGCAATTACACAGTCTGTTTACTTTTTAGAGTACCTACAGTTTAAAAGTGAAAAACTGAAGAATTATTTTAGTATTTTAATTAGAATTTATTTAGTATTTTTGAAGGTAACAAGGCTATCCTCAAAGCTTTCATTTCAGGATTCCAAATTATGGAAGATACCAAAGGGTTTTTCTGTATATGTATAATAACTATTAATATCTACTGCATTATAATCTAAAGAGTAGAATTTTTTAAATTATTGAATTTTAGTGTAACAGTGCTATATTAAAAGTTATTAAAATGATACATTCTTATTAAAATACTAGATTTTTCTAAAACAAAAAAATTATTCAGTGAGAAAAATAGCAAATCTCTCTAATGTTTTCTGAAAGGACATAGACACCAACAGATGTTTCATTTTACTTCTTTAGCCAATATAGGTTGTGTCAAGTTAACCAGCACTAACCAGCACAGTGTTTTCCACTTGGAAGGCACATAGATGTTAGGAAAGTAACAAGGGTCTTGGAGGAGGGCTTTTGATTGGAAGCGAGATCGAATACAGTGAAATAAGCAGTGAAAGAGGAAGGATAGAATAGGAAGGGTTAAAAAGGGTCATAAGTTTAAATCTGCATAAAAGAAACAAGTGCCAGTGTTCTATTGGGTAACAGGAGGATTATAACAGCCATATACTTTACATTTCAAAAGCCCTGGAAGAGAGAAATTTGGGTTTTGTAAGAAAAATGATAAACACTGGGTATGAAGGTATATGAATTTTCCTAGTTACACCATGTATACATCTTTTAAAATATCAAAATATACTCCACAAGCATGAAAAATCATTGTCAATTACAAATATAATAAAGTGTATTATACAAGATTAATTTAAGATTCTAGTTTGGTGAAACCACAATGACCACTGTTTTGCCATTTGCATATTTACCTGCCTATATTTTGTTAATTAAGATGAGCTGGAAATAGTGAGAGCTTGTCAAATGGATTCCATCCGTTTCCAATGCTAATGATCATGTCTGAGAATGTTATTCCTTTGTCTTTAAGTTGGCTTTCCTCCCTTTAGGACATAGTGACAATTTAGTTTTCACCAAGTGCATGGAATATTGAAATAAAATGCATGATATGAGGGACGAACATCGTAATGTTGAGGATTTGATTTCCAGGATGAAAGTGTATTGTGTTCTGTTAGAGTGTCTGGGGTAAGCCATGTTGAGTAATTTTTTTTTCATAAAACGACAACACCTATCTACTGATGTTAGGCAACAGAATAATGAAAACAGTATTGTGGCAATGGTAATTCTTCTATTCACACATTTCTATTTCTCTGGTTAGAGATGAATATTGATACTGATGGTTTTATTATGATGGTGATCATGTTAGAGCTAGGTAAAATATATATTATTTTGTCTACACAGTATGATTATCCCAAGTTGTTTTACTACTAAAATAACTAATATATCACCACTTTCTAATTGTTGAAAATGTCATACATGTACATAACAAATTTTAATACCTCTTACCCTCTATTACCCATCTAATTCTTAACATTTCTTCTACTGAAACCATTTTCACAATAAAATCCTCTTCTGCTTTCATGTCTTTGTGTATATAACAAAAATCTCTATTGAGTTTAAATGGATCTGCACAGGTGTGAGTTTGAGCTTATGTGCAACAGCATGGGCCACATATCAGTGTTTAAAACATTGTAAAACAATAACACCCTTTTATCCAGCCACCACTGTCCATCAACAGTTGTTCATGAAAGAGTCAGGATTCAAGACTTCTTCCCCCTTCTATGATAAACCAGGAAACGGACCTACTTTTAGGTCTTGTGCAGATAACCACAGCTGCAATGACCTGTGCTTCTTAAATTTTTTTTTGATTCCTTTTCTACACTATCCCTTGGGCCTTAAGTATGCTTATGTGACATAGATGTTGTATTTAAGGTCCAATAGTCCACAGTCACATATTCTCTCCATTTTAAATTATTATGAATTTCTTCTGCTGTCCAGTGTTTAAAGTTTATCTGGTATGAGCTCAGAGATATAGTAATCTATGTTTATATAGATCAGTAGTTACAAAGCAGTTTGACTACTTTCATTTAGCAAAATAGTTGTGAGATTCTCCTCTAGGGATTATAAACTTCAGCTAGAAGTTCTTAGTCAGGTTTACAGTATTTGGTATAAATTCCTTCTTGTGGAATGGGCCTTACATTCAATTATAACATTCATATCACTATAGTACCAATGTGCTTTCTTATCAGGTCTGTCATTGCTGTATTAGTTCATTCATATTACTGTACATTCTCTCTGGGAAGCCTGCATAGCGTCTTCCAGCATTGTGAAAGCCAAATAGCAGAGGAGAATCTTACAGGTGAGAAATAGGCTGATTTTGTCATGTCCATGACCAAGTATGAGCTATAGCATCTCACCATCAAGTTCTGGGGAGAAAACAAGAGAACCTTCTATAAATCCTAATGTTTTGGGGGTTTCTACATATCTTGTCATAGTATTTATATGGATACACTATGGGTTTCTGGGAGAAGCATTACCATCCTGTGTAGGTTTTCTCCATCTAAACTCTGAAATAGTAGGTTTTCATTTGACTCCTTCAAACAATTTTAGTAATAATTATCTTTCCCCTACCTACTCTTCTGACCTATTTTCCCTTCCCCTTTTCAGTTCAATGCTTTCTTCATTATTCTCAATTTTTCTCAAATCCTCCACTTAAGATTTCTACCCCTCATGACCTTCTTAAAATTAATCACTATTTTAAAATATCTTTTCTTATTTAGAATTTTTCTTAGTGATGTAGATCATTATTATTACTATCAATGAAAAATTTTTTAGTCCTGTTAATTCTCCCAAAGACATTTTCTCTGAATTGCAAAGGGACTATCATCTCATCAATTTTCTATCTAAAAAAAAAGTAATCAAGAGCAAGTAAAGTGAAGAAAACCTATCAAGGTCACTTAAATCAATAGTGTAGCTTGCTCTTACTCATAGTGTATGTTTGTAAAAAGAGAATGCTTTCTTCACTGAAGCTCCATTTGATGTCAACAGAAAGTGTGTGCAAGGCTTCTGCATTTGCATTTTACTTAAAATATTTAAAATGGAAGCAGAAATCATTTTTGTATGTTCAATGAATAATTTATTATACTTTCAGTTGTAAATACAGTAAAATAATTCTTGGAATGTTATGGCAAAATATTTATACACTAATGAATTCTAAATTTGTGATCATTAAGATAAATTACAGTCTTCTTGATGGTAAGTGAAAAATTTGAATTCTTCATTTATATTTTGTAATTTGGAAATGGTTAAATTCTATCAGTCATATAAACTGTAAGTGATTTTTTTCTAAAACTTGAAAAAATATAAAAGAGGTTTGGTTACACTGTCAAAAATCAATTAAATAATGTCAAAAATATCAGGTGAAGACTATCTTTATAAAATATATTTCTAACAAAAATCTCCAATAAGGGAAAAATGAGAAGAGCCTTTGACAACTTGCATGTGGTTTCTGGAGCCCAGGCAACTGATGTTCTTCCATTCCTGTCACCCTGTCATGTATCTGCACATGATACAGAATGATTTGTAAGATTATCAATGAAACAAGAACAAGAATCTAATATCTTTTCAGAGAGGTTTTGTAAGATTCTGAAACTGGAAAAAGTCTAATTGCTCAGAGCCTTCTTATAGTTCTTGCCTTGTTACCACATATCTGTCTATTATTTATCCACCCCTCCAATAGATTTGGGAAAACTGAAATGATTTTAGTGTGAGTAAAGACTGTGAGAAATTTTATTTTAAATTTGTCATTAAGTAAATGTAGTAATAACTACTGAAAATATAAATGGTAGTTTATTTTAAGTATCTGTCTTGAAAAAATGGAAAGCTACAATTTAGTATATGTGGGCTGATACATTAGCAAGATATTACAAAATCTGTTATTTTAGGAAAGTGCTAGTTCAATCACATATCATAATTAATCCCAGATAACTTTAGAAATCAAAGCTTCCTGTTGTCAATTATGAAGTTAAAAATGTGCAGAAAATATAGAGCCAGTCTCTAGGCAAATTCAGGCAGTTTATCACTCCTAATAATATACCTTCACTGTATAAACCTGTCAAGGCTCAGCCAAATGTCCCTTCTGCAGAGTCCCATCCCTGACAACAATGACCTCCAAGCATGAACTGACTGTAGCTGGAAGGTTTGTCCAGTCCCACCCAGCTCCATGGTCCCTCAGCCACTTATGAATTAATTATTCAGAAACTTAATATTATTTACAAACTGTATGGCCTATGTAAGCGTCTTGCCAGCTAGCCTTATAGTTTAACTCAACCCAGAGCTATTAATTGCCATGTGTTCCATGACTTTACGTGCATCCCACTACATGTTGTTCCTAGGATGGAAGTCTAGCATCTCCTCCACTCTGCCTTTGTCTTTTCCTGTCCCTCTCCTTGGATTTCCTGCCTGTCTCTCAGCTGTCTTGCCATAGGCCAAAGCAGCTTATTTATTAACCAATGGGAACAACATATATTCACAGTATACAAAAACATATCCCCCAGCACCTGACCTTGGTGATATTAGCATTTTAATATTATTATTACAATTTTGAATATTTGAATAAATTGATATTAGATAAATATTTAAATTAATCACTAAGGCAGCAATCATTTGGTGTAAAGAAATATTATTTTATCTGGTTTACTATTTTGATCCTGAGATTCTTTCATATATATGTGCTAAAGAGACTATAATTTTCATTTTCATGAGGGTAGCAGAACAACTTAGTAAACACAATAAAGTTGACTGTATGAATTTTATGATACATTAAGCAAAACTTTATGATTTGCAGTCCATTGTTCTTCAGTGTATACATTCAAAGAATCATTGATGGAATTGATCTTGTTGAAATTTGAGTTTCTTAGATTGTTGTATACCATCTCTCTATTCTCTTCACTGTGTTCCAGAACCTCCTATGTAATAAAGCTTTGCAATGGAAATTGTTTTGTTGCTTCTCTTTGGGTTACTTGTTACATGTTTAAAATTTTAAATGTACGTAGTATATGTGTAGCAAATCTGAGGCATGCTATATATATATACTATGTTTAATAATCAAATTTGAATGGTTATTGTTATGAACAGATAATAAACTATAATGATTAAGCATTTTTCTGAAATAATTCAATTGAATGTTTATCTTCCTCAAATTCACTTATCAAAATGCTAGCTGTATTTTGATGGTTTCATTTGATTATGAATATTTCCATTTGTTTGGCATACACATTCATTTTTCTATTTCTTTGCACTTTGCTTGGTTATGTGATCCTGATTAACTGTATCCTTTATTTAGTAACCACAAAATTAACTAATAGAATGTGCCTCCTTTGTTAAAACAAAACAAAACTCTTTTAATGGTTGGAGTTCAAATAAAAGGGGCCTGCAATGCCCATCTTTCTAGTAGCTTTATATCAATAGAATGACTATATACTAATTAATGCACACTTCCCATGGTCTACAAATGATGTGTTTTACTGTTACTTGTACAGCTTTTACAACAGTATTATGTGCACAGACCTATAGTGTTTATAACTTTTGCTTTATATGAGAGCGAGTTGATATGTGATTATTGAAAACATGTTTATTCAAGAGAAAAATTCTTTATTTCATGTACTAATAGAAGTGGATTGTGTGTCAGCATCTTCTTACACTAGATCCTTACAGGATTGCAGAAATAAAGCAATATGCCTCTGTCACAGAAGGGAAATGATAAGGTTAGGGGGCATTTTATAGCAGGAAGTAAGCAAGCCAGACTTTAGTCCTGAAGTGACTAATAGTATCTTTCATGGCTGTGAGCAAACTAGCTCTTTGCTCTAGAGAACACTTTTCTAACATTCTTGAAAAGAGCAACACTCATCAGCACCTCTGCTGATGATATTAAAAAAAATAAGCCTGGTGTGGAATCCCATGCCCTTCAGCCATGTTCACTTCTCACTTTATACTATCCTTTTTCTAGTTCTTTTCCTTCTTGTGAGATAAGGTCTCAGTGTTTCACCCTACTTGACCTCAAACTCATGATCATCATACTTCAGCACACTGAGTACTGGTATTACAGTCATGCCAGTCTTACATTATAATTTTTTGCTATCATAATTTGGCTTTTGGTAAATTTCCTTATTCTGTAAAAGTTTGATTTATATGAATGAAACAGTATATTATCAAATATATACAGTATTTTTCACATAGCACCTAGTGGAAGATTATATCAACAAGACTTTAAGCAATGTACTGAGACCTAGGAAAGAATTGACCTCAGAACATATCTCTGGTGCCCCAGATTCAACCTGCTGAATAAGTCTCATAAACCATCAAAGATCTGTCCTGGAAGCTAGGTGGCTTCATTGTCCACTTATCTCATTGCCCTTTACATATTTCCCAAGACATTAATCCAAACACAGCAGTTTGCATTAGTAATTACATTGACTGCATTAACTTGCAAGAATGCCTAGGCAGCTTTATCATCCATGAAGTGTTCAAAGTCAGTGAGTTGACAACAACTTTCATGTCTTTCAGGGCCAAGGTGTCATCAGTTTAGCCTATATTAGAGATGTACTTTCTGTAATCATTTCTTATTGCATGACCCCTATCAAGCTCTAACTTCTAGTGATCCTTTGGAACTTTGTCTGTGTTATCAATCATAGCCTCTGTATTCACACAAACATTAACAATTAACCTATATTTCTGCACCACATGAAATGCTTTATAACTTACACTGAGGATACAGAACCAGTATTTTAAGAAAAAGACAAATCAATGTGTGAATTATACATAAGAGGTATGTATTAAGGTAGAGTATATTCTTGCCTTTCTTTTTTAAATTGTATTTTCATTATTTAAAATCGCTTTTAAATTTAAACATATTTGATCATATTCTTCCTCTGCCTCTGTCCCATACTTCCAGGTCCTTTCCCCATCCCTAGCCACTTAACTTTAAGCTCTTTATTAAAAAATCAACACACACACACACACCACCACCACCACCACCACAACCAAAAATCTGGGGAACCCATTATATGTTGGTCAACTACTCTTGAACATAAGGCCTGTCCTAGAGTTGTTGATTTACCCACTGTAACTCTTTTAGAGAAAACTGATTTTTCCCTCTCCTAGAAGGTATAAATGACAGTTCAGTTGTTAATTTTTACCTTTGTGACTAGATTTTCATTCATTCATTCATTCATTCATTCACTCATTTGTAAAAAATATAACAAAATACATTATAATAAGATAAAACAAAAAACTATCACATGAAACTTGGACAAGACAAAATATTGCAGTCCCAGGGAACCAACCCCAGGCCTCACCAGGCCTCAAAATAAAGGCCTGGAGTTGCAACACTAGACTTTTTTTTTTTTTTTTTTTTTTTTTTTTTTTACCTGAGGGATTTTTAGGGAAAGCAAAAGAGGCTCACACCATCTCTCTAGGTGGTCACTTGACTTTATTTTCTCATGTTGGCTCCAGCTTTTCTTTGTCCTTAAAAAAAAAAAAAAAAATATATATATATATATATATATATATATATATATATATATATATATATATATATATATATATTAGACTCTTTCATTGTGAATATAGCAGTTACATTTTAAGGTCACATTCCAATAAACAATAAGAGACAAATCTATCTTGATAACTTATAAGTAATAAATCCCAGCTTCCTAAATGGTGGGCTGTAACTGGAAGCTGCAAAGAAAGAATCAGTCATTTATTACCTTAATTCTCTTAATATGATCTCACTTGGCATTCTCCAAAGCACAGCAACATTAAAAACATTTTAAATCTTAAAGTTATTTTTCTGTCTGCATGTAACTTTAGGCCATAAAAAAGGAAACCTGCAACTTGTTCTTGGGGCTAAGAACCAGATTATATTCTGTAGCCCTGGCCAGTTAGGAGAACTTTCCTGTGGTGCCTCTGAACAAAAGCTGTTTTGTCTGTCTCTGGCAATTTTAGGACCTAGCATAAAAACAGTTAGTGGGCTGAGCTTTAGGAACTGAGGTTAGGAATCTGTGTAGAGTTAATCACTGTCCTAGATGATTAGCCAGCCCAAGAAAGAGGCTGGTGCTGAGATAAAGTTGCTTTGTACCTATAAGCTTGGTTCAACAAATCAGAGAGCTGTCTATTTTGTCCTTGTGAACTGGGATGCTTTCCTAGGAGTGATTATCTTAAAGCCCATTAGCAAGGCACCTTTCAAGGGCTCTGATCTAATCTGAAGTTACTTTGAAGTCTTCAATCAGCTAATAGTATATAGCTATCTTGATGGCTATGGAAATTCAACTATTTTCCTATGTCAACCTGAGCCTTTAGGTGGGACTCACAGTCCTCATGTGTAACAACAGGCCTAGTTATGAAACATTATTTTTATTCATTAAAATTATATAGCTTATATTTACCTGGCATGGAGATACCATGATTATGAAGGCGGTTTTCCCAGGGCAAGTCTTATCCATTGCACTCCAGATGTGCTGACCCTTGTGATTTCCCCAAATGGGGGAACCTCAACTGCATAATTTGTGGTAGTGGGGGACTGCGTTTGCGCTCTCCCCTGTAAAAAAAATATAGCTTAAGGAGGAGTCATCTGTCAGACAGTCTATAGATACAAATGTGCCCATTATGAGATGAACACACTACAATATAGGCAGTGGGAGACTCCCCACACCAAATACATAGTAGCAGCAAGCATGTAGGGACACAACAGAAGCAAAATACATTCTGAAGTCTGTATTCTCATAAGCCTTGCTTGAGAGAGTCAAATCCATATGAGAGATATTCTGGTGGATTGACACCTTAACTTCAATTGCCATCTTCTGCACCTCTGACATGTCTATAGGCTATCAGCAACAAACCAACAGCAAGAGAAGAGCCCAACATAAAGCACAAAATTCAAGGACTCACCTGTTTTCACATGGGGGTTTCATAAAAACACTACACTGGAAGGCACAGTACTCATGCAGAAGTCCTTGTGCAAACTCATACAGGGCCTGTGCCTGCTGCTTCAGTTTATGTGAATCCATATGAGCTCTGCTCATGTTGAATTAAAGGGCCTTATTTTCCTGGTCTCTTTCATCCCCTCTGGCTCTTACATTCTATTAGCCTCTTCTTCCACCACATTCTCTGAACTCTGAGGTGAGGGATTTGATGGAGATGTCCCTTTTACTAAGGCTGAGTGTTCTGAAGTCTGTCACTGTCTGTCTGTGGGTCTTTATTTTGTTCTTATCTGCAGCAGAATGAAGCTTCTCAATTGATTGCTGAGGAAGGCACTGATAAATGAATATAGAAGAATATCAGTAGGAGTTGTTTTATCTGTATATGTTTTGTTTTTTTCTTTTTTAAGATCAGTATTATTTGGTCTTACCGTAGGTCACTGGGGTTCCTAGTCTCAGGTTCCTGGTCAACAAAGCAGTGTTAGGTATGGGTTCAATATCATGGAGTGTGTCTTAAGTGAAATTACTTATGGTTTGGTTACTCCCACAAGCTTTGTGCCACCATTGCCCTATCATTTCTTGCAGGCAGTACAATAATGATGATAAAGGTTTTGTGATGACTTGGTGTTTATATTTCTCTTGAGAGAATGAAGAGCATGTTGCTGTATCAGAGACAGTAGGACATAGGGGAGAAGGCTCTATGTAGGTGCTGCCTTGACATCTCCACTTTTAATGATTTGTGTAGGTTTTGACTTTAACAATGAGGCCTTGGTGTCAGTTTGTGGAGAACAATCTATAGTCTTGACAACAACCTGGAATTTGGGGGGATTCCCATGGGGGCTCTTTAGCCAACCAGTATTATTTGGTTTTCCTCTATGAGCTATCTAGTCTCAAGTTCTTGATCATCCAAGTAGTGTCAAGTTTGAGCTCCATCTCCTGGAATAAAGCACCACCTTCATGAATGTGATTGCTATTTTGACATTTCCTTCACCTTAAACTCCAATCAGCTAACGGACATTATAATTTCACTTTAAATAATTAAAACTAGATCTTGTTAGAGATAGAACTTCTTAATGTTAACCATTCTACTTTTTTTTATGTTTGTTAATGTTACTATCCAGGAAATATTTGTTTAGACAGGGAATAAACAAGTATCAGTTATAGGAAGAGACTCTAGGAAACTATCCAATAGTACTAAGAACTCATTTTTCATGAAAGATGCAAGAATGAAGCAATATTATACAATTTTAATAGCCTTTCAAGTAAGAGGAAGGCAAATCTTGTTCAGATCATGATTGCAGTGACCTGATGGGATCACAGCAGTCAGCTGTGATGCATTGTATAGTAGTGGGTGAAGCTATATTAACGTTTTTCTTTATAAAAGAACATTCAAGGTGCTTTCCCATCATAACACTTTCTCGGTCAGAAGTTCCTTTCTCCAGGTAACACTATGATACTTTTATATTCTCATCCCCCAAGTTGTTCTAAAAACCAAATTCTAAAACCTGCAACTTGTCTATTCCTTCAGACTTTATTAAACCCATCAATTTGTTGAGAGGGGTCAGGTAAAAAGGGACCGTTTTTGTGTAAAATGTACAAAGAAATACTTCTACCTCTTTAGCGCATGTACATCACTGTGAGATTTGACACACAGCCCATTTAACCAAGCAGTCATTATCACTGTCTGGGGCCATGCCCATTCAAAAGGACAATTCAGGATGTTGAAGCAGAATTAATTGGAATTCCTTATACCCCATTTCTTTCACCTGCATTGTACTAACCAGGCTGACCTTTACTTGCTGCCAGGAGAATAAAAGGAATATTATGCCCAGGAATGTTCAGGAAGGAATCTTAATAAAATGTTTGACATGCAAGGGATTAAACCCAGGACTTTAAAAATGTTAAGCACATGCTTTACTATTGGACATTTTCCCCACAGGGGCTGGAATATCTAATTTAAAAAACATGTCGATGCCACTTTCTTTGTCTTTAATGACACTTATGTCAATTGTGGCCTGGTGGAGAAGATACATTTCTGAACAAAATCTTATTCATTTAAAAAAAAATCAAAGAAAAGTTGTGAACCACAAAAAAAAAAAGGAAACTGCAGCTTAAAATACATTAAAAGTAATTATTATAAAGGTACAGAAAGTGGACAAAACCAGACTCTTTTTTATGAAAAAGGAGTTCTAAATATTATCAGATAGTACTATAGAATGTTAGAAATGCTAAAAAGTGTCTGCAGTGGTGATGTACTCTCAATAAACATTGAGAATATGCCAAAGTTTGATATGTCAGTTTGCAATGAGTAGGCAAAGATCATCACCCAAGCAATATTTTTATTTTTTGGTTTCTTTTCCATGATGAGACAAAACAGTTTACTTTGCTAGGAGATACAAATATGGGCTGTTATAGTATCCCAACAAAACAGAGTCTTGCACTATTTTCTTCTTCTAGGATATAAACTGTATTTTCAAGTCCATAATGACTATGAAAATAAAGAAACATGGAGACATACATAAGGGCAGAGGGTCATTTTTCACTTTTATATTGTTAGAGTTCATAGAATAAATCATCATTATTGGATTAAAATGAATGGCACATTTCAATTGAATAGCTTGAACTGTTTGGGAGGCATCCAGGCTGTGGGACCGGGACCTGTCCTTAGTGCATGAGCTGGCTGTTTGGAACCTTGGGCTTACACAGGGACACTTTGCTCTGCCTGGAAGGAGGGGACTGGACCTGCCTGGACTGAATCCACCAGGTTTAAATGAATCCCCAGGGGAGTCTTGGCCCTGGAGGAGATGGGAATGGAGGGGAGGGGAAGGGGGGAAGGGGGGGACAGGGGTGGGAGGGGGAGGGCAGGGGAACCCATGGCTGATGTGTAAAATTAAAACACAAATATAATAAAAAATAGAAAAATTAAAATAAAATAAAATAAATGAGTGGCACAAATATTTTGATTAGCACATGTTATTTGTTTCCATTCTTTACAAACCAGAAAAAAAAACAAACTGTAATTTACTAGTGCTCCATCTTCCAGGTAGCATACCAAAAGTAGAAACAATTCTAAGGTCATTAAAATGCAGTCGATTTAATCAAGAACAACTGTTCGAACAGTTGAGTTCTACTCACGGAGTGGAACTACTATGCTCAATTTTGTTTCTTCATGGTTCGCTTTACTAATAGAGGGAGCTTAATGAAGTAAAAAGAACACACACTTCAGAGCTTAAAGTTCAAGTCAAGTAGGCATAAATTAGAAGCTTAGAGGCCTCAGAAATATTGTGCAACTTGCTAATTATCTTGGCTAAAAAATTGGATCAGTACCTATGTAATTGCAGTAGTTATGTACACTGCAGTGATGTATATATTTCACTTAGCAGATTAACACAAAGACAATAGGAGAGTATTAATGTCTTCTTAATTGTGTTGATGACTTTCTAAAAATATCCCTCATCTACCATTATATAAAGGATATGATTCAACATCTTTTCAGTGATTGTAGGAGCCTGGGTGCTTTCATAATGCTTCAACTTCTACCAAGAAGTTATTGACTGAGACATATTTCTGAGAACACTAACCAAAACAGTCAACATAGGAAGCTGTACACCACACTGTTAGAGGAAACAATGCAATGTTCCTTGAGCTGCACTTGGATTTGGGTTTGACTCTCCTCAACAGCAATAATGCATTAAATACACTATACTTTCACATACTTCTTAATTAAGTTTTCATGTTTGATGTCAACATGAATCTGAGCATAGTGTTGAGAGAATCTTTTTCCTAAAAATATGCTCAACAATGAAATTTGTGGATAAACAGAGTAGTAAACTATGTTTATTACATTTCTATGCTGATTCACATTTGTTAGCTTTACAGGAATAATATTAAGTCAAGTATTATGAGTGAACTAATAACTCTTGATGCCTTGTGCAAAATGTTATAGTATTTTTGGCAAATAGTCTGTTTATTTTCTGCTTCTATAATATACAGTGTCTTGGTATTGGCACCAAAGAAGAAATAAACTACCCTCTCCTATCTAGAGCTTGATTAAAAAATCTATTTGCACATATATGCATTTATATGCAAAAATATATATGGAAAAATTTATATATTGTATATAAATAATGTATATAAAATCATTTCAAAATGATACATGCTTCTTTGAAAGAGACTGTCATGAAAGGACAAAAGTGAAACCATCCCAATGTCCATTAGAAGGCTATGAAAAATAATAGATATACAGAAATATAACAAATTTGAGAATTTCTTGACCAAACATGTAGGAAGCAAAGTCACATTTTGTATCTGATTTAGATATAATTTAAGCATGTTTATTTTTGTAGTATTTTCATACAATGGTTGTTCAGGTTGGCTAGATTTTTGAATAACATTCTTGCTTAAATGGCCCAACAGAATAATTCAGTTTAACTCAAGGGATACAAGTCAATTTTATTTTTGCTTAAAGTGATTTTTTGTTTTTCATGTAAATCTAAGCACCAAAATATTGCTGCTGAATTATCTTTGCCACTTCTTGGAGCTGGCCATGAGGCTAATTTTAGCAGAGGTTTGAAATTATGCAATTGAATAAAATAGACTGATAATCTGGTCTAGACCCTAATTTATACTCTCCTTTAAAGTTAATGTTAGCCTTTTTCTTGGCTCTAAAACCAAAGAAGCACTGAACATTGAGACCTACAATTAAGTCAGCAAAAAAAGTAGCTATATCCGTCCTTGCATATTTGTTTTCTTTCCTTCTTTTAACCAATCTTGCCTTTGTGTTTCAATAGCTTATACTTCCTGACTCATGCAGGAGTATATAACGATCCATGCTGGCTCTGCTTCACCTTGCTCTACCCTGTATATCTGTTCTACCCAATCACTAAAATCATTTACTCAAAGAAAAATTGTCTTGAAACTTTTTCTAAAAGAAATTCTTCCTTGCACCTATTATGTTCTTGAAAAACAGATAGTGAAAAGACATTTTGGGTGTCAGATGTGTGACTGTCAGATGAGAGAAGGAGGAGGAAGTAGTCTTAAAAAGAAAAAGAGGTTGAATGTTAGTGAAAGCCTGAAAGGGCTTTGGCCAGTACAGCGAGAAGTTGTGTTACACATGCTAGTATAGCCCTAAATGATCAGATCCATGAGCCTGTGACTTGCTCTGTCAGCACATGTGTCTCCCTGGGGAGCTGGGAAGTTAAGGATAGCTGCTCTCAAAACAGACAGCTGGAGACAGTGTTGACTGGACTCCCCACAGCCGAGCAGAAAGCTGTCTTTGAAGAGCAGTCTAGATGAAATCTTTCTGCGTCATTCTGACTCATATGGTCAAGTAATTCATTCCAAAGTCTTGTGTGCTAATGATGTAATCCAATGATTGCTTAAATATACTCATTCCTTCAGTAAATGTTAGGAAATATATTTTATGCTCAACTTCTTCTTCCCCTTCTTCCCCTTCTTCTCCTTCTCCTCCTCCTCCTCCTCCTCCTTCTTCTTTTCCATCTCCTTCTCCTCCTTCTTCTCCTTCTCATTCTCCTTCTTCTTTGTGTTTTTAGACAATGTTGCTGTATAGCCCTGGCTGTCCTGGAACTCACTTTGTAAACCAGGTTGCTCTGGAACTCACAGAGATCCTCGTGCTTCTGCCTCCCCATTTCTGGGACTAAGGGCATGCATAAGCCACCACTTCCTGGCTTGTGCTCAGGTTCTGTAATTGTATGAAACACAGTGTATTACACAATTAAAGAATTTTCTTTGGTGTAGAATTTATACTTATTCACATTAACACTTTTAAAATTTACTACACAGTGATATACTAAAAGGAAGTACATAAGGTATTCTCCAAATTCATAAAGACATTTTAATTTAAAATATAGCCACTATATTTTAAATACATGGGTTGTTTAAGAATGCTAATGACTCATACAACACAATTTAGGAAATTTACTCACACAGTTCAGTTCATAAACTTTGCATGTTTAGAAGACTTCTAAAAATAGGAACTGTTAAGTGAACAAACTGATGCAGATGACATTAATGTACATATCACAAAGAAAAGTGCTTTACTGATCATTATAGACAAGGTCTCCTTGGAGGCATTGAAAGAGTGTTGCCTGCTGTGTTTGAAGAAAAATGAATGAGGGTGGACTAGGATTCTTGTTCATGGAAAGCAAAGGAACCTTAAGTAGCACATCAGGTAAACAAGCTGAGGCAGCATCATCTGTGCTTTGGTCTTTCCCTTCAAATAACAGTTCTAATACTAGGAAGCCTAGAGCCATCACCATAAACAGCACATCAGATACCAGGCTGAGCAAGGAGGTACAGAAATTACCAATCCCGTTGTTCTCATTTGACAGGACTGATAAGCTAAGACTTCTAAGGCCAGATGATTTTTAAGAGGGTGATAAAAATATTCACTTTAGAATCATTACATTTATTAAAAATAAGAATTCTAAATGAAAATTATCATATAGTTGTTCTATAAACACTTGGTTAACATTTAAACAAAAAAATTTCCACAAACTTGACTTTATTTTTAATGACAAATTTTATAGACTAATTAATGTAACAATATAAATTCTCTTAAATTTTTAAGTAATACAAGATATGCTAGATAGTTAATGAGCATCTGATGGGTTATGCAACCAAATGTTGACTGATACTAAAGTTGCTTTGTTTGTTCTTCCTTGAACAGACAGCTTCCAAAGGAAACTTGATTAATTTGGTGAGGTTCTCTGAGAAGAAACACTGTTTGCATGCCACCAAATGCTATTTTGATTACATTTTCAAGAACTTTATCCTATCTTCCTTGGCATTTCTAACAGTACCTTAAATGAAAACACAGAAAGCAAGATTTTCAAATCCTCAAGTAACAGAAAATTAGAGAACAGATGTGTTCACTGACATTCAAACTCCACATTAGAAAACATTAAGGGGCTAAGAGTAAAACTTTAGGCTGAGATCAACATAGCAATATCACAGAGTAGTACATATATTGATGTGAAGATCTCTGACAAAGCATTTGATATACAGGGCACAAAATTCACAAAACTTATAATATAGCCAGGTGGTGGTGGTGGTGCACGCCTTTAATCCCAGTACTCCAGAGGCAGAGCCAGGTGGATCTCTGTGAGTTTGAGGCCAGCCTGTGGTACATAGTGAGTTCCAGGAAAGGCTCCAAAGCTACACAGAGAAACCCTGTCTCAAAACAAAAACAAAAACAAGAACCAAACGAACAAAAAACTCATAAAATACATTTTGAACATTTTATTTTATTTATTTTTTATTTTTTATTTATTATTATTATTTTTTTCCTGGAGCTGAGGATTGAACCCAGGGGTTGTACTTGCTAGGCAACTGCTCTACCACTGAGCTAAATCCCCAATCCCCATTTTGAACATTTTAAGAAACTACTAACAGTATCTTCCAATACTGTGTATGAGATGCTATTTAGAAATTTAATACCATTTTACATTGAAAACTTTCTGTTCCAAAATTAAATTCAGTCATATTTTTTTTTTGCCCTGAAAAGTACAAGAAAGTGGTTCATTCTGTCTTGGCAATGATGTTTTAATAATGGGTTGACATTCTACATGTCTTTTAAACTCAGTAACCAGAATATAATTCCATTATAGGAAACAAAAAAAAAAAAAGTTATAAGGAACTGTTGACATTAGCTTGGATAAAGCCAGAGTCAGAGGTTAATGTTGATATTTAATATTTTGTTATTAGTAAAATGGAATAAGCTTATAAAATGATGTTAAAAGTAAAAAAATGGAAGTGTCTGTTTGTTTGTTAGTCTCCTAGAGCTACCAGATCAAATTACACAAACTGGGTAACAAAAACAGCAGAAATGTTTTCTTTTTCAAATCTGAAGGTTGGAAGTCCAAAGGCAAGGCATCAAGAAAGCTTTTCTTCTGATGTCTTAAGTGAATGATGATCCCTGCCTTGCCCAAGCCATTCCTAACTGCTGCACTTCTTGGCACTTGATAGGTCTTCCAGAGCATCTCTCTAATCTCTACATCTACTGTCATGTTCTTTCTTTCTATGTTTCCATAGGACCACCTTAGGAGGAGAGAAATTACTTAAGGCCCACTGTTATCCCTTGACCTCATTTAAATGCTCACACCTGGCAGAATTTTATTCCCAAATAAAATGTTATTCTAGAACTTCAGGTAGATATGCATTTGAGAGATATATTGTTCAATCCAGCACACTTGGATTTATTCACTTGTTCTTCAGTAATGAAAAATATTCAGTTCACTTAATAATACATTTAAAAACTCTTACCACCTACATTGAAAATAGAGTGCTTTATGAGACAGTGAGCTCAGGCATTTGGCTTTTTAAACAGAAGCTATAACACCAAGTCACTCATTTTGAGACATGGAGTCCTGTCTTTGGAATAAGGGAGAGAGGTATGAGTAAATCAGACAGTCTGGAGTCCTTCCCATTCTCTGTGAATTTGATGAAATTCAAATTATCAGCTGAGGTACATATATCTAAATTCTTCCTTTTTACTTTTACAGACTAAAATAAGAAGTAAAACTTTGGTTCTTTGGACAGACAGAAAAATTGACAACAGGAAATGAAAAATTATTGGTGATACTGTGACAGACAGACCCTAGCCTAAACTCCCATAATCCCATTTTTGTAGTGTTCAAGTATAAACAATGTAGTCCCTTTTAATGTGAATGTGGTGGTCTGAATAATGACCCTAATAGGATCATAGATTTGAATGCTTGATCACCAGAATGGCACTATTTGAAAGGACTGGAAAGTGTGGCTTTTTGGAGGAAGTGTACTCATTTGAGGATTTTGTGTACTCATTGAGTACTTTTTGAGGTTTCAAAAGCCTATGAGAGTCTGACTCTCAGCCAGTCAATCAGGATGATCAGGATGTAACTCTCAGCTACTTCTCCAGTACTATTTCTGCCACCATGCTCCCTGTCATGATGATAATGAACTAGACCACTATAATTGTAAGCACGCCATAAATTAAATGCTTTCTTTTTAAGAGCGCCTTGGTCTTGGTGTCTCTTCACAGCAATACAATACTGACCAGGACAGGGAATAAAATGCAATTTGCCTCAAACAAGTAGAATATTCCTAAGATAAAGGAATTTTATATATGTATTTAATGTACTACTTTAGTTGATTCTGTATTAGTACTAGGTGAACCTCACTCACATCATTGGATAAATGTCATGAAAACAGAGATTAAGTATTCAGTGCTGTGAGAGATGAAATTTCCCTCAAGATAGATGAAATAAGTATTTCTTTGAAATACCCACATGGAAGAGAACAGCTAGACTTTACTACATAAGGGAAACCTCCAGAAGAAACTCAAAATTAGTTTCCTGCCCACAGAAGAGGAAGCTAAGATGAATATGAAGATGGTGGCAGGAATGAGTCTTATGTTCATGAGCCAAAGCCATGAGAAGCTACCAGTAGCCAAAAATTGGAAGGCACAAGAAAGAATCAACATAAGAGCCTTGGGAGAGAGGGGGTGACCTTGTAAACACCTGCTTTCAGTTTCCAGGGTGGTAAGAGAATAAATGATGTTTGTTTGAAGGCATTTTGTTTGTGGTAACTTGTTATAGTACCCACATGAGACCATAACAGAAGTACATTTGCTGAGCACACAGTCTTGGAGAAGACGTCCCTGGTTAAGTCAGTCTCAATGAAATCATACAGTTCAGTTGGCACTTTGGTCAGCACCTCTGAGACACTAAGCAGAGGAGGAAACATGTCAATTTTAACCTGACTTCTAACCTGTAGAAATGTGAGAAAAAAATCATTGTTTGATGTCTGGAGCTTCACGATAATCTCATATGCAACAAGTGGAAATTAATATTCCTGTGAGATGTAGTGTTTCTCATAAGTCTATGCCAATTTTCTTTAAATCTGGGAGCAGTACAAAGCTAACCTTCCTAATCTCTTTTCTACATGAAAAACATATATTTAAGCAACTAAATTAAGGTCAATTATATAATCAATATATACAGAAAAAGAATGCATGTGGCATGGGGTCAAATGCATGAATTTTTCTGAAAATATATATTTCTATTAAGTTTAGAGAAATATAGTAGCAATTGTCCATGAGTTATCTTTGAAGGCCTACCCAGAGTAGAGTGTTGTGAGTGACAATTTAGGCACAGGGCCTTCATGAAATTAAAACAAAGAGATTGGGGTAAAAAGGCTTTTCCCAGTTCGTTTCCATACGTATATTTATGTGGTTGAGATAATATATGTCTTTATTTTTGAGATTGTAACTTAATTATAACATTTCTTCCTTCCTTTTCTCCCTGCTAATTGTCACAGATACTCCTGCCTGCTCTCCTTCAAATTTATGTTCTCTTTAACAAACATTGGGTATTTGTATTTCTTAATCAGAACCACAATTTGCTCTCTTTGCAGAGTGACTTTCCTGCAAATGCTGCATTGACATCTACCTGACATTTGCAGGTAGCCTTGGGCTTGGTGTGAATGATGATTTGAGGCAAGAATGAATTCACTGACCAAATAAGTGCTTGCAGCACAACTGAAGTTAAATGTGTATTCCTTAATAATATCAGCCCCTTCAAAAGACTCATAGAATTATCCAATGCAGAAAATCAACATAGAAAAACATTATCAGAGGATATGATTTCAAGCTTTTCACTAACAACACTTAGTTATAGTCATTCAAATGTTTTGGAAGCAATCAACTGAAACTTAAATAATACTCTTTCTTAAAGTAGTTGAATAATTTTGTCATAAAGCAAATGTAGAGACAGATAAAAAAGACAGTAAGGAATCATTGATTAACTCCACCCAAATATGAACATATTAATAAATGAATAAGTACAAAACAAATAATTGTCATATATGGGGAATTCAGTGTAACCAAAGAAACCAACAGTCATCAATCTTGAAACATTAAATAATTTGTCTATGCAATCATCCCATGAATTGGGGATGTAGTGCCAGAGATGTGCTCCCAGATATAGATAAACATTAAGGTCTTAAAGTAAATTCCACAAGTATCATTTGAAAAGTAAACATGACTTAGGAAAAGAGAGACTAAAATTATATATAAACATGGATTTTTATGTCTGAAAGAACATAGGAGTCATTTCAGAGTCAGATGGAAAGCTGGTGCATGGGAACTTCCCAGAAATCTGCACACACACACACACACACACACACACACACATGCATATACATATACATAGAAATATATGCGTGTATATGAGTATGTCCCTAAGTACATAAGTCAATCTGTAAAGTTTGTATATTGTTGCTCATATGCATGTTTTCAGGACTTTTAACTAATATAACAAACTTGAGAAGACTGAATCATTCCTGTGACCATTTCTGAATACTTGGCTCTCTTGGTCTGGGAAAAGCTTTGACTTCATGGTTGTACAGAAAAAATAAATATCTTTTCAATTTTATGTGCTATTGATTTTTAATACATTCACCACAATTGCTGTTCTTTGTCTAAATAACTAGTTTTGTTAGGGGAATAATGATAACATCACTGAATGTATTAAGGCAAGTGATTTGAAGTTCTCAGTCAGAGGTAAAATTTTAGCAACTCTAATGACCTATGTTTCACTACATGCTCCTTTAAAAGTTTTTCTCCTTTATGCCACAGTGCACACCCAGAAATAAACAAGCCTTTGAATGGGTCACAAAATGTGAGCACCTGAAACTGTTTTTTAATTCCAAATATTTGCCATTATATAAAATTGACACTGGTATTTTACAAAGTATCTTTTTCTTTAATCAAAAACCCAAGTGTCATAGTTTGGCTTCCTGGTGCTGTAAAGAGACACCATGACCATGACAACTCTTATAAAGGAAAACATTTATTTGGGGCTGGCTTACAGTTCAGAGGTTTAGTTCATTACTGTCATGGTAGGAAGCATGGAGGCATGCAGACATGGTACTGTAGAAGGAGCTGAGAGTTATATATCTTGATGTATAGGCAGCAGAAAGAGAATGTGAGCCAGTAGTTTTAGTTTGAGCTTCTGAGACCTCAAAGCCCAGCCCTTAGTGATACCCTTCCTCAAACAAAGCAACACCTCTTAATAATACCACTCCTTATAGGCTTATGGGGGGTATTCTTATTCAAATCACCACACCAAGTATATTTCATTTATGAATAACTCATTCAACACAATTGTTGTTTAAAGAAGCTATAGTCCTTCCAGTTCTGTGTAGATAAATACGTCATGTTCCATTAAAAGGAGAGTCTCATTCTGAACAGTACCAAGTAAACAGATGTTACAGTGTCTGCAAGGCAACCAAGAGTGGGATTCTGCCCCAGACACTAAACTCCATTAGGGATCTGCTCTAGTATCCCAGCTGTCAGTAGAGAACTGCCCCAGGCTCCCTCCAAATTTTCATTTAAATGCTTAAAACCAGCATAAATTTATGTGTGTTTTTTGATAATAGTTTAAAAGATTATATTTCCCAGGAAGACTTATGAATCTGAAACTTTACTCATATGAAAATTTGCAAGTAACTTTAATGATTTGTCAAGCCACAGTACATCGGGGTCACCAAAGAAGGTAGAGTACTGGTGTTCTGTTGCCAGGTCCCTGAATTCTGTAGCAGAATGCACTCTCATGTCAAATTCTCACTCTCCAAATGATATATGAAGTAATATCACTTACCGGGAAGGTGCTATTTTGTCCAGGAAACATCTTCATTCACCCTTATATAATTATATGTCTTCTTGACATTTCTCAGGGAGCCATGCCTTATAGATTCAGTTTCCAAGTTTCTTTACCACAAAGACTCAGATAGATGGGACACATTCTGCTAAAAGCATTCCAAAGATAAGAACTGTCCAGTGAAAACCATTATTTTGTGTGCCAGGAGGACATTATTACCATGTTTACAAGGAATCTTGGCAGGGATGGCCTCTTTCTTTTGTGGGGCTGGCTTCCCCCCACTTAAGAGAAAATATCGAGTGCTGACCAAAATGTAAACCACATGCATCCCAGATGTTCTTGCTGCTTCCCCATCTTCATATACAGGTTTCCAAAGATTTTAACCAGTTGCCTGTAAGAAGCATTTGCAGGAAGAGCATCCCAGTTTAACAAAGTTAAAGTGGGAATCTTGTGAAGGAACTCCCTCTTTTTGGTTTTCTTTTCTGCTGTGAGCCCAGCTTATTATACCTTTCTTGTGAAATGATCTGCATGCTGCCCTTTGACCAACAAAGCCAGAAAAACTCCCAAATCTCTAATTCCAATTAGAATAGAAATGAGTTTATAAGACTTACATATGATTATTCAGTACCTAAACTGAGGAAATATACTACAAAATGAAGGTGGTTCTGATTACAGAAACCAGAATTAAAATAGAATGCACATTCGGCAGTAAATTTTCTCTGTTGCTCCTCATCAGTAAGAAAACAGGAACATGTGAGCCTATTGGATATTAAAATATTAATTTTAATATGTTTAAAATGATTTTGAAGCTTACAAATGTCTACAAAGAAGTTGAGGGAAAATAATTTTCAACTTTAAAGTTATAAAAACAAACTTTTTGAAAATGAATTTTAAAAATGACAAAATATTAAAATTTATAAAAAGAAAAAAACTAAGGTAGAGTCTGAGGATACTGGCATTTAAAAATGTTTGCAGAGCTGAGTTCCTACCTCTAGCACTAAATTAAAAACTAGGAGTGGTGGGGCACACCTGTAATTCTAGTACCAGAGAGGTAGAAACAGGAGAATCAGCAGTTCAAGTCCATCTTTCACTGCATGTCAAGTTCAAATCTACTGGGGTTACATGAGACCCAGTTCATCCTCCACTGAACATCAAGTTGAAGCCAGCATGAGTGATAAGACATCCAGTCTCATTTTCCCTTACAGAGCAAGTTCAAGCCAGCCTGGCTACATGAGATCTTGTGTCATCTTCTATCATAGAACAAGTCAAGCCAGCCTGGCTACATGAGATCCTGTGTCATCTTCTATCATAGAACAAGTCAAGCCAGCCTGGCTACATGAGATCTTGTGTCATCTTCTATCATAGAACAAGTCAAGCCAGCCTGGCTACATGAGATCCTGTCTCAAAACAAACATGCAAGCAAGTAAACAAAAAGCAAGGGCTTGAACAAATTAAAAGTGTTTTGAAACATGTGCTTATATTTAATCTTGAGTTTCTACATATTTTCATAGAAATACCTTGATTTTGAGGAAGAAATTTTGTAGAGTGTTTTTTAAGTGTATTGTGAAGATGTGTAAACTTGAGACATCTGTTTTTAGGCCACCTATTGTTGACAACTGACATTACAACGAGAAATGGAGGAAAGAACATAATAAGACTTATTCATACACATGTCAAAATATTAAAATTGTTTTAAAAAAGAGTTCCTAGACAATATTTTATGCAATACAGTATATGTGTAATTTAAAATAAAATTATATCTGTAACAGATTATATTTGTCAGGAATTCCTCTGAGTTTGAAGTTAGCTATGAAGAGATGTTTACTCAGTTACAAATGGACATTTTTAGATAAGGAAAAACTAAAATCAACAATTTTAAATATTTTCATAGTAAACATTAAAACTGCTTACCATTCAAATTATATTAATTTACAAAAATAAAATTAGAGAAAATTCCACCTATATAATTGATTAAATAATATGAATTTTATGAATATTAGTTGGTTGATTTCATTTCATTAGTAAGGTGCAAGGAATCAGGGGAAAATGTTGTTATGGCAATATATACATGAATATATAATATTTTCAGTTTACAAAGTTATTTTGTTTTTTAAAAATTACTTTTAATGTTATAATGTCATAGAATAAATAAAAACAATTTGCTGGAGAGCCACTAAATCAATATTCATACCATAAATATTTTAATGCCCCAATAACTAAAAATAAATTATGTGGATGTATACACACAAATATATATATATATATATATATATATATATATATATATATATATATATATAAAATCAATTTTCAGTGGGATGTTGTATGAAAATACACAGTTCTCTGTCACAATATTAGAAATCACAAACTCTTCATGCTTTATCTTGATGATTCACAAGGTGAAGTCTATAACCATTGTAGTGAGGAGTCCTGCAGCCTTGTGCTATATTTGTTTTACTCATGGAATCTTGAACATATTTAATGACAAATATAATTTCATCTAATATCTGTCTGAAGTTTCTGAAGTTCATATTTGTGTTTTGCTGGCATAATGTCAGCATACATAGAACTGGGTTTCCATAAATATACACAATATGCTTTATCTATGCCCCTCTCCATGTGGCCACCCTCCCCTTTCTTCTTACCCTTTCTACCCTTAGAATCCTTTGTTTCCCTGTACAGTTTTGCTTCTAATATATTGTCATGTATACATACATGATTTTTATCTACCTGCATAAAACCTAGGAACCCAAATGAGATAAAAGGTGATCATTGTTATTCAGAGTCTGACTTGATATTGCTTAATAAGAGAATCTCATCACATCCGTTTCCTGTGACAGAGCATTCAGTTTTCTTTATATCCAAAATGTTATATTGAACACACACACACATACACACATACATACACACAATTTTATTTATCCATTCCTGTGCTGAAAGATACCTGGGTTTATTCCACAGCTTAGTAAAATTTCATCATGCCAATAAATGGCACTATTCACATTGATTGGTGTGGCTGCATTGTGTGAAAAATCTGTTTTTAGCTTTTGCAGATACCTTTATTATCAGTCTAGTCACTAGGGACTTTCATGACTGGACTAATGTACTTCCCTGCCAATGATGTGCAAGGGACTACTCTATTCTGCTTCCATACTAGTGTTTGTCATTGACTGTTTTCTTAAGTATTAGTATTCTGTCTTAAGAAGGAATCTCAATGTAGTCTTGATTCTCATCTCTTTGATGATTACTGATGTTAAACATTTTAAAATATGTATATTGGTCATTTGTACTTCATCTTAATATTTTATGATTAAGATTTTTTATTTACCTTATGGTGTGGGCACAAACCAGAGACAACATGTGTGGAAGTCAGAAGGCCACAAGTGGTATATTCTCTTGTTTTAAAATGTAGATTTCAGGCAGTCAAGTTTGGAGGTAGGTGCATTTACCTGCTAAGCCATCTCCTAGATTCTGTACCTGATCTTTTTAGAACTACCTGTTTATGTCATTAGCTCATTTATTGATTGGGCTGTTTAATGAAATACATATTATTTTGTTTTGTTTGTTTGTTTATTTCTTGTCAATATGTAGCCTTGGTTGGCCTAGAAATTGTAATATAGACCAGTCTTACCTCAAATTCCCAGAAAGCAGCCTTACTTTGCCTCTGAGTGTTGGGATTTAAGGTTCACACCACCATGCCTGAAAAACACTTAATCTTTAGGACAAATTTTGGAAATGCTAGAAGGGTACAGCTCTTGTTCATTTTTCATGTCTGTTTCAATGTTATATGTAGCTGGAGATCTTGGTGCCACCAAGCCCCCATGGTCCCACAACCCATGTATAAAATAATCACTCAGACACTTATATAACTTATAAACTATATGGCTGTGGCAGGCTTCTTGTTATCTACTACTTCTATTTTAAATTAACCCATTTCTATTAATCTATAATTTGCCACATGGCTTGTGGCTTACCTGTACCTAACATCTCACTTGTCACAGAGGCAGCTGGCAGCTCTCTCTGCCTCCGCCTTCCACTTCCCTGACTTCCCTTCTATGTTTGTCCCACCTGTACTTCCTGCCTGGCTACTGGCCAATCAGTGTTTTATTTTAACCAATAAAAGCAACACATTTGACATACAGAACATCCCACAGCACTTCCTCTTTTTTTTTTCTCAAAAGGCAAGGTTTTAACTTTTATATAGTAAAATTACAGATAACAAAACAATTATCAAGCAAGAATTACAGTTACAATATTAAAGAACATATCTTATCTATCTTATATTTGTGAGTCTAAGGTTTTATAGATAACTTATCTTTTATCATAACTGAAGAAATTATAACTATCTAGTCTTCAACCACCTCAAAGACCTCAGAAGGATATAATATTACCTGAGAGCCAGGAGAAGGATGCAAGCAACTTTCGGGAGTCTTGCAGGGTAGACAGAGAGAGCTGGCAGCCTGTACAGACACCTAATGTTCCTTTGTAAAGTTGGGGCATTTGTCTTCAGCCCACAGGGATAGAGTCTCTCGGTCACTTCTCTCAGTGTCCTGTAGAATGTCTGGCAGTTTCCTCTGAGAAGCAGGCAATCTGAAGGATCATTTTGCCAAGCAAAGTTCAGTGGTCACCTTTTTATGGGTCCTGCATGTCCAGTTGATCAAACAGTCCAGGCAAGAACAGTTTATGCTCAAATGGCTATTTTTGCCAAGGTGAAGATAAACTCCATATAAAGTATCTTCGATGGCCATCCTCCTCTCTGAAGTAAATCGGTACTGACAGGGGCAGACATGTCTCACTGTCCAGAAAGTCTAAATTTAAAAAATATTTTAAAAGGCATATACTGTAGATCTTTGAAGTGTTTGAAGATTATCTGTCTATCTGAAATATATCTATGTATACCTAGAAAACTTAACGTGACTATAAGTTTGACTATCATAGAAGAATAATTGATCTGTATTTCTTAATTATTCATTACAATCTAATGAGTTACATAAACATAATACCTCAAATGAGAGTAGAAATATATATACAGTATAATAAAATTAAGTTTAAACTTGTATCACTAAACTAAAATCTGTACCAATGTAAAACATTTCAAACAAGTTGTCCTTTAAAAGTAGGTTCATTAATCTACCCTTTCATCCTATCGTACCTATATCATATCCACTTTTCTTCTTTAGAAAGAGATCGTATTTATAATCTACCTGGTTTAAATAAAAATATTGGTTTTTCTCTGTCCCATACCAGAAGGCTCTTCTGATTTGGGACAAAAGATTCTTTTATTTATTTATTTTTAATTAATAAGCCTGGGTTTAGAGAAGGAGTGAGCCAATTCCATCTCCAAAGCCAGCTTGATATATTTGGGAATTTGGGTGAAGTTTTTCTTACTACTTCCTGCTGGAGGGGGGCACTGTATCTTATGGGGAAATAAAGAAAATTTTAGGATTATGGAGTAGTCCATGAGGGTGTATCATTTGAGCCAGTTGCCTTGAAACCATTTTGGATGTTGGATCATCTTGGGCCATGGTGTCATTGGAGACCTTTCAGGGGGTCTTGGCTGGTCAAACCTAATGTATCTTAATCTGGAACAAATCCATACCCTCTGGCTTTCTGTGGAAACAAAAGTAGAGACTCTTTTTCAAAGCAACATATCCTTATATCCAAATTTTGAAGTCAAGGTACCTTTAAAATTTACATATTTGTTTAACTCAACAGCTTTTATGATCAAATCTTTTTCTGCAGTTAAAAATCCCAAAGACAACACAAACCAGATTCTCTGTGTAATATCCATCTTTGTAAGACTGAAACGCCACTGTGGCTGCTGGCTCTGCCCACCTTAGTTTCCAAAGTGGCAGTGGTACAATTTACCACCAGCTCTGGGTCTGTATCCATATATACCTTCAACTATCAGAAGCAGTTCTATTAAAGCAATGCATAGCCCAGAAACCTTTTTTTTATTAATACTGAATTCTTCTTTGTATTATCATGTAAAAATTTTCATACCAAAAGACATAAGATATATTAAACCCATCATATTTTGATGGGCTGTACAAATGTTTTCACAACTGTTTCAGCCACACTATCTCTCAGGCAGAAGGGGGAAGTGTGCAGGTCCAGGGCTGTGTGTGGTGCAGACAGCTGATGAGATTCTCAGAAGATGTTTTTGTTGGAGGCTGAAGCACTGTGGGAGGAGTACTATAATGCCGCTGACAATAGTAATCTGCCAGGTCTTCAGCCTGGACACTGCTGATGGTGAGAGTGAAATCTGTCCCAAACCCACTGCCTATGAATCGATCAGGGACTCTAGTGTGCTGAGTGGATACATAGTAGATCAGCAGTCCAGGAGATTGCTCTGGTTTGCATTGTGTAAAAGACTGTGACTGGACTTGCAGCTGATGGTGACCTTCTCTCCTGCTGATACAACCAGGGAGGATGGAGACTGGGTCATCACAATATCTGCATGGGCACCTGGAGGATTCAGTACAGACAGGTCCAGTCCACTCCTTCCAGGCTGAGCAAAGTGTCCCTGTGTAAGCCCAAGGTTCCAAACAGCCAGCTCATCATGCACTAAGGACAGGTCCTGGTCCCACTGCCTAGGTGCCACCCAAACAGTTCAAACTATTCAATTGTCTCACTTATCCAGAGGGCCTGCTCCAGCTAGGTCTCCACAGCCTTTGGTTCATAATTCATGTGCTTCCATTTGTTTGGCTAATTGTCCTTGTGCTTTTCCAATCTTGGTCTCAACAATTCACACTTTTACATTCCCTCCTCTTTCTCGACATTTGGACTCCTGGAGCTCCACCTGGGGCCTGGCTGAGGATCTCTGCATCAACTTCCATCTGTCATTGGATGAGAGTTCCAGCACGACCATTAGGATGTTTGGCCATCTGATCACCAGACTAGGTCAGATCAGGCTTTCTCTCGACCATTGCCAGCACTATGCCTATTCCTGTTCTCATGTGGTCTTCATTTATCATGGTCTGTTATTCCTCGTTATCCCTTTCTGTTCTTGATCCAGTGGGATTTCCTGCTCCCCTAAGCTTTCTTTCCCTCAAACCTTACCTTTCATTACTCCATCTGATGTCCAGGTTGTTCATGTAGATCTCATCGTTTTCTCTGTCAAAGATCCCAGTCTTTCCTAGGGTCCTGTTTTCTAGGAAGCCTCCCTGGAGTTGTATACCAGTCTAGACATCTTTGTTTTACATCTAGTATCCTCCTATAAGTGAGTACACACATACCATGTTTCTCCTGAGTCTGGGTTACCTCACTCAGGATGATTTTTTCTGGATCTATCCATTTGCCCGCAAACCTCATAATGTCATTGTTTTTCTCTGCTGAGTAGCACTCCATTGTGTATAAGTACCATATTTTCTTTATCCATTCTTCAGTTGAAGGGCATCTAGGTTGTTTCTAGGTTCTGGCTATTACAAACAATGCTGATATGAACATAGCTGAGCAAATGCCCTTCTGGTATGATTGAGCATTCCTTGGTATATGCTCAAGAGTGCTACAGCTGGGTCTTGGGGGAGATGGATTTTCAGTTTTCTAAGGAAGTGCCATATTGATTTCCAAAGTGGCTGTACAAGCTTACATTCCCACCAGCAGTGGAGGAGAGTTCCCCTTGCTCCACATCCTCTCCAGCGTAAGCTGTCTTCAGTGTTTTTGATCTTAGCAATTCTGACAGGTGTAAGGTGGTATCTCAGAGTCGTTTTGATTTGCATTTCCTGGATAATTAGGGATGTTGAGCAATTCCTTAAATGTCTTTCAGCAATTTGAGCTTCCTCTGTTGAGAAGTCTCTGTTTACTTCTGTAGTCCATTTCTTCATTGGACTGTTAGGCATTTTGATGTCTATTTTCTTGAGTTCTTTATATATTCTGGATATCAGACCTCTGACAGATGTTGGGTTGGTGAAGACCTTTTCCCATTCTGTAGCCTGTCGCTCTGTCTTGTTGATCATGTCCTTTGCTCTACAAAAGCTTCTCAGTTTCAACAGGTCCCATTGATTGATTGTTTCTCTCAGTGTCTGTGCTACTGGTGTTAAATTTAGAAAGTGATCTCTGGTGCCAATGTGTTTGAGACTACTTTCTACTTTCTGTTCTATCAGGTTCAGAGTAACTGGATTTGTGTTGAGGTCTTTGATCCACTTGGACTTAAGTTTTGTGCATGGTGACAGATATGGATCTATTTGCAGCCTTCTGCACATTAACATCCAGTTATGCCAGCACCATTTGTTGAAGATGCTTTCTTTTTTCCATTGTACAGTTTTGACTTCTTTGTCAAAAATTATTTGTTCATAGGTGTGCAGGTTAATGCCAGGGTCTTCAATTTGATTCCATTGGTCCACATTTCAGTTTTTATGCCAGTACCAAGCTCTTTTTATTACAGTTGCTCTACAGTAGAGCTTGAGATTGGGGATTGTGATGCCTCCAGAGGTTGTTTTATTGTACAGGATTCTTTTGGCTATCCTGGGTTTTTTGTTTTTCCATATGAAGTTGAGCATTATCCTTTCTGTGAAGAATTGTGTTGGTAATTTGATGGGGATTGCATTCATTCTGTAGATTGCTTTTAGGTAAGATCGCCATTTTTACTGTGTTAATCCTGCCTATCCATGAGCATGGGAGATCTTTCCATTTTCTGACATCTTATTCAATTTATTTTTTCAGGGACTTAAAGTTCTTGTCATATGGGTCCTTCACATGCTTACTTAGAGTAACCCCAGGGTATTTTTTATCATTTGTGGCTATTGTAAAGGGTGATGTATCTCTGACTTCCTTCTCAGCCTGTTTATCTATTGTATACAGGAGGACTATGGTTGTTTTTTTTTTTTTTGAGTTTATCTTGCATCCTGCTATGTTGATGAAGGTGTTTATAAGTTGTATCAGTTCTTTCATTGAATTTTTGGGGTAACTCATGTATAGTATCATGTCATCTGCAAATAGGGAAAGCTCGACTTCTTCCTTTCCAATTTGTATTCCCTTAATCGCCTTATGTTGTCTTATTGCTCTGGCTAGGACTTCAAGTACTATATTGAATAAATATGGGGAGAGGGGAGAGCCTTGCCTTGTTCCTGATTTTAGTGGTATTGCTTTGAGTTTCTCTCCATTTAATTTGATGTTGGCTGTTGGCTTGCTGTAAATTGCCTTTATTATGTTTAGGTATGTTCCCTGTATTGCTGATCACTCCAAGGCCTTTATCATGAAGGGGTGTTGGATTTTGTCAAATGCCTTTTCTGCACCTAGTGAGATGATCATGTGGTTTTTTTTCTTTGAGTTTGTTTACATGGTGTATTACATTGATAGACTTTCGTATGTTGAATCTCCCTAGCATCCCTGGGATGAAGCCTACTTGATCATGATGGATAACTGTTTTGATGTGTTCTTGGAGTCTGTTTGCCAGTACATTATTGAATATTTTTCCACCAGTGTTCATGATGGAGATTGGTCTGTAGTTATTTTTCTTTTTTGCATCTTTGTTTGGTTTAGGAATCAGGGTAATTTTAGCCTCATAGAAGGAGTTTGGTAATATTCCTTCTGCTTCTATTGTGTGCGACAATTTTAAATGTATTGGTATTAAGTCTTCTTTGAAGATCTGGTAGAATTCTGCACTGAAACCATCTGGTCCTGGGCTTTTTTTGGTTGGGAGACTTTTAATGACTGATTCTATTTCCTTAGGGGTTATTGGACTATTTAAATTGTTTCTCTGGTCTTGATTTAACTTAGGTATGTGGTACCTATCCAGAAAATTATCCATTTCTTTTAGATTTTCCAGTTTTGTGGAGTAGAGGTTTTTGAAGTATGACCTGATGATTCTCTGGATTTCCTCATTGTCTGTTGTTGTGTCCCCTTTTCATTTCTGATTTTGTTAATTTGGATGCTCTCTCTCTGTCTTTTGGTTAGTTTGGATAAGTGCTTGTCTATCTTGTTGATCTTCTCCAAGAACCACTTCTTTGTTTCATTAATCCTTTGTATTGTTTCATTTTATTGATTTTTATTTCTATTTTATTGATTTCAGCTCTCAAGTTGATAATTTCCTAGCATCTGTTTCTCCTGGGAGACTTTACTTCTTCCTGTTCAAGAGCTTGCAGGTGTGCTGTCAAGTCACTAGCATGAGATTTCTCCAATGTCTTTATGTGGGCATTTAGTGCTATGAATTTCCCTCTTAGCACTGCTTTCATAGTGTCCCATAAGTTTGGTTATGTGGTGTATTCATTTTCATTGATCTCTAGGAAGTCTTTAATTTCTTTCTTTATTTCTTCCTTAACCCATTGGTGATTCAGTTGAGCATTATTCAGTTTCCATAAGATTGTAAGTTTTCTGTAGTTTTTTTTTTGTTGTTGTTGTTGACATCTAACTTTAAACCATGGTGGTCCAATAGAACACAGGAGGTTATTCCAATTGTTTTGTATCTGTCGAGATTTGCTTTGTGGCCAAGTATATGGTCGATTTTAGAGAAGGTTCCATGGGGTGCTGAGAAGAAGGTATATTCTTTTTTGTTAGGAGGGAATCTTCTGTAGATATTGATTAAGTCCATTTGAGTCATAACATCAGTTAAGCCCATTATTTCTCTTTTAAGTTTCAATTTGGCTGATCTGTCCAGAGGTGAAAGTGGGGTGTTGAAATCTCCCACTATTAATGTGTGGGGTTTTATATGCGATTTAAGCTTTAGTAATGTTTCTTTTACATATGTGGATTCCCTTGTGTTTGGGGCATAAATGTTCAGAATTGAGACTTCATCTTGGTGGATCTTTCCTGCAATGAGTATGTAATATCCTTCATCATGTCTTTTGATTGATTTCAGTTTGAAGTCTATTTTGCTGGATATTAGGATGGCTACACCAGCTTGCTTCTTAAGACCATTTGGAAATTCTTTTCCCAGCCTTTTGTTGTTAGGAGGTGTCTGTCTTTGAATTTGAGGTGTGTTTCTTATATGCAGAAGAAAGATGGGTCCTATTTTTGTATCCATTCTGTTAGTCTGTGTCTTTTTATAGGTGAATTAAGTCCATTGACATCAAGGGATATTAATGACCAGTGATTGTTCATTCCTGTTATTATTTTTATTTTTTGGTGGTAGTGTGTGTGCACTTCTCTTCTTTGGGGTTTACTGCTTTGGTGTTATCTATTGCCTGTGTTTTCATGGGTGTATCTGACTTCCTTAGGTTGGAATTTTACTTCTAGTGCTTTCTGTAGGGCTGGGTTTGTGGATAAGTTAAATCTGGTTTTGTCTTGGCAGGTCTTGTTCACTCCGTCTATAATGATTGAAAATATTGCTGGGCATATTAGTCTAGGCTGGCATCCATGGTCTCTTAGTGTCTAGCATTATATCTGTCCAGGTCCTTCTGGCTTTCAAAGTCTCCATTGAGAAATTGGTCACTTGGCCTTTTTCCTTTGCTGCTCCTAATATTCTTTCTTTATTCTGTACATTTAGTTGTTTATTTATTTTGTGTCAAGGGTACATTTTGGGGTGTCTAGTCTGTTTGGTGTTCTATAGGGTTCTTGTATCTTCATAGGCATTTCGTTCTTTAAGTTGGGAAAGTTTTCTTCTATGATCTTGTTAAATATATTTTCTGTGTCTTTGAGTTGGTATTGTTTTCCTTTCTGTATCCCTATTATTTGTAGGTTTGGTCTTTTCATGGTGTCCCAAATTTCTTGGACATTTTGGTTCTTGACTTTGTTGGCTTTAGTGTTTTCTTTGACTGATGAATCTATTTCTTCTACCATATTTTCAACACCAGAAATCCATCTCTTTCATTCTGTTGGTTATACTTGCATCTGAAGTTCTTGTTTGTTTACTCAGATTTTCTATTTCTAGCATTCCTTCTTCTAGTGTCTTCATTTTTTTCTATTTCCCTCTTCAGGTCTTGGACTGTTTCCCTTGTCTGTTTCATTGCTTTTTCATTTTTTTTTTTTAACTGTCATAGGCTAAATCCACCACACAGCAGAGGAAAGTGCCGCTTGTAGACTCCTCATTCTTGCCACACTGCCATTCAGACATACATGTCAGGAACTCGCCATAGTAGCTCAAACCAGCAGGCTGCCACTAACTTGAGAGAGACAACTAGGAAGCTGTTTTTAGCCCTGTTTTAGAATATTTTTTTTCTCAGGTTTCTCTTGCCAACATGTTGGGCACCATTTGTTAGATGTAATTTTACTATGTGAAATTTAAAACTTTCCTTTAAAAAAAATTCAGGGGGTGGGGGGAGTTCTGTGGATATTGCTCTGTATAAATAAAACACTGATTGGTCACTATCCAGGCAGAAAGTATAGGCAGGACTAAGAGAGAGGAGAATTGGGAGAAGAGAGAGGCAGCGGGAGAGCTGCCGCCATGACAAGTGAGATATAAGGTATAGGTAAGCCACAAGCCATGTGGCAAGTTATAGATTAATAGAAATGGGTTAATTTAAGATAGAAGAAGTAGATAATAAGAAGCCTGCCACAGCCACACAGTTTATTAGTAATAGAAGCATCTGAGTGATTATTTTATACGTGGGTTGTGGGACTGCAGGGGCTTGGTGGCATCTGGAGAGAAGATCTCCAACTACAGTTATATTTCATTTACACTTGCACATAGGCTCAGAAATTTATCCCTCAGTTACATTCATATAGTTAAAACACAGTAGTTTCCTGGGAATAATGATGGACTAGAGGTAACTTAGATGTGAGTGTGAAAGGAGTAAGAGAAAGAAGACAATGCTCAAGTCTGAATAAAACCAAATTTTAGTTAAATCCTAGAACTATTAGTAATTTATTCAAATTCTCAGTGAAATGTGATTATCTTGTTGTTTGTTATAGTTTAAGTACTAATTAAATAATAAGAATGAAGTATTGTCATTTCCATCCTAGGGTTCCAGAACAAAGAGCACATCCTCCTCTATCCCCTCCTGCTCCTCTTCCTCCTCTCCTCCTCCTCATCTCTGTACTGTCCTGCTCCTCCTCATTTTCCTTGTCACCCGAGTCATCCTCCTTGATGTCCTCCCACAGATTGTCATGTTCTATTTTTATACATTATTTAGTTTTGGGTATATTTTTTATGGGCACTTATAGAACAAATTATTGTTAAGAGAAATTAAACACACCACAACTGTAAATTGTCTACAACGTTTATAAATACAACTATCTGTATGCTACAGTTATAGTATGAGTCCTCCTGAGAACATTCTGAGTATAATGTGAGCTCTTTCTTTTAATGATTTTGTAAAATTATGTAATGTTTTTTGTCTCATGTCCTCACAGACAATTCTACTATACAGAAGTACAAATTACCTATAAAATACTTACATTACTTCCTATGTGGAATATGTTTTCTTCATCTTGGTTTCCCTTTTTAAATATAATTTTCAAGAGTTCATAAAATATTAATTCATATTTATTATTTATTTTCAAATTTATTTTGCCGTTAAATCAAAATAAATAAAATGAAAATAATGAACCAAATTAGAATTTGTGAGAGAGACAACTACTTTGACACTTAAATGTTGCAATCTCTGCCGTATCTGAAATAGGTAGAAAATTCTTTGATTTCACACAGGGAGCAAGAACACAAGTAAAAGAATATATTTTCATTTGTAAGTGATCATTATATTTGCTTTTTGGTAAAAGGCTACAGTGCAAAGAAAATGAGAGTGTGAACATGGCTGGCTGACGTCCTTGAGGAAGCTTTGCTTCCACGTTCTACAGTGAATTATAGTTGCTAAAAAGATTAGTGAGTTTTGAAGTTTTTCTTCCTACAATTCCTTTATGCTTTAATGCAAATTTTCTCCCTGTAGGGTTTTTCTTTTACCTTGGAGAATATCTTTGCTACATTGGCTATCTCATGTGGGAGCTCCCAAGAGGTAATTTATATGTGACTGTTGCAAACTGTGGCATGCTGTTTAGGAAAGTAATTTTAACAGAATTAAAAAGCATGACAAAGTATGATTGGCCATTGATGCTTTTCTCTTCGGTAGTGATACATTCTCTATTCTTCATAAACCCTTTATTTCTAATATTTTCTTCTGTACTGCCATGTGTAATTAAGTCATGTTGTGTTCAGAGTGGAACTATCCATGGACTTCAAGTAAGAAAGATCAGAGAGTGATGGTCCTCACTGTTTTTTCTTAAACTCTCCTGTTATGTTATTTTTTACTTTACTTCACTTCTCTGCTTATATTTTGAAGTATTAAGCAAAGCGTCTCATGCAGTGTCAGTGGCGACAGAGTGTGGGCTGCAGACAGAGCTCTCCACTGCCCACAGTGGTCTGAGGACTTCTCAAACTATTCTACTCAGATGTAGGTCAGATTATTGATTTCACTGTGGAAAAGAATTTCTGGACATGAAAACATGATTGAGAGCTGTAATTTATTAAGAAAAGATTTTAACATAATATTAAGTATGGGAGATAAAAGAAAGGAAGACAACAGGTACAGAGTGGTCACACGGATAGATTTTAGTAGCAGTCAAATGTAGAGTTTTGATGGCTCTCAAATTATATCTTTTCAGGATAGCTGAGAAACATTTCCCTTCTTTTTAGTAAATGTGATTATATAACATAATAAGGTAAATCCATGGGACACAGAAATCATGAGAGCGTTAGGAAATATTTAAGTGTAAATGGATTTCCTGAGATTCCTAGTAATTGCAGTTTTACAACTGGGAAAGAAGAAAGGCCATGTATGCTCTGAATTTAACCATGATTCATTGCTGCTTCACATTCTTGTTTGAAGCATCTCTATGAAAGAAAAACAATCTTTTGCAAGTAATTTCACAGTGCATATTAGTAATTGTGCTGGAAATCTTGACACTCAACTTGGCTCAGAGTTGAGGGGCTTATTTCCCATGTCTCATTAATTTTCTCCATCTGAACTCAACATGAATTGTGCTCTTTTGCAAGATGTGAAATACACTTAGTGCTTACTACTTCAAGGGTCACATGATCAGGGAAAATGATGCTGTGGTCACTTTTGAGAGCTTCAAAATGTTGTCCCTCAATAGAATGGAAGCATTGGAGGAGGAAGAACAGAAGACCTTTTATTTTCACTCAAAGATCTTCAAAAAAAGTCTTCTGTTATTTTTTGAGGAGTAAAATTTGGATGGAAGAAGGGGATTTAAATAATGGCTTCATAATCTTTGAAAAATATCTACCTGCCCATATCTCCTAATTGACTGAGATCTAGCATAAAAACCCTATAAAACAGTGGTTCTCAACCCATGTGTCTTAACTCCTTTGGGGATTGAAAAATCGTTTCACAGGGGTCACATATCAGATATCCTGCATATCATATATTTTCATTATGATTTATAATAGTAGGCAAAAATTACAGTTATGAAGTAGCAATGAAGATAATTTTATGTTTGAGGTTACTACAACATTAGGAACTATATTTATTAAAGGGTTGGAACATTATGAAGGTCGAGAACCACTGCTATAGAGTATATGAAGTCAGTGCTGGGCACATATAAATATAAACAAAAATGCAGTTCTGCCCTACAGTCTTCTTGTAACAGGTGGCTAAATAATATTATAACAAACAGGAGTGACATGGAAAGGGTTTGAAGCATTGAATAATAGCATCTAGTTTCTTTGTGGTTCACTAGACTAGCAGGGACCTCCCTGAGCTACTTGTAGATACTAATGTAACACAAAGCAGAAGTGCAAATCAAACCCTGGATCTAGGTTCTAAATTGTTATCTATGACTGGAGAGTCACTTAGAGGCTGTGTTTATCAGATTAGAAGATAATAATAAGGAATGGATGACTATATCAGTTCCATTGGGATATTATCTTTCACCTGCTTAGCATTAACCAATGGAAAGATGCGTTTCTGTTCTCCAGTACAGAGGAGGGGGAAAGACAACTCAGTTTTTTAAACTTGTAGGGATAAATAATTAGAATGTAAAGAAATGTATTCAGGAAAACTTTCAAGGTGTATAATATTAAAGAAATAAGAGAAATGGGGCAGTAAACTGAATGAAATGTAAGAAAAGAAGTGGAAGGTTAAAAAAAGGTTAGACTATTAAATTCCGTGGACAGTGTTCTGCATTAAGCTGATTGATGGTCATCTGCATGAGAAAGCTATGGGAGGAAGACTGCTGAGAAGGCCCTTCTTTATGCAGAGTCAGTTCTGAAAGGGACATGAAGTCAGGCGTTATGAAATCCCGAGTTGTTTAGCAGGTGTCTTCATCACACATGCCATGTGCTTTTTGAAAAACAACATTTCACAATTTAGGACCTGTAACAGAAAAAAAGAAATCTAACAGTGTGCTTGCCACTCAACATATTGTAAATGATCTCTGAACTCATCATATATTATAATCATTTCACAAAGGTGAGGTGAATTTGATGTCCATTGTCTTAAGAAAAAAAGTAACTGATAAAATTATCTGAAATTCTCAAAACCATAAATGCTACAAACTGGAGAGTTAAATGTAAAAATTGTACTATTGACTACAAAAAGCAGAAATCATCAAAAGTTAGGCCAGTTGAGTCTATCTACCCATTATTTGGTGATTACCTTCATATCCATATATATTTTAGGAGGTTTCTATTGTACTAGGTTTTCATAGTACCACTCAAATGTCCGTTATTTTCAGATGTCTCTCCACATATTATTTCCCACTATGAGCTCTCCCCTTCCACCCCTACCTGATTCTTCCACTTCAGACCCCATCCATAAATACCTATTCTATTTCACTTTTGTAATGAGATATATCTGCTCCTTCTAATCCTGTACTCTATATGTAGTCTCTGTTGTTCTATGGATTGTATCTTAATTATTACTGACTTAACAGCTAATATCCACATATAAGTGAATATATATCATATTTTTATTTCTTGAGCTGGGATACCTCACCCAGGATTTTTTTTTTCTCTAGTTACATCCATTTGTCTTCAAATTTCATTATGTCTTTTTTTTTTTTTTTTTTTAAAGCTGGGTAATAATTCAGTGTGTAAATGTATCACATTTTTTAATCCACTCATCTGTTGAGAAGAATTTAGGTTGTTTCCAATTTCTGGCAGTTATGAATAAAGCAGCAATAAACATGGTTGAACAACTTTCTCTGTGGTAGGATAAGTGTCCTTTGGGTATATGCCCCAAATCAGAATAGATTTATCTTGAGGTAGGTCAAATCTTATCTTCCTGAGGAACTACTACACTGATTTCCACGGTGGCTGTAAAAATTTGCACTCCCACCAGCAATGTATGGGTGTGCCTCTTCTCTCATTGCTTATCTTACATGAAATGAGACAATCAGCATCAAGAAAGGACTTAAAATCTATTTCCACAGAATTCATTGAATTTAAAGTCTGATCACAATGTAATACAATCAATCTGAACCAAACTGAAAAGTTTTCAAAGGTAAGCACAAGAGCGGATCTAATATACTGTCTTAAAAGAATATTTGTATTACTGCATGAAGGAGTTTTTTGTAACACTCATGATTGCTTGCATATTGCATGTCCTTATGCACAGGTTTGTTATCCATAGTAGATTAGGAATTTCCAAAGCTGACTTCTAGAGATTATCATTAGTCATTAAACTTACTTGATGTTCAATAAATACCTTACAAATTTAATTACTGTGCCCAAGGATATTAGATGAAGCAGTTATTTTAAAATGATCATAAATGGAAATTCCCTTAGTATTAAAATTAGGAATTATTTTCTAGTATTTAGAAATATATTGAAGTGAATGACAATATTACAAAGGAATTTCAATGCAAAAAAACATGCACTCAAGAACTTTCAAAATCCTTTAAATGACAAAGCACACATTTATATTATTATCTTCATAAATCTAATTTTTAATTGTGTGATTTAAAATGTAAAAAAAAAACCCTCTTCAAATGACCTGCTATTTAATGAACAAGTTGTAAGATTGCATGCATATGTCTGAAAATGTAAAGATTAGAATTAATCATGATGAGGAAATTTAAAAAAAAAACTGTCAAGTATAGAGAGGGAAAGAGCAATTTCTACACAGAGAAAGTATATTCTGTATGTCATAAGGTGCTATGATACAGCACAATGCCGAGGTATGATTGGCCTTTTCTTTGCGTGTGTGTGTGTGTGTGTGTGTGTGTGTGTGTGTGTGTGTGTGTGTGTGTGTGTTTGCTGTTCCTTCTGTTCTTTTTCTTGCAGTTACATGCTTCAGTGATTTATGATGGTAATATCAAGCCATAGATTCTGAAGCAGTAAAATTATTATAGTAGAGACTTCTATTTGTCTGCAATGTCTTCTGGCAAAGGAAAAGTGATATTGTTGGGGTAGGAATCTTTTCAATATCATTCTCAAAGCAAATGACAAAGCAATTGCTGGCCTATTTTGGAATCTTTTAGCAATTAATGCTATAATGATATTTTTCACCATATTGAAATGTTCGAAGGTATGTCCTTTTGTTCCTGAGATAGGTGTTTTTGAGATAATTTTGCTACATTAGAGAAAATCAAATAGATGTCACACGAAGTGTGGTACATTCTTGACCACCTGTGGGATGAGAACAAATGTCCTCAATTCTGCCCTTGCCACTGAAGCTTCAGTTTTATTTAAGATTTTTTTGTTGGTTGGTTAAAGAAGAGACTTCAGCTTTACAGAATCAGGTATATGAAGTACAAACAGTTAGTTAAGGAAGAGCTAGCCATATGTTGAAGAGTATATTTAACATGAGAAGTTGATAATGCACAGTTTTTTAATTACTGCTCTGTACTGGAATCAGTTACAAAGATTGTTTAGAAAATACTAATTCCTATGCCACACATCTACACTTTTCTATTAATTTGTTCAGCTGGACTCACAAACATGAACAGTTACTGAAAGATGTTGAAATACAACCAAGACTAAAATAAAGTACTGTTGTGTAATGAGAAGAAAAATGGGCAGATCCCTTTATCAGCAACCTGAGTTCAGAGGCCATTTAGACTCCTCTGCTTATGACTTCAAATACACACTCATAAAAATTAAATCTCTTAAAAATTAGTCTTACAACATTTTTTTTTGAGATTTCTAACAACTTCAGTGATTTCATTACTTTAGGACAGGATTAGTCAAACAATTTCAGGTGCTCTTGAATCAACAAAATTTGGTATGGTTAATTGCTTATTAGTATATTTGCAACTTCAAATTTGTTTTATTCATGAGAATCACTTACAGGCTTTGACAGTCCAACTAAACCATCAGTGACTGGCTATGGATGGAAAGTCCAAAAATTCAGAAGCTGTTCAGTCCATGAGGGTTGATATCTTAGATTGTCTTCAGTAGACACTAGAATCCCAGAAGTAGGCTCTAATGCCAGTGAAGGAATAGAGTTGCTAGTGAGGCAAGAAAAAACAGACAATGAGCAAAAACTTCATTCTTTCCTATGCCTATACAGACTTGCAGTAGAAGGTGTGGCCCAGATTAAAGGCATGTCTTCCTGCCCCAAGATCTAGTTCAACAGTATGTCTTCCTACTTCAAAGGTTTGGACTAGACATGGATTCACCCACTTTTCTCCAAGCAAAATCATTTCTCACAAGAATGCCCTCCATTTCTTGATTGTAGTTCATTCCAGATGTAGTTGACAACCAAGAATAGGCATCACAAAGTACAGATATAATTGTTAATTTTAACAGTGACAATTGGAGTAAAATTATTCTTAAAAAACATTCAAAGTACCCATTCCTGCATATTTTTTGCCAACTCAAAGGGACAGACGTTAAGCCTTCTGGCCTTTGTGAGGTATCTTTAAGTTACTTTACAGTCTTACATTTATGTGTATCCTAAAAAACTCTGTGACACATTTATGCAAAACTGACTGAGAATAAATTTACTTCATTCTTCATATAGCTGAGTTATATGGAAAGATAAGAATCAGACCTTAGAAGGAATTTATTCTTAAAAATTAAAAGCATGATGTGGTAGTTTGAATGTAATTGGCCCCCATAATCTCATAGTGAGTGGCACTATTAGAAGGTGTGGCTTTGTTGGAGTGGGTACGGCCTTAATGGAAGAAGTGTGTCACTGTGAGGGCAGATTTTGAGATTTGCAATGCTCAGGATACTGCTCAGTGAGTCAGTCAACTTCCTGATGTCTACAAGATGTATGATCCTCAGATATCCCTTCAGCACCATGTCTGCGTGCATGCTACTATGCTCCCCATCATGAGGATAATGGACTGAACCTCAGAAATTGAGACACTCAACTAAATGTTTTCCTTTTAAGAGTTCCTATAGTCATGGTGTGCTGTGGATGATTGATTAATAAATAAAGTACTGACTAGCCAGTAGCCAGCAGAAAGTATAGGTGGGACAAGGAAACAGGAGGATTCTGGGAAGTAGAAGGCTGAGTCAGGGAGCTGCTGCTAGCTGCTGCCATGAGAAGATATTAAGATACGAGTATAGTGATATTTTATTTGTGTTGAAATGTGATTTTCTTTGTATGTTAATAAAGTCACCTTGGGGTCAGAGCAAGCCAGAGCAGAAGCTGGGTGGTGGTGGTGCACAACTTTAATCCCAGCACTTGGGAGGCGGAGCTAGGCAGATCTGTGTGTGTTCATGGACACAGCCAGCATGGTGACACACACCTTTAATATCAATACCAACCATAGAAGACCTGAAGGTCTGTACAGACAGGCAGTGATGAGGAGGTCATGTGGCTGGGTTTACAACCAATGAGAAAGCAGAACAGAAAGTCTATAAAAAGAAAACACACAGAGAAGTAGGTCTCTTGTGGAGAGGAAAGACAGCAGAAGCAGTGAAGGGAAAGGCTCTCAGCTATTGCTCTGACCTCTTGGTTTTTAACTCTGCAACTGGCTCTGTGTTTCTTATTTAACAAGATAGTTACATCTACATTTGGCGCCCAACGTGGCAAGAATTCATTAAAAAACTGCTGGGCTTGGCAGTGGGTCCTGCTTCCCATCTGAACGGGCCTGGCTCCCTAGCTTGGGCCAAGCTTGGGCCTAAATCTGGCCTAGCTCGGTTTAGGACTCAGGCCCAACCTACCTTAGCTACAAGTGGTTACCACCACAGCTGGAGTTACTTGCTTAAAAAGCCTGTGCTACGCACAACTCAGGCCTGCTGGAGCTACCGCTAATTGCAGTAGCTACATGCAACTGCAGATTGGCTGCTTTTGGCTGAAACACCAGTCAGAGCTTAAGGAAGCCAGAGCCCAGGCTTGACTCGGCTCAAGTGGGAACATTGAAGAGGTTGGATTCAAGCTTTTAGCCAGAACGTGGCTACGTTTTCTTGCTTTCTTGTTCTCTCTCTCTCTCTGAATTCCCACCTTGGACGCTAGGTAGCTGTGTTGAATTTCCCTCGGATTTCTACTGTTCTACGCAGAATTGGTAAGTCAATTATATCAGATATTTTAAAGGAAACTATTTAAAAGAGATTTTTTCCCACATTAAGAAAAATGGGTTTTATGTGTAAATTGGAAGAAAACTGGGCTTTGTTTGAAATTTTAGGCAGTATGGTAATGGAACAACTATATGAGAAGATTAATGTTGATCGAATTATGTACATTATTCTTCTTCTTATCCTTATTTTACTATTTAAAAAGATAGTGAATTTAAGTGCCAGGATAAAAATTTTAGAAAAACTTGATAAACCTGTTAAGATGAATTATAGAGAAATTCAGATTCACACAGAAGAAATTAACAGTGAAGTTTTTCCAGGATTGGATTATAAGATTACAGAAAGAAAGCCTGTTTTCACACAATCACCCTTAATTTATCTGATAACCATACAACAGCAACCTGGTCAAGTGAATACACAAAATATTTGGACTCCAGTTGAAATGTTAGACTTACAAAGGTTTAAAGAAACAAGAGTATCTTACGGCATGCATTATCCATATGTAAAGCAAATGTTAAACTCCTGGTCAACTTATAATAGGATAATACCACAGGACTGGTGGGAGCTGGCGCAGGCTGTTCTGGAACCCGGACAACAGCTCCAGAGGCTAATGTGGTTCAAAGAGGAAGCTAAAAACACAGCAAAACAAAGTAGGGATAAAGGTATACAAGTCTTCCAGAATCAGCTTGTTGGAGAAGGCCAATATGCTGCAGTACAAACACAATGTTTATATGATATCCAAACTCTAATTCTATGTCAAATGGCAGCCTTGAATGCATGGGACAGAGTTGAGGAACCAGGAAAGAAAACTGAGTCATTTGCAATGGTTATACAGGGCCCAAAAGAATCCTTCACAGATTTCTTACAAAGACTGACTTCAGCAGTAAAGAGAATGGTCCCAAATTCAGAAGCTAGCCAGATAATAATTGAATCTTTGGCTTTTGAGAACGCAAATGCAGCATGCAAGAGAATCATCGGGCCGTTAAAGGCAAGATCTGCACCCTTGGAAGATTGGATTAGAGACACGGTTAATGTTGAGGCTCATGATCATGATAATATGTGGGTAGGAGAAGCAATTTCAAGAGGTTTGAGGAATGTCAGATGTTTTGGATGTGGAAAACAAGGACATTTGAAAGGGGACTGTAAAAAGGGCACTTCTAGAAACAATGTTTCTTCAAGGAACAATGGCAACAGAATGCCCCTTCCTTCTGGAGTATATAGAAGGTGTGGTAAGGGAAGACATTGGACCAATGAATGTAGATCAACAAGGGACAGACAAGGTAATACTTTGCCTCAGTCTTCGGGAAACTCCCAGAGGGGCCTCAGACAGGCCCCTACAGTGAATCCAGTTCAGACCTTTCCTGCAATTGTAGAGGAGACCCCTACTCAAAGCAGTTAAATAACCAAATGCCTATTGGAATAAACCAGGCTACTCAGAGTAATGAACAACTGAGACAGAGAGAACAGAAAATTCAGGAGAAACCATAAAAAGAAAATTTTGGCAAACTTCTATAAATGAACAAAGACCAAAATTAACAATAAAAATAAATGGTGTTTTGTTGTCTGGTCTGGTCGACATAGGTGCTGATGTGACCATAATTGCACCAGAATTTTGGCATCCATCTTGGACTCTTCAGGAGGTAAATGTTCAACTGTTAGGAATTGGAACATTATCTCAAGTGAAACAGAGTGCAAGATGGCTCGAATGTATAGGCCGAGAAGGACAGAGAGGCAGATTAAAACCATATGTGGCTAACATAGCTATGAACCTGAGGGGTCGAGACCTGTTACAACAATGGAATATTCAGATTAACAACCCTCCAACCTCAGAAATAAATCATAAACTAGCACATGTTTGTGAGAGAAATATTAGAAGGTATTATTCTAATGAGTGGTCACCAGCCATCCATATTATACAAGAACAGGGCACAAAAACTGATGATCTTCCAAAGACACCAACAGCTCTACCTTTAAAATGGTTAACAGACAAGCCTGTATGGGTTCAGCAATGGCCTTTAACAACAGAGAAACTCCAGGCTTTAGAAGAGCTGGTAGAAGAACAGTTAAATGCTCACCATATTGAAGAATCTACCAGCCCTTGGAATTCTCCTGTATTTGTTATTTAAAAGACATCTGGTAAATGGAGAATGGTAACAGACCTTAGAGCAATTAACAAAGTAATTCAGCCAATGGGCTCTCTACAATCTGGAATTCCTTTGCCTAATCTGTTACCTAAAGGATGGCCTCTCACAGTTATCAATTTAAAAGACTGTTTCTTTTCAATACCCTTACAAGAAAAAGACAGAGAAAGATTTGCTTTCACAGTGCCTACTTACAATCACTCTCAACTGGTTAAAAGATTTCAATGGAGAGTCCTCCCACAGGGAATGTTGAATAGTCCAACCCTGTGCCAATATTTTTTACAACAGCCCTTGGAAGTGATACATAAAAAATTTCCTAAATCTATAATTTATCATTACATGGATAATTTTACTAGCTGACACAAATGCAGATACTTTACAGAGAATGTTTGAAGAAGTAAAGAAAATATTGCCTTGCTGGGGATTTCAAATTGCCCCTGAAAAGATACAAAGAGGAGATCCTATTAATTATTTAGGATATAAAATAGAGCTACAAAAAATTATACCTCAAAAGCTGCAAATTAGGAGAGACCGACTACACACTCTTAATGACTTTCAAAGATTATTTGGAGACATTTCTCATCTGCGAACTATTGTTGGGGTAAAATATGATGAACTGAATAATTTGTTCAAAACCTTAGAAGGTGACAAGGACTTCAATAGTCCAAGAGAATTATCACCTGAAGCTGAGAAAGAATTGGCCTTGGTAGAAAAGAAAGCACATGAAGGACACATGGATTGTATGGATCCAAAGCTGAATTGCATTTTGGTTATTTTACATTCTAGGCATTCTCCTACAGGAATATTAATGCAGAGAGAAGATATTATATTGGAATGGATATTTTCACCAAATAAACCAAAGAAAAAATAAAAAAATTATGTGGAAAAAATCTCTGACTTAATTTTGAAAGGAAAATTGAGACTTCATCAATTAGCAGGGATAGACCCAGCAGAAATGGTTGTACCTTTAACTAAAGAGGATATTGAAAAATTATGGACAGAAAGTGAACCTTGGCAAAGAGCTTGCAGTCATTTTTTGGGAGAAATTAACAGCAAATATCCCAAAAAGAACTGATCTTATAAAGAGAGCTGATTGGATCTTACCTCAAATTATACATGGAAAACCCATATCTGGAGTTCGGACATTTTATACAGATACCAACAAACAAGGAAAGGCAGGTTACAAATCAGAAAATTTAAGTAAAGTTGTCCAAAGTCCTTACAATTCACTTCAAAAATCGGAATTGTATGCTATTCTGTTCGTATTAGTGGATTTTTCAGAACCTCTCAACATAGTTACTGAGTCTCAGTATTCTGAAAGAGTGGAATTACAAATTGAGGCTGCAGAATTTATCCCTGATGCTTCAGAATTAACTTCATTATTTATTCAATTACAAGATACAATCAGGGAAAGGAGTCATCCTTTATATACAACTCACATCCGATCCCATACTGGTCTGCCAGGCTCTCTAGCACAAGAAAATGATGAGATTGATAAATTATTGATAGGAAATGTGCTGGAGACTGCAGAATTTCATGAAAAAAAACATGTCAATAGTAAAGGTTTAAAAAAGGATTTTTCCATAACCTGACAACAAGCCAAGGAAATTGTAAAGAAATGTCCTACTTGTTCCTTCTATAATCAGACACCATTACCAGCAGGATGTAACCCAAAGGGTACTTGGAGGAATGAAATCTGGATGGATGTGTTTCACTTTGTGGAATTTGGAAAATTGAAACATGTACACCATACTATTGATTCAGGATTTCAATGGGCGACTGCTTTGAGTTCTGAAAAAGCTGATTCTGTAATCATTCATTTGCTAGAAGTTATGGCCATCATGGGTATACCTGCACAAATTAAAACTGACAATGATCCAGCATATGTCTCTATTAAAATGAAACAGTTTTTTTTGCTTACTATCATATAAAACATATTATAGGTTTACCACATAATCCTACAGGCCAAGCAGTTATAGAAAGATCCAACAGAACTCTAAAGGACATGATAAATAAACGGAAAGGGGTAACAAAAAAAAAAACCAGAAATAGACTGCACAATGCTCTATTAACTTTGAATTTTCTCAGTGCTAATGAGAAAGGAACAACAGCTGCAGAGAGACATTGGATAATAGAAAAAACAACAGAATTAAATCAGCCTATATACTTCAAGGATGTGCTGACCTCAGAATGGAAACCAGGATATATGTTACATTGGGGATGAGGTTTTGATTTTGTTTCTGCAGGAGAAGATAAGCTGTGGGTACCATCAAAACTGATAAAGGTTCGATTTGAACAAGAGAGACCTCTTAATTAGAGGAGGTGATAGTTTATCAACCAACATGACCATCCAGTTTAAACTAACTTATACCATTAATACATGCCTTTTCATTTAATCAGATGTAACTTGCCAAAAGGGAACCTCCCCAAAATTAGTCTTGGGGAAGGGTTTTTGTTTTTGTCTTTTAGGAGAATGAAGGCTAAGGAATCTGAAGAACACTGGACAAATGAGACAACTAAAGAAAAAGGACAAATCATCTGTCCCAGGAAAAAGAGTAAAATGGCCTATTGGTATATCATCTACAAAATTTCATATATCTTTGTAAATGTTTGTTTCTGCTCTTCTCTAAAAAAAATTAACACTATTGGGCTTCTTATAGTCCCAGTTCAATTAAAATTTAAAGCTGACTTTGGAGTTGGAGAATGGCTCTCTCCTTCTTTAAACTCAAGCATGTTGTTAAAAGGAAAATGCAAACTCCATGGATCATACCAGAAGAAAGAGCCATCTTCTGACATGGGACAGGAGAAAAACCAAATTACTTAAGGGGAAATTCTATTACTAATCTCAATTCTTTGATTCTATTCTGATTCTTTAAACTTTTCTTAAAGTATGAATTTTATATCAAAATTTATAAGATATATATATAAACCTGTGTTAAGATAATAATGGTCATATAGAGTACTAATTAATTCTAGAGAAAAGGCTTTGATTAGCTGCCTATACATGTCTTTGTGTTTGAGTCTCTTTTCAGTTTTCTGCAGGAAATCACAGCCAGGCCTAACATCAACTGAAATCTTCAGGAAGAAGATGGGGCCCCACAACGACAATTCCACGTGGAACACAATATCACTAAGCTGACAAAGATCATCTACAGATCAGCTTTGGACTACAAAGTGCTTAGAGCAATTCTGAGATGGCTAGCTGAGATGATCCAGTTTCAAAGACTACTTGAATAAGGACTTGAGATAAACCCTGAACTTTGGCATTATGGATAACAAAGAATATAGTTTCCTTTCCTAGAATTTGACAATTAGCCCAAAATTTTTCTTTTGAGAATAAAGATAACTTTGCCCATACCCAGTAGGAAGCAGTTTTAAGAATATGATGCCCACATTCCTCCTATAAATGTAATTTTCCTGCCAGAAAGGAAGTTCATTTTAAACTTTGAGTTTGGTTAAATATGGTGATGATACATGGCCATTGATGGTGCTCCATTGTCAATAATTCCCTCTTGGGGAACAGAGAACTCTGCACTGTTAATTCAAGAAATTTATTCCAGTTTTAATTCACCAATGCATTGAAACTTTATTTTTAAAATTTATTTTATTTTACAGTACTGAATAAAATGATAGTGAATCTTTAAAAGTCAACAGAAAACAAACAGACAACAACAAAACAAAAACCTCCCTTTAGATCACACATATCAATGTTAAGTTTTATGACAAAATTAGAACATTTAGATTTGGGGGCCATTGCACAAATCATGAAGATGACACATTCAGTGTCATAAAAATTGTGCAATTTATACAAAATGAATTAACAACAAAAATCTTTGAAAACTGATTGTTACAAACTACATAAAAGTGTTCAATACTGCTGTGGAATAATCTTTCTATACACAGTGAATATGTAGTATTCTCATTGGTTAATAAAAAGTTGACACACTGGTAGCCAGACAGGTGTGGCTGGAATAGGCAGGACAGCCAGACACAGAGGAGTCTGGGAGAAAGAAGGACAAAGTCATGAGAGATACCAGAAGCCCCAGAGGGAGCAGGACACACTAGAGGACAGGTAAAGCCATGAGCCACATGTCAGAATGTAGATTAATAGAAATGAGTTAAGTTGTAAGAGCTGGTTTGTAATTATCCTAAGCTATCTGCCAAGCATAAGTATTAATATAAACCACTGTGTGGTGATTTCAAAGCAGCTCCCAGGATGGGAAAGCTCTGCCTATGTATCGCACCCCCAACCTCCAGGGCTATGCACATCTACATAAAGCATGAGAAAAGATTCTAAAACCACACACACACACACACACACACACACACACACACACACAATTGAAATAGAAAGCACCTTCCTAGTAACTGTTTTTCCATGGGTAGGCCCTGTTTGTTAACAGTGAACAGAGGCATCGCTCTGTTAAGACTCGGCTTCTTTGTTCATTCTAGTGGCACCCAAGGCTCTTTTGCCTACAGAACACTTACTTGAGGTTTATGAGCAGCATTTGCATACTAATTGTTGGCAGTGTGGACTCAAAAACTTCCCAGAGTTGGGACGGTAAGCATGACACACACTAGTACCTCCACTAGAAAGCTAGGGTCTCAGGAACCCAAGAGATGGGACAGAGACAACCGGCAAAAGCCTCAGCTTTGGCCCTAGTCTCACCACGTAGCAGTTTAAAGACACATATCATCAGAAAGAGATACACAGTAAACACAGATTCAGATTTAAAAGAAAAAAAAAAACCTCTACATGGTTTACAGTGTGTTTAATAATACACGTAGGTTTTGGAAAGAGAAAAGAAAGAGCATATACAGTCATAGAATAAAAATATATACTTTAACAATAATAAAACCCCCAAAAGGGTAATAAAATAGGACAAAGAAAAAGCCACAATCTTCCCTGGACCAGAGGTGAGTGCCTGGGGTCATAGTCAGAGAGGCAATTGCCCCTGGGTCCCACCTCTGGACATCACCCTGGGAGGACCTGCCCAACTTGGCCCCAGTTTCTGGCCAATTGGCAAGCCCTGTGGGAAGGCTCCCCTTTTACAAGACTGCAGGCAGACCCTGCAGTCTCCACACCCTGCCCCCACACCCATTTGCCTGAGACCACAGACACTTCCTGAGACTCAGCCCCCAGCTCCCATCCACCCTGGAACTCCCATCTAGACCAGAGTGACCCTCTGGTAGACACTACAACCTCAATGCCTTGCCCCCACACCCATCTGCTGGAGACCCCAGACACTTCTGGAGACTTAGAGATCAGTGCCCAGCATTCCATCCTGCCCTGGAACTCCCATCTGGACCAGAGAGCCCCAGCTACCATCTGCCCCAGAACTCCCATCTGGACCAGAGCTTCCATGCTGTCCTGAAACTCCCATCTGGACAAGAGGAACTCCCATCTGGACAAGATAAGGAGACCCCAGGGACTTCCTGAGACTCAGAGTCCAGCCCCCAGCTCCTATCTGGCCAGCACTCTCATCTGGACCAGAACTCCCATCTGGCCCAGAGCTTCCATCTGGACCAGAGAGAGGCTCCCTAAATCTGTCAGCTCTGTCTGGACCAAGTACACTGATAAGACCAAGAACGAACCCACAAGGCTATGGGCAGATGCCAAGGCAGAAGTACATACAACAAAATAAAGAGCCATACAGCATCACCAGAACCTAGCCCTTCTCCAACAGCTAGACCTGAACATCACGGAATGGAAGAAGAAGGAGAAAACAACCTTATAAGTAACATCATGAAGAGGCTGGAGCCGTATATAGAAGAAATCAAAAATAAAGTGGAGGAACAGACAAACAAAAACTGGGAAGAACACTATAAAAAAACTAGAGGAAAGGACAATTAAAGCAGAAGAAAACAATAAGTCCTTGAAAGAAAATCATGAAAAAGCAAGGGAGACAGTCCAAGACCTGGAGAGGGAAATAGAAAAAATGAAGAAGACACCATGAAAAGACCAAACCTACGAATAATAGGGATGGAGGAAGGAGAAGAATACCAACTCAAAGGCACAGAAAAAGTATTTAACAAAATCATAGAAGAAAACTTTCCCAACTTAAAGAATGAAAAGCCTATGAAGATACAAGAAGGCTATAGAACACCAAACAGACTAGACCCCCAAAAAGTCCCCTCCCCACATAATTATTAAACAACTAAATATACATAATAGAAAAGAATATTAAGGGCAGCAAAGTAAAAAGGCCAAGTGACTTATAAAGGCAAACCCATCAGAATAACACCTGATTTCTCAATGGAGACTTTGAAAGCCAGAAGGATCTGGACAGATACAATGCAGACACTAAGAGACCATGGATGCCAGCCTAGACTAATATACCCAGCAATGCTTTCAATCATTATAGATGGAGCGAACAAGACCTGATTCAAACAATACTTATCCACAAACCCAGCCATACAGAAAGCACTAGAAGGAAAATTCCAACCTAAGGAGGGCAGATACACCCATGAAAACACAGGCAATAGATAACACCACAGCAGTAAACCCCAAAGAAGAGAAGTACACACACACTACCACCAAAAAATAAAAACAATAACAGGAACCTAGAAAAGACACAGGGATCACCCAATGACAGAAAAAATGGATGAGATCTACATGAACAACCTGAATGACAGTGGGAGTAATGAAGGACAAGTTTTGAGTTAAAGAAACCTTAGGGGATCAGGAGATCCCAGCTGGATCAAGAACAGAAAGGGAGAATAGGAATAGCAGACCATGATAAATGAAGACCACATGAGAATAGGAATTGGCAGGGTACTGGAAAGGTTCCCTTAAATCCACAATGATACATCCTCTGTAGACTGCTGTCAATGGTCAAGAGAAAGCCTGATCTGAACTAGTCTGGTGGTCAGATGGCCAAACACCCTAACAGTCGAATTGGAACTCTCATCCAATAACTGATGGAAGTGGATGCAGAGATCCTCAGCCAGGCCCCAGGTGGAGCTCCAGGTGTCCAATTGTCAAGAAAGAGGAGGGATTGTAAGAGCATGAATTGTTGAGACCAAGATTGCAAAAAGCACAGGGACAAATAGCCAAATGAATGGAAGCACATGAATTATGAACCAAAGGCTGTGGAGCCCCCAGCTGGATCAGGCCCTCTGGATAAGTGAGACAATTGAATAGTTTGAACTGTTTGGGAGGCATCCAGGCAGTGGGACCAGGACCTGTCCTTAGTGCATGAGCTGGCTGTTTGGAACCTTTGGCTTACACAGGGACACTTTGCTCAGCCTGGAAGGAGGGGACTGGACCTTCCTCTACTGAATCCACCAGGTTTAAATGAATCCCCAGGGGTGTCTTGGCCCTGGAGGAGTGAGAATGGAGGGGAGGGGATGAGGGGAAGGTGGGGCTGTGTACAGTAGGGGGGAGGACAGAGGAACCCATGGCTGATGTGTAAAATTAAAACACAAATATAAAAATAATGATAAAATTTTTAAAAAAGTAAAAAAAAAGAAAGAAAGAAAGAAAGAAAGAAAGAAAGAAAGAAAGAAAAAGCCACACAAAGATGAGAAATATCCAGAGAGTCTGAGTTACTGTGTTGTCTTTGAATTTTTGGCTGCTAAAGGACACTGAATTATAAAAAAAACTGCTAGATTCAACCAACCTATATATTTTAAAAATATTGTTACTTTGCGGGAGAGATTATGGTTTTATTTTTACAGGAAATGAGAAGCTATGGATTCATTCAAGGTTAAGGAAAATTAGGTTTAATTGAGGAAGACCCCTGAAAATCCTGGCTACATATATAAAGAAACAAATGTAAAAGAACTATAGGACGTCTGACATATATTTCACCTGCTCTAATACATAACACTGGCTTATATACACTTCACATTCTAAATTTATGTATTTTCAGAGCAAGAGGGCCAGACACCAATGAAAAAGATGGTCCGGGTGATAATAGCATCCAAAAAAGCTTCAAGGCCGCTGACTGAGAGGGTCTAGCCTCACAGAATTCTCCAGCCAAAACTTATCAATTATGATTTTCTCAAGGTTTCCCCAAAGATGTCAGTGCCTCCAGTCAACAGGAAGTAGTCTAGAGAACTACACTCACAGTCCACAAAAATGAGTTATGGATGTTTATTATCATTTAAGGAGGGTTGGTTACAAGTTGTTACTGATAATAGTGAGTAAAAAACTGAATAAAAGAGACTAGATTCAGGTATTTCATTGTAAAAAGCAAAGAGGCAATATAGAAATGATAGGACAAAAGGGTAGATTATTGAATCTACTTTAATCCAAAAAAAAACTATTACTCAGGTATTTTACATTAGTGTGAATTTTAATTTATTGATATAAATTTAAAGTTAATTTTGTTTCCCTGTATGTATGTATTTTTTTACTCTTATTTGTATTATTGTACTTATGCAACACATTTAAAAATGTAATGTATAATTAAGAAATACAGATTAATAATCATACACAAGAGTCAAACTTACAGTCATTTTAGGTTTGTTTTCAAGGCCATAAACAGATATATTTGGAAATATAGATATTCTTCAAGCATTGCAAAGACTTACATAGGCATTTAATAGGTTCAATAACCTACAGCTTTTTATGACAGTAAGACACATTTGCTTCTGGCAGCAACAATGTACTTCAGGGAAGATGATGGACATTGAAGAAACTCCATATGGAATTTATTTTCTTTATGGCAAAATCTATCCACATGGGCAAAGAAACTGCCCTTGCCTCAAATGCTGACAGTTACTGTCCAAACTGGACCAGAGGGATGCAAGAAAGGTGACTGCCAAACTTTGCCAAGACAAGGTAAGACAGTCTTTCAAAATTTCTGCTTCACACAAAAGTCTGTCAGATATTCTAGGTCTGTAGGCTAGAACTGGATGTCCCAATGTTGCAGAAGAACTTTGAGTCCAGACAACCTAATGTCCCTGTCATTAGGTAACATTTCATCCTTCTGGGGACTTCGATGGAGTAGAAGACTAAATAGTTAAACTTAGAGTTTTCCTTAGTTATGATAGAAAGCAAATTAGATATAAAACTTTAGACTCACCAAGATAAGATAGATAATAGATTATTTTCTCTAATTTTACCAAATACAAATAGAGTGAATATTGTAATTGTAATTCTTACTTCATAACTGATGTTTACTATGTTAAAGTTAAAACCTTCCTTTTTAATTAGACAAAAAGGGGAAATGCTAAAATGCTTCTATACATTGTAATATGTATTACTCTCATTGGTTAATAAAAAGCTGACATATTGGTAGCCAGGCAGGAAGTATAGGTGGAACAATCAGAAACAGAGGACTTTGGGAGGAATAAGGACAGAGTCAAGAGAGACACCAGGAGCTGCAGAGACAGCAGGACATGCTGGAGGACAGGTAACATTGTGAGCCACATGGCAGAACAGAAATAATAGAAATGGATTAAGTTGTAAGAGCTAGCTGGTAATAAGCCTGAGCTATTGACTGAGCATTTATTACTAACACAAGTCTCTTTGTGGTAATTTGAAAGCAGCTCCCAGAATGGGAAATCTTCACCTACACTATTCATTTCTGTCTGACAGCTAGTGGATACAATGTAGGAAAGGCAAGCAGTTATTCATATATTTCAATTTTGTACTAACTCAACTATAATACAAGCTATTCTTTTCTATTTCCAAATATTTCACTTTAAGTGGAGTAAGTGGAAATTATTAAAACCAGATGATGAAACATATATTAAACACATTTTTATCCTCAAATAAAAACTATTTCCTATAAACAAACTGAAAAATACAATAGAAAAGAACATAATAGAATATTATTAATGAAGGAAGAAAAGTTCATTATCATGCATTGCTTTGGGCTTTTGCATTGTAATTTTAATCTGTCTCTTTTTTAATATTTTCATCCTAAGACACATTTTCCCATTGTACTTTAAGATTAGTGTGGGCAGTGGAAGGATGAATGTATGCCAGAAGGTATTATTTCATGATTATTGAAGAAGGCCATCACCTCATAGTACACCTCAACACAATTTTCCACTACTGTGAGAGAATACTTAACTCAACAGCCCAAGTGACATGTAGTAAAAATATTAAATAACCCAATAAACTAAAAGATCCCACTTAATCTATTGCTTTAAATTTTTTTTACCTCATTAAACCCTGAAATTATCCGTATCACCAGGAAAGCTCCAGGTTTAACGCTAGCTCATCTGTAGCACCTATAAGGCTTTTCTAAATCAACAGTTATTTTTTAGCAAAAATACAATGGCTGTTTAGAGGATATTTTCAGTTTTACACATGATAAGGCTATCTTTAGAAAGAGTCTGGGAGGCTCTAATGGAAAAGTATTAAATGTGTGCAGAATTTTCAAGTGTGGTGACCATGTCTCAGGTCAGTGCTCTACCTCCTTGCTGGCTGTAAGCATACACCTCATTAGTAAACAGGACGGTTCTATGTACTACATTGCCAACATTATTTTAAAACTAGAGGGGGCATTTCTAAGAGATGCATCCTCACAGCAAATTTCCTATTCCTTCGATTCTTGCAATTGTTTTACACTTCTGTAAGGATATCTGAGTCTTGGCTGTAGGAATTAGTTGTAGATGTATCAGTTGTGACTGTAAACCCTCCATAAAGTCTCATTAGCATGGCAGCCTGAACAAGTCTTGAACAATAACAACTCAAATGGACATGCTAAAAAGGAAGGTGAAAGCTCTCAGGACTTCAACATTAGACAAAATACTATGAACAACCTGAGAATTCTGAGAGCAGGAAAAATGGTCTTCTCCAAAGAAGAGCCCCCAAATTGGTGATCCAATACCAAGTGGTCACCTCTGATATCATGCATGAAGATAACATGTGAACAGGAGCCAGTTGTACTTTGTATTTAGGAATGTGTGTGTGTGTGTGTGTGTGTGTGTGTGTGTGTGTGTGTGTATGATATGTGTGTGTGTGTAGTATATAATATATATGTATTTATATAGGTAACAACAATTAAAGAAAGTGCCAATGAATTTGAAAAAAGCAAGAGTGGTATGTTGGAAGGGTGAGAAGGAGGAACAGGAAGAAAGGAATGATGTAATTCTTTCTTTGTCCTTTCTTCCCCACTTCTCCATCCAAGGTTCTTTGCCTGTATCGGAAAACAATTTATCTTTTAGTCTTTAATTAACATATACCAAGATATTTTTAAATGGGTAGTCTACCACAACTTCCACATAGCATTTCATTTATTGTTTTTTGATAATCTCACTGGAACTCTCTCTCTGTCTCTCTCTCTCTCTCCATTTTTTGAAGTTACAAAATGTAAAATTTTGAAAGGCAGGATTTCTCATAATTTTTCATCTCTGAAGCCAGAAAAATACTTTTCAACTTTTAGTTAAAAGCATTTTTCAGAACCACATACAGAAGACAGCTATTAAAAAATAAATTAACTCACAAAACATATATTTGAACCAAATGTAGGGTTACATTTTTATTTCTTTTAATTAAAGACTTAAGAAATAAGTCATAATTTTATTATAATATTAAATAATGCATACTATATTAATTTGTGTTTAAAATCCCTTTTTATTATTCTTATATATTTAAAATTTAAACAGACATGATTTCATCAACTTAGAAATATTCTAATCTACCAAATATAGCCAAACAATTTCCAGAAGTACCCTCCACCCTAGTTTCCAAGTCTCTCCAGATGTCCCTGTAGCCTTGATAAGAGTCCCTCTCCCTTCAGCTTCTACCTCTTAAAATCCACCATGGTGCTCAGGCCACCAACCCACTTAGAGACTCTCATGAGATGACTATTCTGCATGAGCTTGTGATTTATTTCTAACTTCTGAATACCACAAACAGACCAATCTATGAATTATGGGCATAAAAAGGGATGAATTCCAGCTGAATAGCAAAGATCATACCATCAATAGAATTGAAGAAGAGAACTTTCCAATTCTATAAGAAGATATTCCTTTATGAGTATAAGAGAAACACAGAACACAAAATATACATGATCACAAAAGGAACTCTGTATGCCATATTGTAACTGAAGTATTAAATACACACAATAAGGGAAGGGTTTTGGAAGCCAAATGAGAAATGATCTGAGTTTTATAAAGGGAAAGACCAATCAATGTCCACTCTCTTCTCTTCTATTCAATATAGTGCTAAAAATCTTAAAGCAATGCATCATGCAAAGGATATAGAACAGAAATGAGCAGGAAATAAGTTGGCAGATATCTTAGTGAGAGTTTCTTTTGCTGTGAAGAGACACCATGACCACAGCAACTCTTGTAAAGGAAAAATATTTAAATGGCGTGACTTAAATTTTCAGAGTGAGTCCATTTTCATCATGATATGACATAGTGGCGGATATGATGTGGGAGAAGGAGCTGAGAGTTCTACATTTTGCAGGCAACAGGAAGTAAACTGAGACACTGAGCATGGCTTGAGCATATATGAGACCTCAAAGCCTGCTTCCACAGTGACACACTTCCTCCAAAAAGGCCACACCCACTCCATCAAAGCCTCACCTCGAAATAATGCCATTCCCTATAGGGGACATTTTCTTCCTATTTCCTGGTCTTCAAAGGCTTATAACCATATTATAATGCAAACATGTATTCTATCCAACTTCAAAAGTCACCATAGTTGATTAAAGTCTCAATAGTGTTTAAAGTCCAATGTTCAAAGTCTCTTCTGAGATTCACACAATTTCTTAACTGTAATTTGCTGTTAAATCAAAATAAGAAAACATATCACATACTTGTAACATATAATGGCACAGGATATACATTACCATTCCAAAATGTAGGGAAAGGAGCATAGTGAGGAAATACTGGACCAAGGCAATGCAAAAACCACCTGGGCAAACTCCAAACTCTGCATCTCTAAGTTTGATGTTGAAATGCTCTTTAGATATCCAACTCCTTTCAGCTTTGTTGACTGCAGCACAGTTCTTTGTTTGGGCTGGTTTCACTCCCTGTTAGCAGCTTTTCTCAGCAAATATCCCATGATGCTGGCATCTTTAAAATCTTGGGGACTCCAAGGCATCCACACTTCTCCTTCACAGTTTCACATAATGGTCTTTCTGAGACTCCATTCATGGACATCCTGGCATGTGCCTGGACTCAACAACTTTCCTTAGTTATAACTCCCTTTTTTCTATTCTTAAACCCAGAACCACTTAGCTGTCAAGTTCTGCGGCTTTCTAGGGATGGAACATTACCCCACCACCACCACCACCACCATTCAATTACATCTTCAACAGAATTCTATTTTCCATAGTTTCCTTCACTGCTTAAGTTAGCAGTTGCGGTACTTGCTCTGTAGACCAGGCTGCCCACAAACTCAGAGATCTACCAGCCTCTGCCATCCAAGTGCTGGGATTAAAGGTGTGTATACCATACCCAGATCTAAGTTTGTATTTAATTATTTGCACAAATTGGAAACTTAGCTGGGTGGGATCTTTCCTTGAGCTCATCTCTTCCTTTATTCTATTTCTTAATCTGTTTATCGCTTTGACCACAGGACTTAGCTTCATTCCACTTTCTGGTGCACCTTTCTCTTCAAGTTTTATATTTTGTATTTTTACTTGCTCAGCTTGCTTCTTTTCATTATAAATATTCATTAGAGTTTCTGATATAACCACATGACAGAGTCTATACTATGCTGTTTTTAGATTTCCTCTGCAAAGAAAATTAATCTGAAACTCTTTACTTTAGCTTCAGGCAGACTCTTCAGTCAAGAGCAAAAGGCAGCTGCATTCTTCACCAAAGTATCACTTGAATTGTCTCTAGGACACATATTAATTTTCTTCTCCTTAGAAACCTCTTGAGCTATGGCCCCCACAGTTCAAATAACTCTTAGCACCACTGTCTTCAATGCTCCAATTAGTATGGCTCATTAATCAACACTTAAAGTATTCAACTGCTTTTCTAATCAATAGTCCCAAGGTCCACATTCCTTCAAACAAAAGCATGATCAGGACTATCACAATACCTCACTCCTGGTACCAAGTGCTTCGGGCCACAGGAATATATCATAAGAACTCAGCTGGTTATGGGAAAGACACTACCTAGAGGTATCAGGGAATTCCTCCAGAGAAAGCCAAATTCCAAGGAGTTATATGGCTTATTATATATCAGCTGTATTCTGTTATGAAAATCATGTGTGCCTTCATAGTTTTCCCAATTGACTTTTCCCTAAGAAGGGCTAACAATGTGGACTGATTAATCTCTGGACATACACATTCCAGGCATTGGGAGAACAGCCTCAGGAAAGGCTTTCTCTGGAATCAGATATCTCCCTTAGCCACTCTCAAGGACTAAAAAGTAATAACAAGTCTCCTGATTTAAGATAAATTCCACACCGAGACACTACCTAGATCAGGTGGACATTAAGTAATAGCTTTACACAATTTAGCTCAGACCCTCCTTTCTTACAGCCTTACTAACTTTATAGACTTCTAACTCCTTACCTAACCACTTCTAGGAATATTTAGATAACCTTCTGTGCTGACAGCTATGCACAGCCAGAACCCCAGTTCAAGCCTCCCTATAAGTATCATCATTGGCAGCCTCTGGCCAGGTCCATCCCCAGATAGAGGAATGTACCTTATCAGAGATACCTCTGTACTCTCTAAGAACAGACTTATGCATCCAGGCTACGTGTTTGAGAAGGCTTGACGAATGTGCCAATTAAGCTTAACTTCCTCCTTTCCCAAATCTTACCTCTAGTTCCAGATCTCCCTTTAACTATCACCAGAGGCATCTACCTATACACAGGCTGTCTAGCGACTGAGCACACTTTCCCCCACCCTGCAGAAAAATGGCAGATAGCTTGGACAGATAGGAGTCATGGAAAAAAGAAGACAGTTTTATTTTCTCCCGTTGACCTAGCAACTTATAGATTCTTAACATTTTTTACCAATCACATTTTAGGTTATAGTTGAGCACATAAGATCCCTCTTCTTAGATATTACCTGAATTTAGCTTTTACTCAATTCATTTCCCATTTGTCACTTCCCTTTGGGGTTGCAAATGATAATTAATGGTTACTCCCTCTCTGTGATGGGTAAGAACTTGAGAGGAACAAACTGAGATCGGGAAGAACCAGATTGAAGGGCTAGAAGAGAGTACTAGAGGAATGAGATGGAAGATGAAGAAGAACCAGATTAGGTAGTACTAGCTGGATAAGAACAAGCTGAAAAGGCCCTAGGTGAGGCAGAATTAAGATGGGAGAATTAAGATAGAACTTGGAGGGAGCAATAGATAAGTATAGAGAGAAATCAGGCAAGAAAGGAGCTAGGCACAAGAACAGAACTGAAGTTAGGCACGAGAACAGAATAAAGTATGTTATTACACCAGAGGAATTAAAGCAAATGGACTACAGATCTCAGTGTGCTGAGATTCTATTTCCTGAAAATAGTCCTCGCCATTATTAGTTCTCTCTCTTGAGCCCCTGGGATATATAATATCAAGGCTGATCCTGCTCATATTATACAAGATCCAAGTTCTCTCTTAGTTAGGATTTCTTTTGCTGTGAAGAGACACCAAGACAACAGCAACTCTCATAAGGAGAAAATATTTAATTGGCTGAATTTCTTACAGTTTAAGAGGTTCAGTCCATTATCATCATGGTAGGACATGGTGACATGCAGGCAGTCATGGTGCTGGTGAAGAAGCTGAGAGTTCTACATCTCAAAGGCAACAAGAAATAAACTGAGCCCCTGGGTGTGGCTTGAGTTAAAAAATGTACAACATTCTTAGCTGGTCTGGAATTGAAACTTAAAACTAGTTTGTAATTCCATCTCATTCAAGTCTTCTGTTTCCTGAAAAATAATTCTACTATAGAGATACTTACTTGTTCATATTAATTTCTATTCTATTCAAAATACTTAAGAAGCTAAGTCATCTTAAATGTCTACATATAATAGACTGATGGTGAAAATGTTGTACATATATTCTACATAATTCTGTTCATAAGTAAATAAAAATATACAATTTTCAAAAAAATAAAAAGAACTGGAAAGTAGTATATTAACTGAGGTAGTCCATGATTATAGAGACAAGTACCATATGTTCTCATTCATGTGGATCTTAGCTTATAATTTTGGATTTCTGTGTTTTAGTCAGAGTATATGTAGATGACAGGAAGTAAGACAGTAAACATTAGCTGTGAGGCAGAGGCATTCCCTGGGAGGTCACCAAATCATATGTACTATGAAAGCGGGAGAGTGACAATAGGCTTGAAAACATTTAAATAGTGATGGGTTGTGGTGCAAGGAAAAGCTAAGAGTAAGGAGGAGGATCACCTAAAACACAGAAGTGTGAAAAGACAATGCAGAAGCCTGCTCTTTTATAAGCAAGCATATGCGAGGATTGAAGAAAGGAGCTGGATGAATCCATAAGATCATTCTTAAATGTATACACATATGGAATTCTCAAACTCAAAACAGTATTTTTAAAAAGAATTTGAAGAGATTTAGAAGGCAGTTTGGTGCTATATTGATTTAGCCAAACAATAGCAATCAATCCTTCTCTAGACCTATAACCGTGTCCACTATGGGTTTTTTACAAGGTTTACAATTATCATGTTTATATTTCTCCTGTAAAATATGTCTTAAATCTAATCATAGAGAGCTTTGTTACCTCAATAAATGTCATGCTCACCTGCTATGAAGTAATCAATCTTCTTGCATACTGTAAAAAAATGTCTCTTAAATTAGTTCAATAAAACAATGATTGGCCAGTAGCCAGGCAGAAATGTAGGTGGGGTAGCCAAACTAAGGATGATAGGAAAGAGAGTGGCACAGTCAGAGAGTTACCAGCAAATTCAAAGAAGGAAGATGAGAATGCCATACTGAGAAAAGGAACCAAGCCATGTGGCTAAACATAGATAAGGATTGTGGGTTAATTTAAGTGTAAGAGCTAGTTTGTATAAGCCTGAGCTATCAGGCAAGTATTTATAATTAATAAGCCTCTGTGTGGTAAATTGAGAAATGGGTGCTGGATATTTGGGAACAGGCAGGCAGTCAGGACAGGAAACGTCCATTTACACCCACTATTGCTCTCATGAATATGTATTGCCTGGCAGGTTGGTATTGTAATTATTAGGGTTCACAGCAAGAAACTACCAGGGTATCTTTTGTCCTCCAGCAGCATTTTATCCTCTAACACTAGCAAGAAGAAAAATTTCAGCCTCAGGAACAACTTGATTTCTCTACACATAAAAGTAAGGTATGCAGTATCTTCATCAACAGTAAAGACATCATCTAGTTTGGGGAAGAATACAAAAAGAATGGCAAGTACCTCTATTAATTTTAGGCATCTCCCTTACCAAAAATTCACACAGAAGAATTCCATTCCTGACACTCAGGTTTTGTTTTTTTTAATCACCCATATCTTTCAGGACCAGCTTCTTCTGGTAAGTCATAATTGTACTCAAATTCATTTTCAAGTTTTTATAAATTATATTTTCAAATTTGTCTACATAGTAGATTTCTATGTAGCTCTTCATTACTCCTTCATTATGACTAACCCTCCTTCCATTCATCCCTCATTTCTCATCTTCTTAACCTCTCCCTCTATGAAATTTTTGTTTCTGTATACTATTACCTCTATTCTATTCTCCTCCCACCTAGGGCACCCTGTTGGAATGCCCTCATTCTGTTCCATCCATCCATATATTTTCACATACTGTTTTCAATTATATTAATTTTCAGTGAATTTTAAGAAGAATTAGGGAGGAAAATTACTAAGCAGGCTGATAGATATTTGTTAAGTTTCCCCCCTTTGATTTTTTCCAAGATGTAGTTTCTTGGTGGATTCATAACTGTCCTGGAATTTACTCTGTAGACCAGGCTGACCTCAAACTCAGAGATGTTCTTGCCTCTGTCTTTGGAGTGCTAGGATTAGAGGTACCCAACACTGTGGCTGGGTAATATTTGTCAAGTTTCTAAGTTTGTCAAATTATATTTTATAATTGATAATTAATAAAGTACAATGTAATATACAATAATAATGTACAATGGAAGTTTTTACTATGTATGTTTATAGGGTGAATGTCTTACATTGCTCAGCTCAGCTATTTTCTTTACTCTGTTCTTCAGTTCTATGTAATTGGATTCTTTAATACACTAGCAAATGCTGTCTAACATGAGCAATAATGGGCAATAGAAAATTTTGCTCTATTCTCATAGGTTTGAACCATGTAAATGACTTCCTAAGAAAAACTTTAAAAATTAATGGACTAGCATGATCGATTACTGCCTTAACAGAATGGTACACACCAGCTAAGCTCTTCCTGAGAATATAAGAAAAAATGTGGAATTGCACGTATGCATTAGTATTTACCACAGTACTTCAGATGGAGACTACAAAAACTAAGGAGAAACACAAGGAAAACACAGGTCCATTGCCTCTTATTGACCTCATACTTAAAAGTCTCTCTTTGCCCCACTATGAAAACACAAAGTCAAATCTATATCATGTCTGAAAACAAAATGACAGTTACTAAATAATAACTATTGAATGTTTGTACTAATATAGAGGTATATAAGTTGTCAGTCTTTCCAAACTTGATTTTTCCTATTGAAATGAAGACCCTACTGACCTATTAAAAGTAGTGAACTTGATGGAAATGGCAAGACATTCAATATCACCATTAACGGGAAGTATGCTTTGAATCTTGAACTTTAAATAGACCTCTGTGGGGATCTTTGATTTATTCTTTAGAGAATGGTAGCACTTACCAACAACGACTCTTAGCATGCGAGAAAATATGAAGAGCTCTTCTTTTTTTGAGCAGATGTTCCTTTCTAAAGATATTTGCCAAGGGCTATTTGTTTTTCTTTGACTGTTTGAAGCCATACACATTAACCACTGTAACTGAAAAATCATTAGAACATGACAGACACTTCTACAACTGAAGAAATCTGTGACATCCCTTTCAAACAGCAACTGCTTTCTAAGCCACCCAGCTATGTGAGCTTCATCCATCAAGTGTATCACAGTGACTATACCAACACCAGATATTTGAATCAAACTACTTTCTTTTACCTTTACTCCTATAACATTAGTCTGTGTAGCAAATAGTTACTCTTAAATTAAAAATATCCAAGTATAAAATATCTATTGGACTGCTAGAAAATGACTAATTTAGAGAAGAGGTGGTTTAGGAAATGTACTATAGATTTATGTCATTAGAAGACAGTAGAATTCAATAAATGTAACTTCTCTAGATAGAAACTGTATGAAAATGATTAAATTATTCACAAATGGGAAGTTACATGACAAAAAAGATTAGAAATTAACCACCCTGATTTAAGATTCAAATTATTTTTTATAATATTAAGATATATGTGAGAAGGAAGGCTATAAACATTTGACAAGTAGATTATCTTGTGTAACAAAAATCAAGAGATGGAATTTACTTTTATTTTTAACTTTGATGAGACCTACATGGACAATTTTGAAAGGATAAATGCTCTCATTAGCTTCAAGTCAATCAGGAAGTCCCTGCTTGCAGAGTTCAGATGGCAGCACATCAGTCTTGTAAACAGGCTGATGTTTGGCAAAAGTGTACAGAAAAAATTACAGCAATCAAATTCAAAATGTAGAAAAAAAGATGTTCAATGAAAATTTAATTAAAAATTAATAGATTAGTATAAAATGTGATATGTGAAATAATGATGTGCATACTTTATATTAAGTATGTAACTAATAAAACAAAAACTATATATTCTGAAGAGAAGAAAGAGTGTAATAATATCATATTATTAAGACTGCACATGTAAATGGCTTGTTTTATTGTTAATATATAGATGTTTATTTAATTTCTACACTTGGATAGAAAATAAATATCAAGACAAAGATAGCATAGAATAATTCCATCAACATTGCTTTGAGGTGTGAAATTCAGAAATACTACCACATTTGAGCAAGATAATATTTAAATAATTCTAGCATCCGGATGATATATTTGAATGAAGTACTTAACTATTTAAGAACAGTGAGATGGAAAAATAGAGCCAAGCCAATAAGCTGCTTAAGCAATTTTTTCAAATGGCAATAAAGAAGGGAATTTTCATCACCTCTATTCCTGAAGGAAGGAAACTGATAGTATACTACACTTGAAAAGCCAGAGAATAGTTGTTTCAGCCATTGCTGAAACCTGGGTTGGGCACAAAGGCACAGAAGGAATGTACACTTTCCTCATTCTTCTCATGCCTCAGACTTCTTACCTTAAATTGGCTGCAATAAAAGGCCAGAGACAAAACTTTGGAGAGAAGCTTTTTTGGATTTTGAATTCTAGAGTACAGAGGAGGTCAGAAAAACATGAGCAGGAGAATGTAGGGATATAGTACATGCGTGAGTGTGTGCATGAGTGCATTTGTGCATGCATGTCTTGTGGGAAGCAGGGGAGATCTGTATCTTCACAGCAGTCAGGAACTTTGTACATTCATGGATGTTCACATGCATTTACAAAAACACTTAATCTGACTTGAGAAAAATATAAGGAACCATCCAACAGTAGACCTTCAACTTTGGGAAAAGTACCATCAAAAGCCCTGTTGTAGTGTTTTCTCAAGTCACACATGTTCCTTCTAGGAAGAAGAAATTTAAGCTAGAACCAGACATTTCAATTACTTATAACAAGTAACAGTCAATATAGTCACCATGGTCCCTTGTCTGAAGGAGTCTGTAAGGTCTCAAATGATATGTATTTCATGTATGTACTAAACCTGGTTTCCCCCATTCTCCACTGCCTGAGTTGCTGCTGGTCAGGTTGTTTTATTATTTTACTTTTGGCAGGAATCAAATATCCATTCCAAGAAAATCATCATAGACTTATCTCTCTATTCTTCATCAGATTGCTTCAATATTAATTTACTATTAATATTGAAATTTACAGTAATAATATTGGAACTTTAACAGAAAAAAAGAAGCTAAATTCTCACTTTTATGAAAAAACAATTACATTCATTTTTTGGCAAAAGTGCTCTTCTCTCACATATACAAAAGAAACATATATATTTAATAAAAATGATGGTGAACAAATTGTGATGGTGGGTTATTTCACGTCATGGTTTTTGCAATTCACTCAACACACTCTATTTTTATTAAGAAATTCTTTATTCATTTTACAGACTAATCACAGATCCCCCTCTCTTCCCTCCTTGTGTCATGCCCCCAGCCTTCCTCCCCAACCCACTCCCCATTCCCTCCTCCAAAAAGGTATGAGTCCCCAAAGGGAGTCCACATGGGGAGTCCACAAAGCCTGGTACATTCAGTTCAGGCAGGTCCAAGCCCCTCTCCCTGCATCATGGATTTGCAAAGTGTCCTATTATAGGTAATGGGCTCCAGAAAGCAGCTCATGCACCAGGGATAGATCCTAATCCTACTGCCCCTTAAGCAGACCAAGCTACACAACTGTCTCACTTACACAGAGGGCCTAGTTCCATCTCGTGGAGATTCCACAGCAGATGGTCTAAATTTCATGAGTTACCAATTAGTTCAGTTGTCTGTGTAGGTTTCCCCATCATGATCTTGATGGCCCTTGTTCATAGAATCCCTCTTCCCTCTCTGCAAGCAGACTCACAGAGTTCAGCCTGGTGCTAGGCTGTGGATCTCTGCATCTGCTTCCATCATGTACTAGATGTTATTCACTAATCTGATTACCAGGGTAAGTCAGCTCAGGCCCCCTCTCCACTATTGCTGGTAGTCTAAGCTGAGATCATCCTTGTGGATTCCTGAAAACTTCCCTAGCACCACGTTTCTCTCTTACTCCATAATGTCTCCTTCTATCAAGATATCTCTTTCATTGCTCTACCACTCTGTCCCTGTTCCAGCTCAACCATCCCATTTGCTCACATTCTTTCCCCATCCCCTACCCTCTATTGCCCCCTCACCCCCAGTTTACTCAGGAGATCTCATCTATTTCTCCTTCCCAGGGTGATCCATGAGTCCCTTTTAGGGTCTTCCTTGTTAGCTAGCTTCTCTGGAGCTGTGACATGCCCTCTTCTTTATTTTCTGAATTTCATTGTCTATCATTCAGAATATTATTATTCAATACCTGTTTAAAAAATAACATTTTATGACCTTTGTATCCTTTAAGAAGACAGTTATTTTATTTTTTTTATTTTATTTTTTTTAGTTTGTCATACCCTCTGGAGCTGGGGTTAAGGTGGTTGTGGCCTGTCTGGCTTGCATACTGGGACCGAAACTCAAGTGACGGTTTGAATAGGAATGGACCCCATAATCTCATATATTTGAGTGTTTGGTTATTAGGGAGTGGCACTACTTGACAAGGATTAGAGGAGGTATGTATGGTCTTGTTGGGTAGAGTAGGTGTGGCTTCATTGGAGGAAATGTGTCACTAAGAGTGGGCTCTAGAGTTTTAAATGCTTGAGCCAGGCCCAGTATTCTCTCTCTTCCTGCTGCCTGCAGATCCAGATGTAGAACTCTTGGCTCCTTCTCCAGCACTCTGACTGCCTGAGTGCTGCCATGTTTCTCACCATGCCAATAACAAACCGAAGCACTGAAACTGTAAGCCAGCCCCCATTCGATGTTTTCCTTTATAAGAGTTGCCATGGCCAAGGTGTCACCTCACAGCTAATGAAACCCCAAGTAACTATGCTAGAGTAGTGGGGATCTTATTGCTGACCCTAGTCAAAGCATTTTATCACAGCAATAGGAAAAGACATAAAGAGAACTATCTTTTGATATTGCTACCCAAATTCCAATCATATTTTATTGACTGTAGAAAAAATATATATGAATTTTTGTTATTTATAATTAATTGTGTTCATATATAACAAGCACAAACAAGACGCATATGTTTAATTACATGCAAATGTGGTATTGTGTTCCCAAAAATATTGTGCAGGCTAAGAAACTTATCTGGGGTCAGAGAACAGGACAGCCACAATATTAAACATGAGGATAGGCAGTGGTAGCTCACACCTTTAATCCTAGCATTTCAGAGATAGAAATACCTCTGGATCTCTGAGTTCAAGGCCACATTAGAAACAACCAGGCTTGGTGACACACGCCTTTAATCCCAGGGAGTGATGGTCTAAAGTAGAAAGATTATATAAGGCGTGAAGACCAGAAACTGGCAGCATTTGGCTGCTTAAGCATATAGGCTTTGGAACAGCACAGTTCAGCTGAGACCCATTGGGATGAGGACTCAGAAGCTTCCAGTCTGAGGAAATAAGACCAGCTGAGGAACTGGCAAGGTGAGAAAGATGTGGCTTGTTCTGCTTCTCCGATCTTCCAGCATTCACCCCAATAACTGGCCTCAGGTTTGATTTTATTAATAAGAACTTTTAAGATTCCTGATACAGATATGAGGTAGATCACTGAATCTACCCTGAGAAAAAAGATAAAGAAATAATAAGATAAATGGGTAGATCATTGAATCTACACTAAAAAGAAAAAGGGAAATATATAAAAGTGACAAAAGGTAGATTATTGAAACTTTTATGAAAAGAAAAAAGAGAGAATATGAATGTGATAAGAAAAAGATCAGTTTTTGAATCTACTTTTTAAAAAGGAACTACTTGTTTTAAATAAGATAAGTAATGAAAATTATTTGTCTGAGTTTATCAAATATTACTGGACTGGACATTGTCAAAATATATATAATGGAGTTTTTTATCTGAATCTGTCAAATGTTAATGGACTAGACATCATTAATGTAACTCTTGACTATATATATTGTATATACTTAATGAATATTTTTCTTATATTAGTTATAACTTTTTTCCTCTTTATTAAAATAGAAAAGCAGAAATATAGTGATATTTTATTTGTACTGATATGTGATTTTATTTGTATATTAATAAAGTTGCCTTGTGGTCAGAGCAAACCATAGCAGAAGCTGGGCGGTAGTGGTTGCATGCCTTTAATCCCAGCACTTGGGAGGCAGAGCTGTGTGTTCAAGGATACAGCCAGCATGGCGACACACGCCTTTAATCTCAATACCAACCATAGAAGACCTGGAGGTCTGTACAGACAGGCAGTGACAAAGAGGTCATGTGGCTGGGTTTACAACCAATGAGAAGGCAGAACAGAAAGTCTATGTAAAAGACAGGATACAGGAAGTAGGTCTCTTGTGGAGAGGAAAGACAGAGCAGCTGTGAAGGGTAAGGTTTTCAGCTCTCAGCTATTGCTCTGACCTCTTGGCTTCTAACTCTGCAATTGGCACTGTGTTTCTTACTTAACAAGACAGTTACATCTACATACAAAATAAATTTTTCTGTTTGTTTTTCAAGACAGAGTTTCTCTGTGTAGTTTTGGTGCCTGTCCTGTATCTCACTCTGTAGCCTAGGCTGGCCTCAAACTCAGAGATAAAGTGCTGGGATTAAAGGTGTGTGCCACCACCACCTGGGTCAAAATAAATGAATTCTTATGAAATACTCTATGTGCTACTCATGCTTAAAAAAATGAATGTTTTAGATATATCAAACAACTTTTTCTATTTTACAGAAAGCTTTAATAATCCCCCAAATTTTCTCTCTAGTAAGTGCAAATGAATCTTTCTCTAAAGCTTTTTACATGCCCTCGTTACTTACATGTCATTTGCACTCACACAATGACTGTATATCTCATGATTTTTATAAAGAAGGCAAAAATAGTACACAAAATCAATGATTAATCTTTGTAAGATTTGTTACAGGGCTCTCTGCATCCTCAACAGGCTGCAGAGAGATGAACCCAAAAAGGCAGTTTGGTTCAACATGACTCACTTAGTAGCCAGTGTTGTTTCAAACTTCTGGAGTCTGACACTCATTAGTTTATTTTTAGGCATATTTAAGCATAAAACAACTTTGTGAAAATTTACTCTAAGTGATGACTGGCTCAATGAATATACAAAAACATACAAAAATCTCTTTGAAGAACAAATTAAGTTAAATACAGATAGAATGGGACTACATTGAAACTTTTTCTAAAAATGTGTAAATATAGGCCCGGAGGTGGTGGTGCACACCTTTAATCCCACCCAGCACTCAGGAGGCAGAGCCAGGCGGATCTCCGTGATTTCGAGGCCAGCCTGCGCTACCAAGTGAGTTCCAGGAAAAGTCACAAAGCTACACAGAGAAACCCTGTCTCGAAAAACCAGGAAAGAAAGTACTCATATCTGTCAAATCACTTCTCCAAGCAAAAAGGAGCCTGAGTCAATCTTCTACCAAGTGGTTTACTGTTTCCCTTGAGGAATAATGCCATACTATACTTCAGTCTCTGAAGTCCCAACATATTTCTGAATAGTTCTGATACTCTGCACTTTATAACTTTGATAAGCACAGTACCTTCCACAATGTTACACAAACCATAGTCCTTTTCTAATTTGGGCATTGTTGCTGAGTTCTTTAATATGGAAATATCAGTGTGCTAATTTCCCTAAGCCTTTCCTTTTCCTTTATCTCTTGTGTGGATCTGTGTAGATACTAAACTCCCATTGTTGCAAATGGGTCAAGGGTCAAAAGGAACTAAAATTACATCTACCTCCCATGAACTCTCTTTAGCTTTTAAACTTAATAGATTTCCTGGCCTGTGTTGGACTTGTGCTTTTCCTATTCTTCCATGGCTTGCCTAACTTTAACTTCTGGAAAAGTCATGATGAAGTTTCTTAATATAGACTACCTGTCCTACTGCTCCAATCGTAGAGCACTGACAAGCTCTCTTTTTCCATGTCAGGTTTTACAGTTGTAAACTAGGATTGCAATGAATTTGTAGTCCTTCTGCCTCTGCCAGCAGCTTGTAGTATAGGCATGCAACAACATTCTCAGCACATATGTGCAAACTTTGAGGAACACTTTCGTTGACTATGTCCTAGGTGAATATTTATCTACTGGTTTTCATCTCTATGATAAGATGACACATAATTCATGTACCTCAGAGTGGTGATGGAAATAATTAATCTCTGACAATCAACTTACACATGGTAACACTGTCAGCAGAACATCTGGATGTAATGGATTAAAGTAGCATTCATGAATTTAGATTCTATCATCTGTTGTGGCTATAAGGTCTGAATATTATTTTCTCGTTAAAAATCTTCTAGATTTCATTCTATGATTTATTTTATGTAGCATAGTCAAATAGAAAACAAGATATTGAAAAGTATTTCAAATGTAATATTCCTTAATTGGCAATTGAAAGTGTTTGTATCCCATTTTATAAAGAAGCCCATATATGCTCTATAATCACTTATTTTGTTTCTATTTATTCCTTGAAGGGTAGAAACTTAAATGGTTAACTCACCTTGGCTTCTTCAAACTCTTGCACTCACAAATTTTGACCTGATACTAAATTAAAAGCTATGTCTTCATAATCCCCTGTTTTACATAAAAACACACTGTCATGGGCTTTTTAGCCCTAGAAGCTGAACTTCCACTTTGTTTTTGGATGTCCAGAGTTCACCTCTTATAGCTTTAGGTCTCCACTTTAACAATATGGTCTATTTGCAGAGCACATATATAAAACCTGTCTAGAATGGGAAAGGACATTAGACTAGATTTTCACAAGTTGTCTTTTGTGTGATGGCATTATTTTCTAATTGCTAATATAAACATCATGGATTGAGGTAAAGAATTTCCCATGACTTAAATTTCTTATATGTGACTATTTATCATATACATATTCATTATATTTGGTTAGCATTATTGAGCACCTTGGGAATTCTCAGCAATCTGTAATGTGGGAATGACTTGGTTTGTTGTATAGTTAGAAGTCTGTGTAATAATTCAAAGTTTGAGAAATGAGTTATTTGTCCCAAATAAATCTATACTAGCAATCAGTGACTAATTTTTAGGTAAACTGCTGACTATTTATTAGCATGGCATATGCTGAAAAGAAAAATAGCCGGTGCTATTTCAGAAGGTCAAATAACAAATTTTGTATTTAGGGATTCAGTGAAAAGATCTGATAGGTTTCTCTATAAGCAGCAAATACTTAAATTCAGAAACAAAATATTCAATTCTTCATAAAGTTCTATAAATAAAATAAAACAATCATTATTATTTTACAATTGGAAAGGATAAAGTGAAGTTCATAAAGTTGAACCCACATATTTGTTGAACTTTGTTTTGTAAAGAAGAAATATCTATGTGATAGAAGAAGGGAAAGATTCAATTAACTTCTACCCAGACAGACTGGGTAGAAGAGATAAATAATTAAACCTAATCACTACTTTCTCCCTGAGTTTTACTTTGAATTCTCTTTTACATTAGCTGATTCTACCAATATGAAATCAGACAAACATTTAGATTAAAATGGAGGGCAATATGTGATGAGCTTATGTATAGTTAGTTTTATGGAGATAGCATTTATTTTGTAAGCAAACTTTACTTGAAAATACAAAATTTACAAATGGCATTACATATAACTATTTGGGATGGACATGAGAAGAGACAATTTGTAACATAGTCAACACACCATAGTTGTGTGTATTTGGTGACAGAGTCAACCAAACAGATTTAAATTAAAAAAAAAATACCTTTTCACATCTATTAAATGTAGACAGATGTTTCTTTTACCATCATTTCCTAAACAGTGTAGAGACAAATATTTGCATAGCATTTCTGTTCTGTTAGCTATTACAAATAATTTAAAGGTTATTAAGAGTAAACAAAAGGATGTCTATGCATCATAAGAGAATATCATACCATTTACACACTTGACAACCTATGTTCTTAGAGCATTTTGATGGATGGCTATGTGAGATGGCAGGGAAGTTATTCTGGACAGAGGAGGAACTGATGATCTGAAAGCATCATTTGCAATGGTGAGTACAATATGACTGAGCCAAAAAGCGGAACTTTTCTCATAAAAACAGAATGCAGTCAACTCATTTATTTTTGCAGAATGATTTAGCAATAGGATGATATTTCTTCAAATTTCTTCCACTTCTTCAGTGGAATATGATAAGATTATTGGCAGATATAAAGAGAAGGGAAGAAAAATTTGAAGTTTTACTTGTGATGAAAAGACATAAAATACATGCCTTGAAATTGGGGAGTGAATGGAATACCAAAGCATAGTGTATTGCCAAGCATGTGAAAGGCTCTTTGGGGAACAGTAAGGATGTTTTTTTTTTTGTGTGTGTGTATCTAGTCACATCCCACTGTCCAAGTATAGTTATGTATCAGCTGAAAATTTAATTTATTCAAAATCTGATTTTGTCTAGAAGTCAAAGGAGAAAAATAAAGGAAGAAATTTAAAGTAGTATTGGAGAAGAGAATTTTAATTATGAATCAATGAGGCCAATTAAGGATATTTGTAAAACAATGAAGAACAATTGAGCCACAAAGAGTCAATTTAGATAAAGATCATGCAGTTCCTTGATGTCTAAGATGAAAGAATTGCAAATACAGATCGTGATGACATGGCAAGTTCTTGGAACAGAAATCAAGAATATGTTCTGACAGCAAGTTTTAGGTTTTGTAAAAGTAAAAGGACAAATCATTGATGGTAAGAAATCAATGAATCATAAACTAAAGGGATAGTGTTGAATGAATGCATAAGAATTCCTGGAAAGAAGTTGTGTTTGCAAAAGCTGATTGACTCACTAGGACTTCAGTGATATGGAGAGGTTAGAATGCTCCAGGTCCAAAACCTAATTATAGTTTATCCTGGGCAGTGTTTAGTTTCTCAAATAGCTGTTGCTTGCTCACCTCTGTGTTAGTCTAACAAGCTGATAAACAGATACAAACCTTTGGAATGTATGATGTATGAACTTAAGGAAACATTATTCTCTATCAACCATCAGGCTGAGAATACAACAATACAATTTCTGGAGCCGATGGCCAAAAATCTCTGCCTAGCTCTAACCTGCCTTGCTGGTGTTTTCACCTATGTATTTTTTTTTAAGTCTTGATTTATGACTTTCTTTGTTTTGTTACTATAAAAACTTAATGAAACTGCTTCTAGGTGGGAACATGGAATTTGGGAAAGCTTAATCTGTATTTCTGGGCCATGGTTACTCAGAATAAACTATCCTTTATTCGCTTTGCATAAGAGCAGTGTCTTTGTGTCAGCAAATGAATCAGATACATAGATACAGAAAACATCAAAGATGGAAAAAAGAGAATGATAAAAATGAGCAAGGCGATAGAGGTACTCACAAATAGAAAATAAATGAGGACTGGGTGAAGTTTGTAGAAAATGAAAGAGAAATATAATATATCATGACTCAAGCTTTTATCCAATAAATCTTTATTTTGTGTATTCCAAAAACCAAATATGGTGCTGGGTTCAAGAGGAAACATGAGAGATCTTTGAGTTCTATTTTAAAGTAGGTTCAGAAACTTTCCTAACATTAAGTCTGGGCTCAACATTCTCATGGTTGTTTTCCTGATTCTATTATATTATGATAATCATGTGTTTGCAGTTCTGATTTTTTTTTTCCTTTGACTATAAATATCTTGAATGTGTGGCCCAATTGTGTTGCCTAAATCATAGAAGATATGCAATAAATACAAACTAATTGAATAGAAAAAGGAAATATCAGCTACTGGAGATGGGAGTATATGCTTCAGGTGCCTGAAGTTCTGCGTTTGATTTTCAAATCCAGAAAGAAGGAAGAAAAGGAAGAAGGAAAGAAGGAAGAAAGAGAGATAAATATCTAATTTGAAAACAATTGGCAATCTCTTATTGTGTTTTACCACCAAAACTTAACAATTACATCATAAAAAAGTCATCCTGAAATAAGATTTAAAAAAATTGAATAAGATTTCTATATGTACTATGATGTATTGAATCTATCTCATCATGTGGGAATATAATCCTAATCCATATGGAAATATTTCATATATTTCATCAATATAATCTTTTCCTTAAATAATTTTCAACAGATATTAAACATCCAAGAGTCATTAAATGCCACAGAAAACATTCCCTACAAGGGGAGATAATTTTCTTCTGACCATTTCAGAAATTCTACAAAGTAGGCTCTGTGTTCCAAGTATACTCTGTGCCTGTACTTCAATCCTGTTGTGCTCTAACTCCATATCTTTATTTCCTATTTCCATTTAGCTACTGAGACAAATGCAACCCATGTAATATTGAAATGTTAATCACACATATGCAACTTTAAAAATAATATTCCCAGTATTAGCATCTTGTAGAAAAACCTAAAAGTCTATTCTTGTAAACTAGAATGGGCCAATTAAATGAGCAATTAAATAGAATTTAGATAGTAGGATCGAGTTTCTCACTGGCAGAGGAGAGTTCATAGATATGCTAATTTGTTGAGATCCAGACTGATAAAAGGTGTTGTCAGAGGTCCCATTAGAAGGATAAAAGGAAACTATTTCTGTGTCCTTGCTCAGGGGCAGACTTGATAAGATCTGGTCTGAGGCTGGCACCATGGCCTCAAAGGAGTTAAGGAGACCTAAGGAGACTGGAATTATCAGACCCAAGGCTTCTGTAGTTTCTGATGCCCTTGAGATATCCTGTGCTCCCCTTGTACAACAGTGTTCCTGTTGTACAACAGCTTCCTGTTGACTGCCTTCATTGTGTGATGTGTTACTGCTGACTTTGTCCCATTTCTCTCCTAAAAACTTTATATAAGATGCTGTACTTCTTTACAACCTTACTTGGCATAAATCATCAGCTTCTTCTCCCAATATTCCTTTCTTCTTTATCTTCTAATCCCAGGTCTTCCAAATTAGGGCCCTGTCATTGATAACCTGCCTGCTGGTCCAGGTCAATAACCATAGATTTGAAAATAGATTAGAATGTGAAACAAGCAGAAAACATGAATCAATCTCTCTCTCTCTCTCTCTCTCTCTCTCTCTCTCTCTCTCTCTCTCTCTCTCTGTGTGTGTGTGTGTGTGTGTGTGTGTGTGTGTGTGTGTGTGTGTGTGTGAGAGAGAGAGAGAGAGAGAGAGAGAGAGAGAGAGAGAGAGAGAGAGAGGAGAGGGAAGACTATACATATGTATTTTTCCTTGGTCTTTTGGCTAATGAGCTTAAAAGCAAAGTCAACATAGATTTAAAAATTGATTTCTAATTCTTTCTTCCAATAAAAGAAACTAGAAAATGTGGAGGAATTCTGATTAAGGACCCAATATACAAGGTTAGCCTGGTTTGATCTCTAGTGGTTTGGTGGTTAATCTTGGCTGACAACTTCTACAAATTCAATACCTTGTACTCATGATCCTTTTATTGAGGAAATTGGGCTTCTGTTTTTTTTTTTTTTTCTCACGTTTTTAATCTTGTTAATAAAATAATTTAGAGATTGACTTGGAAGAACACTTGAGGAGAATTTTATTGGCGCCTGAGAGAAGAACACCATGCCATACAGGTTTAAACATTGGCACTTGCTGGAAGGGCAATAAAGACAAGAGAAAGGGAAAGCCATGATGTGTGTGCAGCTACGCTGAACACACAACCTTGTAAAAGTGAGAGAAAATGGGTGTCTGAGAAAGTAGCCTCTGGCCAGTATCAAAAAGCAAAGAAAAAAATTAAAGAAAGGAAGGTGAACAGAAAGAAAGAGGAAAAGAATATATTGTTTTTGAGTTATTTAGAAAAGCAGGAAGGTTCTTCCTTGTTAAGTGATGGAAACTTTGAAAGCCTGTACAATGAGGAAAGGCTTCTGGGGAGAAAAGTACATTAATAATTATTCCTTGTGCTTAGTTTAATCTTCATGTAAACCAGCTTTTCTGGGGATCAGAATCTTGGTTATGTGATTTCCATGCCAAGTTGGATTAAGTCTTAAACAGAAGAGACAATAAGATGTGGTCTTTTGGGGCTGTTAGGATATTAGGTCTCTGCTGCAGACCCAGAAGTAGAAGTTACGTTCTATTTTTTTGATCAGGAAAAGGCCACTTTGTTTTAATGTCTCTCCAAAAGCTCAGATACCACCACCTTTATTCTATGGTAATTTAAATCCTAAGATGTAGTAAAGCTAATGTTTATCTTTCTAGTGTTACCAGGGTAGGACTCAAAATGTCAGTGGCTGGTAAGGCTACTATAATAATACTGTTTATATTGTATGTTTTATTAATGGAATTTATAAACAAAATATAGCTTTGGATGAATATAAATTATCCCTGTTCTTTATTATATATGTTATTTGGATTTTGGTTCCAAATTCTTATTTTGAATATAAACAGATACCTACAAAATAAATTCCTGTGTAGTTTCTTGTTTCTCTGTTATTGTCATATTTGGTAATTAATTAAAGTCAACCATGGATAATAAGGAGGAGAGTACTGACTCTTTGAATATGTCTGGAATATTCACATAAGGTTAGGGCTATTCCTTCCTTAAATGTATGGAGTCTCTCTGCTGAAACCGTTAAGGCTTAGACTTTTCTTTATGGTAATGCTTCAGACTATCTTGTCAATTGTTTAATTCAGTGAACACTCTATATGTAGTTAGAGTTTTCCTGCCTGGCCCAGTCAGGACAAAACTCTCTTACCCGCCCACAGTCCCTCAGTCGCTCAGACTCAACCAAGTAAATACACAGAAACTTATATTGCTTACAAACTGTATGGCCATGGCAGGCTTCTTGTTATCTACTTCTTCTATCTTAAATTAACCCATTTCTGTTAGTCTATACTTTGCCACATGGCTTGTGGCTTACCAGTCTCTTTACATGTTGCTTCTCATGACGGCGGCTGGTGGTGTCTCTCCACCCCAGCCTTTCACCTCCCAGAATTCTCTTCTCTCTTGTCCTGCCTATACTTCCTCCCTGGCCACTGGCCAAACAGCATTTTATTTATACAGAGCAATATCCACAGCATCTATATGTTCTTCATTTTTGTCAATATTCATCAAATTAAATTGGTTAAAAAAGATGAGACGCTAACCTGCATTCTAAACATATGGGCTAAGAATGAAAGATTCAATAACACGCACCTGCTAGCAAGTCAATCAAGCATGAAGAGAGCCAATGCTCAGAGAATACCTTTAAGTGTGTCGTTAAAGATGGGGTAAGTTTAGTAATTCTGTTTTTCCAGGAAATGCATAAAGCCTAATTTTTATTATGAATTATAAAGATTTGTCACAAAGTAGATACCAGATAAGCAGTTTGTATAAGCTATTTTCAGCCTATCCATGCTTCAAAACACCTATAAAAACATGATTAAGGAACAATAGAGATTTTCAACTCTTCTTGAAATAAGCTATAAAATTCTGGAATGGCCTTTGTTTGCTTTAATCAATTTCGGGTGAGAAAGTGTTCTAACAACTTCTAAATAATAAAGCAACTTAAAGTCAGGAAATGTATGTAGTGGTCAACCAAAAGATAAAGTCATGTTACTTTTTTAAGTATATTGCTACATGACATTCATCTCTAGAAAGATAATGAATTTTACTGTGGATATCACAGCATGAAGTAAAGTGATAGACTTACCAGAAGAACATTGTGTGGATGGGAAGGGAACAATTTTGAAATTCCTTTGAAAACAGAAAGTGGCTTTTATCTTTTAATCTGCTTTGGGTTCCATCTAAGTAAGTACAGTTCAAAACCCTTAGCTCTGAAACATTGGCATGGCTACATATAATTTGAAAACTATACATCAGCAAATCTAATAACATAAAATAAGTTGATTGTGGGTTCTACAATAAAGGTTAATGTATTAGGTTTATGATAACCTGTACCATACATTATAAATTTCTTTTTCTAATGAAACACTGTATTTCTATATTTCTATACAGAAGATACAAAAAACTTGGTTAAAGGTAACACACATTTCTATATATCCATCAAAAGAGGTCAACATTTTCTGTAAAATATGTACCATGTTTTATTTCTTTATTCTACTATTGATGGACAGCTAGATTAGATCTATAACTTAATTATTGTGAGTTGTAACTGTCCTGAAAGAAATAATTATATTCTAAAAATGACACCTGTGTCTCTCAATTTATCAAACTATCCCATGAAACTAGAATTCTTCCCAGTAATCTCTTGCTTGGAAAAGAAAAGGGGTGAAGCCTGGCCAGCCAGAAAGAGAATTTGTTTCCCAGAAAACAGATTTTGCACAGTTGTTACAATTTGTCAGACTACCCTGAAGGATGAGACCAAAGCCAAGACATATTTGTCCAGTGATGGGAAGGAACAACTCCTTAAACAATGCTGCTTAGATTTGTACAGTCCTAGACCTCTATGTAAACTTCAATCTAATGTCAGGAACCTGAAAGTGTCCTAGAGTACTTTACTACTTCCCATTGTCCCTCTTCCCATGAGGCTATACCAAACAAATTTTCTTTTTTTTTTTTTAATTTTAATTTACCAATTTTAACTGTCTTCTTCAGGTTTGCCAAACATGGTTTTCTAGGGGTACAGATTGTGACCCCAAGTTTGGTAACAGAATTGTAGTGAACACCAGTTTGCAAATATGCCCATGATACGTTGACTTGCAATCTCTTGAGTGAACACCTAGGTATTGTATCCCTGGATCATATGATAGATCTATTTTTTTTTTTTTTTTTTGAGAAACCTCCATGTTGATTTCCAAAGCTGCTGGACTAGTTTATATTCCAACTAGAAGCACATGATGTTTACTTTTGTCTCCATCTCTGGAATTTGCTGTTATTTATTTTCTTTGTTCCATTCTGATTGGGGTAAGATTAAAACCTTAACCCACTTTTAATTTTAATTCCTGTGATGGCTAGCAACACAATAAAACTTTTTAGCCATCAAGATGGACAAACACAAGTTGTTTATAGTAAAGTGTATACAACTAGAGATAATTTCAGAATTAAACCAGTCTTAGGAAGACAAATATTACACATTATGTCTTATTTCTGGGCCTCAGATTTTAAATAGATACATAAAATCATTTAAATATAACTAACATAAAAGTAGAAGTAAAACTATCTTGAAAGCAAAGGGAATTAATGAGAGGGGAGGGGAGAAAGAGTCAAAGGAGAAAGATGGAGTATCCTTAAAACATAGTACATAACTGTAAAAATGGTCTTATGAAATTAGTTTGAGATTTAAAAGAAGTTCAATAAACTATTAAATAAAGTATTTAAAACAGCAAGTTATAGTGTAAAGCAGAATATTCTTTAATGTCCATAATAACAAACCAGCCAAATGTGTATAAGCCTTATATTTAAAGTGTATGGAGCAAGAGAGACAGCTCAGGGTTTAACAACAGTTGCTACTCTTACAGAAGACTCAGGTTTGGTTCCCAGTTCTGACATGGTGGCTTTGCCTATAACTGCAGCACAAGTGATACTCATGCAGCATGTGATATGCAGCACATGATACTCATGCATGCATATAAGCATTCACTTCACATAGAAAACACACACAAAAGGAAAACAACAAGTCTTAATGAAAAGTAAATGGAAATGTGTATTAATTTATCCTACTGAGGATTGGGAACTATCCACTTATTCATTAAATATTTGTTTATCATTTTGCTATTCTCCTTTCCTCTTTTATGGTGGAATCTGTGGTGGTTTGTATGAGAAGCTCTCATAGGTTCATATATTTGAAAACTAGGTCTCTAGTTGGTAGAACCATTTGGGAAGGATTAGGAAGCATAGCCTTGTTGGAGGAGGTGTGTCCCTGGAGGAAAGTTTGAGCTTTCAAAAACTAGCACCACTCTTAGTTAGCTCTCGCTGACTAGTGGCTATTATTTCAATGTGTAGGCTCCCAGCTATTACTCTGGTGCCATTTCTGGCTTCCTACTGCTTTACTCCCCACCATGATGTTCATGGACCCTAAACCTCTGGAATCATAAGATCCTAAATCAAATGCTTTCTACTACAACTTGCCATTATCATAGTACTTTGTCCTGACAATAGAAAACAAACTAAGACAGAATATAAGTCAAAAGTTTTTATAATTAATGTGACACCCAAAATGTGTTCATTGCAGATTTAGAAATAAAATAACTGTTCATATTAATTTATATATTATTTAAAAATTGAATAAAATAAGAACAAAATAAAATATTGTAATGGTTTTTAATACTCAAAATAAAACTTTATATCTTAAAGGATACATAGAATCAATGTAAGTATGATATAATTTCATTTTTAATAATTTAATAAAATTTATAGTTTATGATCCATGTACTTTTTAGTTCACTATTTTAGTTTGCTATTGTAATAGAAACTTGTAATAGGAAACATAATGCAGAAATAGCTCAAAGATAATTGTCCATCTAAGCCACATATTACCTAGAAGAGGACAAAAACCTCTTTACATGAGATGATGATTTAAAACTGAGTGTAGAGTGTTAGATGTTTCTTCATCAGAAAGCATTCAATCTTATAGTAACTATTTAGTGGTAGTCACAATGACATCAAACACTTTAATGGAGCTATGGACACTTTCCAATATGTAAATAGATACCATACATGGTAATCTAGGCAAGATAAATATCCTAGACTTAGACCTTAGGGCTAGCAATTTTACCACCATTGTTTTGGAACATAAAAGAATTTGAAATTAAAATCATAAATCACACAGTAAAACTTAAAGCTAATATATGATTTGATCTCTAAATGCTTTGTTGGAATCAGAGCCAAGTAATACTAATTTAATAAAGTTGTACTAAAATACACAGAGAAATTTGTCTCAACAAAACATTTTCTTTAAATATAGAAGCCATATCCCATCTTCAATAAGGACAAAAATAACTTCTCTACATGAAAGTGCAGTGGCCTACTATCAAGGGTTAGGACTACAGAAATTCCAAAAATATATACCAGAAACCAGGCCTGATCAGATTGGCCCATTTCATGGTTTCAGTTAATACTGGGCATGTTCTCATTATTGGTCTTCTGATGCAGAACTTGAACTTACATGTCACTGTCGCCAATTTGAAAATCCATTCTAAGACAAAATACAATATTAATGGTGATGTCTTTATCTTCAAGCTGGTTTAAGTAAATAATAAACCCCTATCCATAAAATGTTACTATTGAATATAAAGAGGTATATACTTCAAAATATAGGTTAGATGTTCATGTTTTTATCTGTTGCCTCCTCTCCTCTCCTTCTCTTTCTTACTCTCTCTCCCTTCATTCCTTCTTTTTGTTGTCCTCCACTGAAGGCAATCTGAACAATATTGATTTAGATTCACAATTCTTAATCCTTTTGGAATGTCTTCACAAATAATCATACTCTAACACCCAGATTTAGTAAAATTTCACTTTCCCCTGCCAGTAATTTCTATAGTATAAAATACCAAACTTTCTATTTTAATTCATTTCTACATTGCTTAAAATCAAATAGATTCTATATTAGACCCCATGACTACTTTATTTTCTGTATAGTTATATTCATTTTTCATTATTTGCCTAATGTCTGCCTTTCCCATTGTACTTGAGCTCAATAACTGAGATCAATAATCAATTACTATTGATCACTTGCTGGCAAGAATTTTAAATTATTCCTCTCCTGCTAAATTATTCAAAGTAAACATAGAGAGTCTGTGTTTCTACGCATGGAGCACAGCAAATGCTCAATAAATTTTGTTGAATGGTCCTCATTTCTTTTTCCAGAATGTCTGTCTGGTATAGTCTATCACAGAGGATTAGTAAAACACACTTCTAAGTGTGTTTCATAAAGGTTTTCCAGAGAATGGAACAGCAATTGAGATGGAGGGCCTGATCTGAAAATGGGGAATACCATTCAGAGGGCTGGGACTTTTTATGAAATAAAAGTTGAATCATGAGACCAGGACATCCTGGAACTCTCTAGCCTCATCGAGCAAGGGTAGCTGTTGCTGCTTATTCTAACTTTAACTGCAAATATGAGCTCAAACCTGTGATTCTGCAGTGGGCTTTCATAATGAGAGGGCAATTTTATTAGAATTTTAAAAATAAATATGCGTAGAGAGCAAGCTGTAGATCTCATGTCTGAGCATTGAGATTTTAAAGAATCAATGAGGAATCCCCAAACTATTAGAGAAGCCACAGGTGTTAGTGAGAATAAGCTCAGAAATGAGACACAAGTTAGAAAAGTTTTTTTTTTTTTTTTTCTTCCCTGAGTATTTCAGAAAAACAGGAAATTTTCTGAAACTGTGTGGTTGGGGTCTATTTTGCTACTACTCTAGGTGGTAGAAAATCTGGGAAGGAAAGGTACACTACCTCATTAAAAGGATAAGTACTTACTTATTTTTTTTAGAATAATTTAAGATGAGGCCACGTAAGGGACAGTTCACCTTCCTGAAGTCTGGTCATTCTTTTTCCTTTTCTTTTCCTTTCCTTTCCTTTCCTTTCCTTTCCTTTCCTTTCCTTTCCTTTCCTTTCCTTTCCTTTCCTTTCCTTTCCTTCCTTCCTTCCCTTCCCTTCCCTCCCTCCCTTCCCTCCCCTCCCCTCCCCTCCCCTCCCCTCCCCTCCCCTCTCCTCTCCTCTCCTCTCCTTTCCTTTCCTTTTCTTTTCTCTTCTTTTCTTTTTTTGAGACAGTGTTTCTCTGTGTAGCTTTGCACCCTTCCTAGATCTGGCTCTGTAGACCACGCTGGCCTCTGCCTCCCAAGTGCTGAGATTAAAGGCGTGTCCCACCACCACCCTGCTCAGTCTGGTCACTCTCACAGGAAAAACAATAGTACAGCTCCAGCTAGAGACAGATTCCATTCTTCACTATAATATCCCCCACCCCCTCTAAAGTAACTCTAAAATCACTTAGATCACCTGAAATTGGGGAATAGACTTGATTTGTTTTTAATGAAAATCTGGTAATCCAGTTCCAAAACTGTGCACCAGAGGGATTAATGTTTGAACTGCAGTTTTAGCCCCCACCTTCATATACAGTGTAAAGTCAGAAGTGTTCATTTATAAAGAAATATGAAAGAAGAACTCGTTCTCTCATTCCTGACTGGAGAATGATGTACATTATTTAAGAGATAAACAGAGGATCAAATATACTTAGGGATATTTTGATATTTAAAAAACTGAATATGGTGGGGATTCTTCAATTGCCTTTCTAAAGTGTGTGATACATCTTTTGTATTCAGGAAAAAATTCCAAATATTGCCAAATAATGTGTAGATGCCGCCATGTTTGGCTCATGTGTTCGTTAAGGATTAAGGCAATAGTAGGAAAAAGGATAGACAAGAGCTTATTTGAACATTTAAGCTCCATATATACAAGAATACTGGAAGAACTTTAATTGTGAATTATTTAAGACTCATGTGAGGAAAAGGAAGGTGAAAGAAAGGGAACAAATCATTTATATATATTTGAAAACTTTTTATACAACATTTCTGAATGGAAATTGAGAGATAAAAAATCAAGGAAAACGAATGTACATCTAAGGTTTTAGAAAAAAATATTTATAGAAAATTGTTGTATAAATTGTTTAAAATTTTATTAGTTTCTTTTCTCACACCAAATTTTCCAGATCCTCACTGATTTCTGTATACTTGATACAATTGGATATTTTAAGTAGGGAAACTGTCTTGACAAATGATAGAGACACTTTACAGTCACTCCTGTCAACACTAATATTTCTTTTATCTTTTATCTATTCTTATTAAAACTTGAAAGTGTTCCTAAAATCATTTTAATACAGATGCACAGTAGTGCTTTGTCAAGTGTGCTATTTCATAATACTCCAATTGGCTCAGAAACACAGAACCACATTGTAGTTTGTGGATCTATTCACAGGTACTGTTTGGGTTAAGCCACCATTTCACAGTCTTATGTTTCTAGGTGGTTAACCAGCCCAGGAGCTGTTATTACTCCCATTTCTAAATCTTGGGAAACTGACCTCATATCCCCCCCCACCCCCCAAATCAACATCTTATATCACAGCAGGGAATTTTGAGGGTTATCTCAGCACTAATATCTTCCTGTCCTGGACCTACATTCCTGTTAATTGTAGAGCATTGAATTAGAGCAAAAAATTACATACAGGATGAAGGATTAGGAATTAAGCAATAATATCTTCAAAGGAACAATTTATTAAGACTAACTACAAACTGACTTAAGAGAAAATGTTACTGAACTCATCTATCTATCATCTATCTATCTAATCTATCATCTGTCTATTCATCAATGTAGAATTAGGCAATGTTATTATTGCCTTTTGATCAACTGAAGATGGTGAGATTATAATCACAATTTATTTCTAGTTGATTATTTAATAAGTACCAAAACAATTGAGCATGTACTATGTGCTCTGGGCTATGTTTCTTTCTGAGAATGTAGTGATAACCAAAGGAGTCTACTTGTTTCTCTAATGGAAGTACAGTCAAAATGCATTTTCATTTATAACCTGTTACACAAACCAGGAGTAAGAATCTAATTTCATAACTATGATTAACACTGGACTGTGATTGAAGACTTTCTAGAGATTACATAATCACATTTAAAATGTTACAAAATGAGTTTAGAAAACTCATTGGTAGACACCTCAAGCTAGACAACAGTTTTAAAAATTATAGTTAATTACAAATGCTATTGATGGTTTTTGCTGTATCTCATATTTTATTTTGTCATATTTGGTTGTTATCTGTTAGAAGACTGTTCTTTTCTGATGAGAGACAGAAAGGAGGGGATCTAGAGGGGAAGTGATGTGGGAAGGAACTGGAAGGAATAAAGGCAGGGGAAACTGTAATAAGGATATACAGTTAGAGAAAAGAATCTATTTTCAATAAAAGGAAAAATAAAGAAAGAACCTTTTGTAATGTAGCTAGAGAATAAATCTTATCAGGCAAAACGTAAGCTCACTTATGAAATGCTGAACATTCATCCTATAATAAATTGACTCAGCCTAACTGCTTTTAGGGAAGAAATATAAATAGAAAGATATTTTGGAACTCCTACAGCTGATAAACACCTTCAGGAGATTTTTCAAGATGAAGTAAAAGAAAATTACCACCAGAAAGTGTGTGTTTGTTTATCTCTCAGATAAAAAAAAGTTTTGTTCTCCCTGACATCATGGACTTTTTTGCATACACTGGGTGCAGTCTTGGAACTGGTTCTCAAAGACTGCAATAAAAGGTGTTTTCTACTCCTGGGCTATAGCCAAGGGGTAATTAGTCAGAGGCCCTAAAACAGCTGAGAGGGGCCGAGGGCCTGCTTTGAGGGCTGTATCTGGGTCTGTGGCCCTACCATAGTGTGGTTCTGTGTTGATGTCCATAGTTCTTGATACCATTGAAGGCCATGTAGATGCCAGGGGTCTCTGCTGCCACCTAGGGTCATATTGGTGTCCTAGGGCTATGCTGCCTTGGGGGACATGCTAATCCAGGTGGCTTGCACTGCCACCTGGGGCAATGATGACATTTGAGCCTGGACTGTTTCTTAGGACCATGTCTAGGTCCATGGTCCTACCACAGCTGGGGTATGTATTAATGTCTATGACCCATGTTGCTACCAAGGACTCATGGATGTCAGGGGTTTAGGTCACAACTTATGGCCATGTGGGTGTCCAAGGGCCATGCTGCCACTAGGGCCATGTTGATCTAAGTGGTCTATGCTGTCACTGGGGATATGGTGTCATCTGAGCCAGAGATGCTGCCTAGGGCCATGTCTGGGCCTGTGGTCCTTTAGGCTGGGGTCTGGGGTGATGTCCACGGCACCTGTTACAATCAAGGGCTCTTCAGATGCCCAGGGGCTGGTCAGCCACCTGAGATAATGTCGGTGTCCAAGGAACATACTGATCTAGGGGGCTATGGTGAAGTCTGGGCCAAGCTGCTGCCAAGGGCCATGTCTAGGTCCGTGGTGCTGTTGCCACTGGTGTCAGTGTTGATGTCCATGGCCCATGTAACCACAAGGGATCTTAGGAACCATTCATGTTGAAATCCGAGGGCCATGCTTAGCTGGAAATACCTCTCACTGGCCTTGGGATGGCTGGCCCTGCCTCTGGCAAGATACTGAAGCAGGTGAGCTGGCCACCACATTCAGGAAAGATGACCCCACTCCTCACCACGGGGCACGTCACCTGGGCAGTACATTAGAGCTGTCCCCAGGATCACAAGAGTGGGAGAACTAGCTCTGCCCTTTATCAGTAGCGCACAGGGAGCATAGATGCTGCAACCTGCCTAGGCAGCACACTAGAACTACCCTTGTTGTTGGGAGGTGCTGATGAGCCAGCTTGGAGGGTATGAGAGCAGAACTGACCCCATGCTTCCTTGTATGCCCCCTATAGCAAGATGGAGGGAAAGAGGACCCTGCACTTAATCCAGGCAAGACAGTGGAGGTGGCCCTGGTAGTGAGTGTGATTGAGCCATACCCAAGGTCTTGACTTGAGGACTGGTTCTGCTCCTTGCCACATGCTGTGTTGGGTGGGCTGGTAGAAGCAGCTTTGGAGAACTTGCCAGGGTGGGGACGGGGGAAAGCCGGCAGGCTGATGAGCCCAGCTATCGTCCAGCCTCAAAACCAGGTCTGTGTGTTGGCTCATCCTAACATCCACCTCATTTATGAATTGCTGGAGCATGAGAAGGTGACAAACCTATAGATCCAAACCTACAGGATATCCATGACACAGGACAACAGCATATCCAAGAGAAGCTCCAGTGAGAGTCCATTGCCTATAATATAGCAGAGGCCAGAGCCCTCAAACCAGACCAATGACTCATGGCAATGAACAAATGTGAATGAAGGTGAAAGACTAAAGTGTGAACTGAGTGACACACCTGACAGCTTCTGTCAGGAGCTGCTTCTTCTTCTTCTTCTTCTTCTTCTTCTTCTTCTTCTTCTTCTTCTTCTTCTTCTTCTTCTTCTTCTTCTTCTTCTTCTTCTGCTTCTGCTTCTGCTTCTGCTTCTTCTTCTTCTTCTTCTTCTTCTTCTTCTTCTTCTTCTTCTTCCTCCTCCTCCTCCTCCTCCTCCTCCTCCTCCTCCCCCTCCTCCTCTTCTTCCTCTTCTCCTTTTTTTTGTTTTGTTTTGTTTGTTTAGTCTGGTTTTGGCTTTTCTTTTAAATTTTATTTTGGGGGGAGTTGCAAGGGTGGAGGGTGGATGCAGGGGGATGGGGAGATAGGTGGGATTGGGATATATAATATGAAATTTACAAAGAATAAATAAAAGTTAACAAAAAGACCAGAAATATATAATCTGTTCTCAAGAGAGAAGACAAACTATGATGTATAGCATATTTAAGGCAGAAATAAATATTCTCAAAGACATACAATATGCTTACACAGATGAAAATACAGAAAAACAAGGAAGACTAAGAGACATTTTAAATTTTCTATGTTAGTAATAGAAGTGTAAAATATATATTTAAAATAAAAAGCCACACTCAATAGTATGTTAAAATGATAGAGGAAATTGTCCATAAATAAAAGACTGCTCTATAAATGTATTTAATCTGAGTAGAAGGGAAATTACTTTTAAAAAGCAGCCTTTGAATTCTCTCTCTCTCTCTCTCTCTCTCTCTATCTATATATATATATATATATATATATATATATATATATATATATATATATATAATTAGTCTCTGATGGAGAAAAAGTGAGATTGAGAGTGGGTTAAAAGATTTTATCAAAAGTTGGGAAGATGCACATTTATAATTTTATAACATAGTCAGTAAACATAGGAAAGAAACAATAAAGAAACCAATGTCCAGACATTGTGCATTTGAGGTTCTGAAGATGTGAGACACAAATAAATAATTGAAATAACACCGAAATAGAAACTACAAACAGAAAAAAATAAAAAATCTCTAACTTTGAATTACAAACTACAGAAAGCACCAGAGCAGCATCTATGACATACTTAGAAGGTGAACACATGCCTGGAATTCAGAATTGTAACTTACATTATGGTTCTATATTAATAATTAATGACTTACTTGGCATATATGAGAAACATACACACACACACACACACACACACACACACACACACACACACACACACTTCCAAACATACACACACATACTTCAAACCAAGGTGTGGTTTATGAAAACCATCCATTAGTTGTCCTCAAAAATCATAGTTTATATAAGATAGCTTAGATGATTATACATCTGTTATATAGTATGATGCAAAAGAGCAATATGTCTATCAGAGCCAATGGATTCTACAAAATAGGACCCCAGTAGAAAAGGAGCCCCATGCAAAAATAAGGTAAGTACCCCAGATAGAGGGGCTTCTGAACTGAGAAACCCAGATAGAGTACAAAGATGAAAGTCTGGAGAGAAGAGGATGCAGCTCAAACTCTGGAAGAGACGAGATAGAAAAAATGTCCATGTGCTTTAGGGTGAAGAGAGTTATGTCTAAAAGAAAGTGAACATTGAAATACATCCAGGAGAGACAAAGAAGGAATATGGGTTCATACCATATTTTATTCTATCTTCAGATTTTAAAAGTTCATTTGAACAATTACAGTCTAAAAATTTTGGCACTGTCTTGACACCTCTTTAAAACTAATACCTGTATACCCTAGTGTTTCATTTCTTGTCACTTCTTTTCTGTACTGTGGACTCTGTCACAGCCTCTGTCTTTATGAAACAAGCCCAAAATCTGATCCTAAACTTAGAAACCAGCACCAGCCCAATTCAACAGATGGTAAACATTTTTTCTCACCCTTTTTCCTGTTCTACAAGAAGGTTTCAAACAAATCAATAGTCAATTCATTTGATGAGGTCATGCACTTTTAATTTTTTGTAATGACTTACCCATGAATGAGTTGCTTTCTCTTGAAGGAATTGTGGATGAAGAACACAAGGATAGACACCAATGAAAAGGTTGCAAACAATTGCTCACAAATGTGTTCTTTATTTCAACAGATTGGCAGTATTTTGTGAGGGGGAAACATTTGTAAAGATATTTTAGCATAAATTTACATCCACATAATCTCAAAATGACATTGTATACTGGAAAACATCTTGATTCTGCTCAGCTCATGCCAACCCAGTTTCCATCCTGACACTGTAACACATAGTACAGAGGTCTGTACCAGACAGCAAGTGCTTCTATTTCAGCATGGTTTTTGTGCTAGTACCTTCTGAGGCATGCTGCAAAAGTCCCCCATGAAGCTATGATTTCTCTTTGTAGCTGTCAGCTCTATTTTTCCCTGCACAGCTTCTGACTAATTTCAGCTCTTTTGGCAGCCCTTACTTCTCATATGAAACCAGGGGTTATACTATCTTCTTTTATGTTGAGTATGGAATTGTGATAGTTTTCATTTTGAATAACCTATGGAAGACTGCTGTTTATTTACACAGCCACATTCCTACTGGAAGTCTGCCCTTGTATTTTAAAGAAGTCATCTTGATGGCTGTTTCTTGATTATACAGGTTATCTTAACCAATTAATCATTTATGTATATGTGTGCATGTGTAAATGATGTATATTTATGTGTGCACATGGAGGTATACAGGTATAAGGGCACAAGTGGGTATGGGATGTGAGGCCAGAGGTTGATTGAAAATGTCTGCTCAATCATATCCATCTTATTATTGTTATTTTCTTCTTTTTTATTATATTTGTGTTTTAATTTTACACATCAGCCATGGGTTCCCCTGTCCTCCCACCTCTCACCCCCGCCCTCACCTTCCCCTCAGCCCCTCCCCTCCATTCCCATCTCCTCCAGGGCCAAGACTCCCGTGGGGATTCATTTAAACCTGGTGGATTCAGTACAGGCAGGTCCAGTCCCCTTTTCTTTATGTCTTTATTTTTTCAGTATATAAGAATTTATTTTTATTCAATTTTTGAGAATTTCATTTTCAAAGACTGGAGTTATAACTTTTCTAATACTCTCTTTTCCTTCCAATTCCTTTGTGTTTCACCCACTCCCTCTCACATTCACATCTTCCTTAATGATTACTTGTGTGTGTGTGTGTGTGTGTGTGTGTGTGTGTGTGTGTGTGCCTGTGTGTGTGTGTGTGACTTGCTGAGTCTGTTTAGTGTTGCTCATATGTGTATATGTTAAGAACTGACTGTATAAAGTGGGATAATTCTCAGGGCATTCAATCTTTGAGAAAAACTGATTTCTCCTCTCTCAGCAGCTATTAATTTCCTTATATATCTTCCTCTAGGATTAAAACCTTGTGAGATTTCACCTGTCCACATTGGCATGTCAACTACTATTGTCATTGTGCAGAACTTCTTTAAGTGAACGTATTTTCCTTTTTGTTTTGAAATTACAATCATTTTTTAGATGTCATGGGTGGAGCTTCTTTGGTGTATATAGACAACCCCTATGTCTATGAGACTCTTGGTGCTCTGACTTTTACAAGTCCCTCTTTAGAAATATTTTCCAACCCAATATTTAGGTTGCAAATGTATTGATTGGTTTTGGAATCCCACAGTCATTGTTTTCTATATTTTAATTACCTGTGTCTTTCTGTAATGGTCTCTGCTGAAAAAGGAAGCTTCTTTTGAGTGAGGTAAGAGATACACTTATCTATGAATATTATAGAATGGTGTTAAAAATTATGTTGTTGGTAGCAGGTTCTTGTCTAGGGACCTTGATCTCACCAACCACATGAACTTGGCTAGATTTACATACTAGGAATAAATTTCCTTCTGCAGAACCAATCCTGAGACCAGTTAACTGGCTGCTAGTTACTCCAACATATAAGTGCCACTATTACATTTTTAATGAAACCATTTCATATGAGCCATTGTTGTGGGTCACAGACTTTATATCTGGATAGGTCTGTTGACTGCTGTTTTCATCCTTGGTAGTTTGAGTAACATTTTCAGGTATTTACATGAGATAGTCATCAGGAAGGAAGCTTTCTGGTTAGTTCTAGCTGGATTCCCCCCAAGTCCTGTGTCTGAAGTGTGTGGCATCTTATCTTCAAGTTCAATAAGGGCATTCTCAATAGCTTAGGTTTTGGGGTGTCTTAGACTACCTTGACCAACAGCTTGAAAGGAAATATGAAGTAGTCAGGCTGCTGCCTAGAGCCATGTTAAGTTGCCCCTACAGCACAAAGGCTGACTAACAGCACAAAGGCTCAGGCAGTGGCCTGGATATAGAGTTAGCCCTACAGCACTCTAGCCATGGAACAGCTCTTCTCAGCTGATAGCTTCTGGCCTGGATGCGGGTACAGAAAGACTTATTCCTCCCTTGGGGGCTGGCCACTAGGATTTTGACCATAAGCCAGTGAATATATGGACCACACAAATGGACTTCTGTTTTTTTTTTTTTTTTTTTTTTTTTGGAGGTGGGCAAGGGAGAAAGAGAGTAGACATAAAAAGTCTGGGAGGTGAATGTGATCAGGGCACATGATGTGAGATTCCCAAATAATAAATAAAAATAATTTTGACGGTTATTTTGTAGGTAATTGTGAATCTGTAGCCTGAACTGGTCATCTCCTATGGCCAGATAAGACTTCCAGTGAAGGGATTGGGACACCAACTCAGCCACATAATCTTTGACCTACAGTCTGTCCTGCCTATGGGATGTTCTGGGGTAAGGATGGCACAGAGACTGTGAGAGTGGCCAACCAATGGCTAGCTCAGCCTGAGACTCATGCCACAAGAATGAGCCCATCCTTGACACTGCCTGAAGTACCAGGAACCAGAGGCCCAAAGATCTAGGATAGAACCAAACAAAATAAAAAAAAAAAAAATCTATGTAATGAAGACTAACGATATTCTGCTATACTCATAGGTGAGTGCCTATCCCAATAGTCATTAGAGAGGCTTCATGCAGCAACTGGTGGAAACAGATGCAGAGACTCTTTAGTCAAACATTAGGCCAAGCTCTGAGAATCCTGTAGAAGATGGGGAGGAATTATTATAAGAGCCAGAGAGTTCAGGGAAATCACAAGAAAACCCACAGAATCAACTAACCTGGGCTCATAGGAGCTCACAGAAACTAACCCAACAACCAAGGGAATCTGCAATGGACTGACCTAGGACCTCTGCATATATGTGACAGTTGTGTAGCTTAATCTTCTTGTGGCACTTTTAACAGTGGGAATAGGAGCTGTCTTTGCATCCTTTACTGGCTTGTGGGATCCTATTCCTCATACTGTGTTGCCTTGCCCAGTCTTAACACAAAGCGAGATACTTAGTCTTCCTACAACTTGATATGCTGTGTTTTGTGGGTATCCATCAGAGCAGAGGCCTGCCCTTTTCTAACTAGGAATTGAGGAGAAGTGAGTGTGAGAGAGGCAAAGGGGAGGTGGAGGAGAGGGACTGGAAGGAGAGCCTGGGGGAAAACTGAAGTTGGGATGTAAAATAAATAAGTAAATAAGAAAAGAAAAAATTAGTTATGGGACGTAATATAGTTATCTAGTTTCATTTGCTTTGAGCATTTTGGGGAGAGAGTCAGGTGTTTCTTCTATCAATAAATCATCTGCTTTTTAAAAAATACAAGTGTATATTTATATGTTATATAATATATATTATGTATTACATAATTTATAAATTATACAAATTTATATATTTGTAGATACATGTTGCACAAATCCTAAATGGTCTTATAATAAAAACCCAGAGCCAGATATCAGGGTGAAAACTGAAAGATCAGAGAAGCAGAACAAGCCACAGTCATCACCTCTTACCCGACCAACTCCTCAGCCTGAAAGAGAGCAAGTTCCTGTCTCTTCCCACCTTTCTCTGCCCATCCACATCACTTCGTGTCTCAACCTTCCTAGTGCTGGTATTAAAGGTGTGTATCACCACTGCCTGGCTCTGTTTCTCTTTTAGACTGGATTAATACCATGTAGTCCAGTGTGGCCTTGAACTCAGAGAAATCCAGACAGATTTCTGCCTCTGCCTCCCTAGTGCTAGGATTAAAGGTGTATGCTACCACTGCCTGATCTCTGTGGCTCTGTGGCTAACTCTGTGGCTAGCTCTCTCCTCTGATCTTCAAGCAAGCTTTATTTCTTAGAATACAAACAATGTATCACCACAGATACATATTTGTATATTACATAAGTATATGTGTATTTTACATAAACATAAAATAATATGCTAAGTAATATGCTTCCTTATGGGTTTTTCAAACATTGTTAGTAGTAGTCATCCATCCTACATTTCTCTCCCTCCATTCTCTCTTCCCACTCATGTTTCATTTACCATTTCTCCCTTCATAGCAATTCTTCCCCAACTCCCTACATACTCTACTCAACTTCATATCTTTCTTTTTAATAAACCACTAAGTCCAGCTATTGATGCCCACATATACATGAGTATGGGATATACTGGAACATTGGGAATCTTAACAATGACCACATCCTCAAAATAGAATGATTCTTCTCCAAGAGCTTCTCCATAAGACCTTGAGTGTAAGATCGTTTGTACATCTATGACAGAAATTTGACTGACTTGATCTTGAGAAGGAGACCTCGTGCAGGAAGCAGGGATTATTAGTGCTATAATCTGAATGCAGATTCTAGTGTTTAAGAAGAAATCACTTTATCAACTCTACTTTCTCCTCCTGCCTCTGGGGTTATTTTTTAATATCCTATTTGAAAGTGAAGGGTCAAGTATTTTAAATTGCTGAGTCCAAAAAACATCAGACGTACTCCCTTTCTCTTAATCTCTCAACAAAATCAACTTATAATTTTGAGTTGAATCAATAGTGAGAATCCACATTGGTTTTATTAGATAATCAAGTTACAAGAATTTTTTATTTCTTATGGTTTAGAGTTGTTTTACCATTTTTTGTTACTTACTTACTTTCCTATATACACGTCTAAATTCATTGTGAAACTGAGATCTTAATTCATGCCACTGTGTAGACATTTCCTCTTAACTCTAGTTATTGGACTTTATAGTGAATCTACACAGACTGTTTTCTACATTATTTTGAGCATCATTTACTTAGGTTTCCTTTCTCTTTCATTATAATAACTCATATACAGGTTATCCATTAGTTTTTTTAAAAAGTACTAGTCAATATACTTAATTTATAAATTAATTATATATCATTTATATTATTAATTATATATTATATATAAATTATATATGTATATTCACACATTTCTTTAGGCAAAAATTCTCACCTATACCTATTTCTTTTTGCAAATTTTTCTGATATTGCTCTGCTATGTCTTTGTGAAGGGGTGAATGGTGGTTGAATGTGTGTGTGCATGTGGGGGGGGTGAAGGGGTTGGGGTGAGGGGTGGGTCTACATATAGAAGCCAAAGGACAACTTCAAGTATTGTTCCTCAGGTACTTGCCAAGTAAGCTGGAGGAGATATAAGCAATTCAGTGGGATCTACCCATTGCTACCTCCTTAGCCCTAGGATAACAAATGTCCCTTGCCACATCCAGCAATTTTTAAAATAGGAGTTTGGAGATCCAACTGATATCTTCTGTTGTTTTCCATATGCTTGCCATCTATCTCCTCAGTCCTCTTAAGACATTTCTTCACTCTCTTGTTAGTTCTTAAACTCTTTGGCCCTCTTAATTTTTTGTTTTCTTTTGTACATTTAAACTCCTCTTTTCTCATTCTACATCTTGTCAAAAGAAGCAATTGTTATTCTCCTATAAATTTTTATCTAGTTATTTTATCCTCATAAGATTCTATAATTGCTATGTATACATACATATCTCCTAAATCTTGCCTTCATATTGCCTTCAATCCAAACCTTTCTCTAAAAATATTTCCTTCTATACCTCTCTATTAGTGTATTCTATAAATGTCTTAAAGTTAGACCTAAAGTTATTTTAATTAGCTTGATTTATATTCTATTTTCAAAATCTGTCTTCTCTCTCTCTCTCTGTCTCTCTCTCTCTCTCTCTGTCTCTCTCTCATTCTCGTTCTCATATCTCTCTGTCCTCTCAACATACCCACACACATTGCACCACAAAAATAGAAATTCCTCTTCCCTCATGACCTGATGTTTGTTACTTCAACAGTGTAGTCTAATTCTACACATCCACATCCCTAACCTTTAGGACCCCTTGAGATTTCATCTTATTTATCCACTATAGGTACTTAAATGAAGCAAACAAGTACCACAACTGTTTTGACATGTACTCTAACACAATGGGACACATGTACTCCTTTAGACATAGAGGAGTTAAGTTGCAAAAACAGTAAGAATGATAGTGTACTCCTCTAAAATTTCACTTTACAGTATTCAAGAGTAGCATTTCCCAGTACTACTTAAAATACTTACTTTTTTCTTTCCTAAGAAAGCATCTGTGTATGTAGCCTACAATTTTCAACAATGGCATATGCGGACTGGAGAATCACTCATTTGTCCTCTGAACAATTACATAAAATAAAATACCCAAACTTTTAAGATTGATTTTATTATTTTTAATCATGTGTCTGTGTTGGTATCTACTCATGTGTGGGAGTTCCAGTGAAGGACAGAGGCATCAGATCACCTGCAGTTAGAATTACAGGTGGCCAAGAGTCAACCTAAATGGGTATTGGGAATCGTAATCAGGTCTTGTGCAAAAACAGTACCTTTTCTTAACCACCTAGTGTCTCTCTAGCCCCTACAGGGTATAAAATTCTATTTCAATGATAAATAAATGATTCTGTGTTTCTCTAACATGTTAACATAATATAAATGAAAATGTTTGCTGTTAACATATTTAATAACATATCATTGCATTTTTAATATCTTCAGTTCTATTATAATAATTCTCTTCAAATTTTTGATTAATTTACTATACTTTATATTAATTTAATTTTTAAAAGGTATGATTACTTTTTTCTGAGAAACCACCATACTCATTCCCAAAGTGGCTTTACAAGTTAGCACTCCCACCAGGAGTGGAAGAGTGTTCCCCTTATTCCACATCCTCTCCAACATAGGCTGTCATTAATGTTTTTGATCTTAGTCATTCTGACAAGTATAAGATGGTATCTCATAGTCATTTTTAGTTGCATTTCTCTAGTAGATAAGGATGTTGTGCAATTAGTTAAGTGTTTCTCAACCATTTGAGCTGCTTCTGTTGAGGATTCTCTGTTTAAATCTGTACCCCATTTAAAATGGATTATTTGGTATTTTTATGTTTAAATTTTTGACTTCTTTATATATTTTGGAGACCAATCCTTTGTGAGATGTGGAGTTGGTAAAGATCTTTTCCTATTCAGTTGCCTGTCAGTTTGTCTTATTGACAGTGTCCTTTGCATTACAGAAGTTTTTCAGTTTCAGGAGTCCCATTTATTAATTGTCAATATCAGTGGCTGTGCCATTGATAATCAGATTGGTGACTACTATAATTGTCATCATAGAACCTTCATCCAGCAAATGATGGAAACAGATGCAGAGATCCACAGCCAAGCACTGGCCAGAGCTCCTGAAGTCCAGAAGAGAGGGAGGAAGGATTATATGAGTAAAGGGGGAAGGTAAGGGATTTGAGGGAAAACCCACAGAAATAGCTCACTTTAGCTAAAAGGAGCTCACAGACTCTGGACCAATATTTGTGGAGCCTCCATAGGACTGACTTGGGCTCTCTGTATGTGAATGACAGTTGTGTAGGTTGGTCTGTTTATGGGGCCCCTAGCAGTAGAATTAGGAACTGTTCCTGGTGCATGAGCTGGCTTTTTGGAACCTATTCCCTGTGCAGGGATTCCTAGCTCAGCCTTGATGCAGGGGGAGGAGGTTGGTCCTGCCTCAACTTGATATACCATGCTTTGTTGACTCCCATGGAAGGCCTGCCCATTTCTGAATGAAGGAGGAGTTGATATGGCAAAAATAGTGGGGGGGGGGTGAGGGAATGGAAAGAGAGGAGGGAGGGAAACTGTGATGGTATGTAAAATAAATTTTAAAAAATAATAAAAAAGAAAAAACAGGATTACTTTAAGGAAGTATCTTTTGACATATAAAAATAAACTGGATTTCTGTTATTTTAATTTTTGGTACAAATAGTAATAAATTGTGAAATCACTGAAGACCATTAGTTTTTATTTTCACTAATTTTAGTCATTTGATGAGTAAAATTAAAAATACTGTTAATAACCAAAATGTAAAAAGAAAGGCAATGGAGGAAAGAAGAACAAGATAAAAAGAAATGAAACATAGATATTTTCTCAGAATGAGAAATAATCATAGAACCTTTATATAAATTACTTTTTAAATTTTAAAATTATAATTAAAATATGATTACATTGCTTTCTTCTTCCTTTTCCATCCTCTACCACTACCATATTCCCTCCCCTTCTTTGAATTGTTGACAAATCTTCACTCCACTTTCTCAATTTGATGGTGAGTTTTTATTATTATCAAACACACACACACACACACACACACCCCTTACTGAGTCCAATTAGTGTTGCCCGAGTGTACAAGATGTCAGGGCCAATTACTTTGTATTGGGCAGCCAATTAGAGGGCTCATTCCTGGGAGAATCTAATTCTCCCTCTCCCAGCAGTCATTAGTTGCCTATAATTCTTTGTCTAAAGGTGGGAACCCTGGGATTTCCCTTTTTCCATGTTAGCATGTCTATTGGTATCATCATTTCTCAGATCTTATTTAGGTAGCCACACAGTTAAGGTATCATGGATTTGGTTTTCCTCTCTTTTCTAGGCAATACAAATTCACATCAGACTTCTTGGTCTCCTGGCTCTTAACAATATCCCCACATCCCCTCTTTGGTAATGTTCCCTGAGATTAAGGTAAAAGAGTTGTTTTATAGATGTTTCTGTTGGGACAGAAATGGCCATAATCTGGTGGATTTTTGCATTATTACCAGTTGGGGTTTTCTATAATGAAAACAGAAAAGCTATAAAGAAAATCTTCTTTGATGAGAGGTGAGAGCTATACTTAACTTGTGGGAAGAAGGATAATTTTAGAATGCTGTTAGAAATTATACTGGTTAGCAAAGAGTTCATAGTAGGTTATTCTCTAAGACCTATAACCTCACTAGTATCAAATTGTTTGCTGATGTTTAATTTGGAAGCTCAGCTACAGCCTCACTCTTTCCCATTTCAAACCCCACCCCTTCTAAGCCCACTAAGCAGCAGCTCCTCTCCTGGAACTACTCAAGACCACTCCTACAGGGTATTTAAACTGCCTCCTAGAGAACAGCCATGTGGTTTTATTCCAGTCTCTTCTCCCAATCTCATCTCTGGGGACTGGAAAAATTACCTGAGAATGTTTTGCCCAATAAACTTGGTCTTGTATTCTTATTTCGGCTTGATTTGGCTTACTGCAACAGTGGAGAGACTCAGTATTGGGGTATGGAAATCTTTCAGCTAGGATTCTAGTAGCAGGCATGGTTTCTGCTTGTTTAGTGGGATTTGAGTATGGTTATATAGCTGTTGGTTACTACCAAGATATGAGTACTACTGTTGCACCTTTAGGGATATCTTGCCATGTTGGTTATTCTTTTTTCTTTTCATTAGTCATAAGATAAAGATTTTTATTAAGCTATACAATTTTGTGTTTTACATGTTTTATATCTTTAAATGTATATATATATATATATAATTCCTTCTAAAACAGGTTCTAAATAAGCATATTAATTACATTATTTCACTTGTATAATAGTCATGGGAAACATAAATTCATGTGATTTCATTGACAAAATATTCCAGCTCATGAAAATGCCAATTTATTTGAAAGGGGAGAACTTTAACAGAGAATGCCACTGACAAGGTTCTGATCAAAACCAGCCACTGCTTAAGAAACTGTTTGCCTGGGTTCAGCACACCTAAGTTGATGCAACTGTGGTCCAAGGAGCCAGTCCAGACTTCATCCTGAGCTGGCAGCACAATGGTTATTCTTGTAGTTCATATGTACCAGAGATAGATACGACTATTGATTTTCCCCTCTCTTTTTATTTGCATAGCACTTTCAGTTACTATGAAAGCTGGACCACAGGCAGGATGCTTTCAGTTTAGAGCCAACTTGACTTTGAAATCCTATGTCCAAACCATCTAGTAAGTTTAATAGTAGGTACTTAATCTCTACCTCTGGGAGACAACTAAGGGCATAAACAATAGCCTATTTTGTTTTGGGAGCTTCTTGGACTACCTTGTCCAATCACTTGGTTTCTCATGCCTGGTACACATGTTTTTGTTAGCCTTTGACCTTTTACAGAAGTTTATTAGTTTAACTTGGAACTTTTAAATAATTAGAAATCCAGCCCTGGCATTTGAGCTTCCCTTTGTGTTTTCCTTTTTCAATAAATGAAAGACAATGACTCATAATTTCTGTGTGCCTACCATTCAACTTAATAACTACTGATTTTGTGGAAGGAGGGGACTGACCTGCCTGTACTGAATCCACCAGGTTTAAATGAATCCCCAGGGGTGCCTTGATCCTGGAGGACATGGGAATGGAGGGGAGGGACTGGGGGGAAGGTGAGGCTGGGGGCAGGAGTGGGGAGGACAGGGGAACCCATGGCTGATGTATAAAACTTAAAACACATAATAATAAAGAAAAAATCTTAATGCTAAAAAACAAAACAAAAAAAAAACAGAAAAAATAAATAAAATTCTTAATACTTAATAATAGAGAGCCCTCTACCCAAGAACTTTAACTAAAACCAAAGTGTCTTTCTCAGCTGCCTCATATATAACACTTTATTTCATTCATTTTTAAGTCTATTCTTAAAATTTTTTTGTCATTTTCTTTTTCTCAGATATCTTCCCAAGAATAATGACCAGCATGTGGGTGCTAGGATCCAAACCCAAGTCCTCCACAATAGCAATAAATGTTCTCAACCTCTGAGGTGTCCCTCCAGCACTTTCTTCAGAGTCCAAGTCACCCTATATAATAAGTGCAATCCAGAAGTGTGCACTGATGAATGTACATAGTTACAGAAGTCTGAGTTAAGTATTTCCCATTTAGGTGTATTGTCAAAAGTAAGGTTCCTTGGGACTTCCAGTAGAATTCCATTATCATATATCATTTTTTCTTTCCCATAGGGAGAATACTGTTTTTTAATTCTTTGCTTTTGCTATATTATTTTAGTCAATGGAACAGATGGCTTTCAAATTATTGAGGTTGCTCTTGAGAAATCTCTTAGGAAGTACAAACTTAGGCAAAAAAATCTTTACACAATTTCTTTTTTTTATGTAGACTTCATAGATTTAGTTCATAAAATCCGAGTTTTCATGTAGATGATAATTCAAAGAGCAAAAATGAGAAATTCAATTTTTCTGTATTTTTAAATTAATGAAGTGTGTTAAAGGGATCTGGACCAGAGGTACTGGCAATAGGGCAGGACACCCCAATCCCACCTGGAAGGTTTCCCTTCTCCAAGACCCCGGGGAAGACCCTATAATCTCCACACCCTGCCCCCACACCCATCCACAGGAGACACCAGCCACTTCCTGAGACCTAGAAACCTGCCCCAGTTTCCATCCTGCCCCGGAATTCCCATCTGGACCAGAGGTGAGTGTCTGGGGTCACACCCAGAGATGCTTGCCCCTAGGTCCAACCTCTGGGCACCAGCCATCCTAGGAGGACCTGCCCAACTTGGCCACAGTTTCTGGCCATCCAGTGGGCCCCCTGGGAAGGTCCGCCTTTTCCAAGACAGCAGGCAAACCCTGCAATCTCCATACCCTGCCACCACACCCATCTAACTGAGACCCCAGCCACTTCTTGAGACTTAGAGACCAGCCCCAACCTCCCAGTGGGCCAGCAATCCCGTCTGGACCAGAGCTCCCATCTGGACCAGAGAGAGGCTTCCCAAATCTGTTAGCACTGTCTGGACCAAGTGTGTTAATAAGAGCAAGAACAAATCCACTAGGAGATGGGCAGAGGTCAAGGCAGAAGTACATACAACAAAATAAAAAACAATACAGCATCACCAGAACCTAGACCTCCTGTAACAGCTAGACCTGAAAATCACAGAATGGAAGAAGCAGAAGGAAACTACCTTATGAATAACATCATGAGGAAGCTAGAGGCTTATAAAGAAGAAATAAAAAATGAAGTGGAGGAACAGACAAACAAAAAAAAAAAAGGGAAGAACGCTATAAAAAAATTAGAGGAAAGTACAAATAAAGCAGAAGAAAACAATAAAAACCCTGAAAGAAAATCATGAAAACACAATGAAACTGATGAGGGAAACAGTCCAAGACCTGAAAAGAGAAACACAAAAAATGAAGAAGAAACAAGCAGAGGGAATGCTGGAAATAGAAAATCTGAATAAAAGAACAGGAAAGTCAGAATCAAGAATAACCAACAGAATGCAAGAGATGGAAGAGAGGATCTCTGATGTTGAAGATACGGTAGAAGAAATAGATTCTTCAGTAAAAGAAAACACTAAAGCCAACAAAGTCATGAACCAAAATGTCCAAGATATTTGGGACACCATGAAAAGACCAAATCTACAAATAATAGAAATAGAGGAAGGAGAAGGATACCAACTCAAAGGCACAGAAAATATATTTAACAATATCATAGAAGAAAATTTTCCCAACTTAAAGAAGGAAATGCCTATGAAGATACAAGAAGAAGCCTATAGGACACCAAACAGACTAGAACACCAAAAAAAAAGGTCCCCTTGCCACATAATAATTAAATAACTAAATGTACAGAATAAAGAAAGAATATTAAGGGCAGCAAAGGAGAAAGGCCAAGTGACTTATAAAAGCAAACCCATCAGAATAACACCTGATTTCTCAGTGGAGACTTTCAAAGCCAGAAGGACCTGGCAGAAACTAAGAGACCATAGATACCAGCCTAGACTAATATAACCAGCAAAAATTTCAATCATCATAGATGAACTGAACAAGAAATTCCAAGAAAAACCCAGATTTAAACAATACTTATCCACAAATCCAACCCTACAGAAAGCACCAGAAGGAAAATTCCAACCTAAGGAGGGCAGATACACCCATGAAAACACAGGGAATAGATAACACCTCAGCAATAAACCCCAAAGAAGAGAGAAGTACACACATACTACCACAAAAAATAAATAAATAACAGGAATTAACAATCACTGATCATTAATATCCCTTAATATCAATGGACTTAATTCACCTATATAAAGACACAGGCAAACAGAATGGATAGAAAAGGAGGACCCATCATTCTGCTGCATCTAAGAAACACACCTGAAATTCAAAGATAGATAATACCTAATAATAAAAGGCTAGGAAAAGACTTTCTAATCAAATGGTCTAAAGAAGCAAGTGGGTGTAGCAATCCTAATATCCAGCAAAATAGACTTGAAACTAAAATCAATCAAAAGAGATGATGAAGGACATTACATACTCATTGCAGCTAAGATCCACCAAGATGAAGTTTCAATTCTGAACATTTATGCCCCAAACACAAGGGCACCCACATATGTAAAAAAACATTACTAAAGCTTAAATCACATATAAAACCCCATACATTAATAGTGGGAGACTTCAGCACCCCACTTTCACCTCTGGACAGATCGGCCAAATTGAAACTTCACAGAGACATAATGGACTTAACAGATGTTATGGCTCAAATGGACTTAATTGATATCTGCAGAACAATCCATGCTAACAAAAAGAATATACCTTCTTCTCAGCACCCTATGGAACCTTCTCTAAAATCAACCACATACTTGGCCACAAAGCAAATCTTGACAGATATAAAACAATTGCAATAACCTCCAGTGTTCTATTGGACCACCATGGTTTAAAGTTAGATTTCAACACCAACAAAAAACTACAGAACACGTACAATCTCGTGGAAACAGAATAATGTTCAACTGAACCACAAATGGGTTAAGGAAGAAATAAAGAAAGAAATTAAAAACTTGCTAGAGACCAATAAAAATGAATATACCACATACCCAAACTTATGGGACACTATGAAAGCAGTGCTAAGAGGGAAATTAATTCATAGCACTAAATGCCCACATAAAGAATTTGGAGAAATCTCACACTAGTGACCTAACAGCACACCCGGAAGCTCTAGAACAAGAAGAAGCAAAGTCTCCCTGGAAGAATAGATGCCAGTAAATTATCAAATTGAGAGATGAAATCAATAAAATATAAACAAAAAAGAACAATGCAAAAAAAATTAATGAAACAAAGAGTTGGTTCTTGGAGAAAATCAACAAGGTAGACAAGCACTTATCCAAACTACCAAAAGACAGAGAGAGAGCATGCAAATTAACAAAATCAAAAATGAAAAGGGGGATATAACAACAGACAATGAGGAAATCCAGAGAATCATCAGGTCATACTTCAAAAACCTCTACTCCACAAAACTGGAAAATATAAAAGAAATGGATAATATTCTGGATAGGTACCACATACCTAAGTTAAATCAAGACCAGAGAAACCATTTAAATAGTCCAATAACCCCTAAGGAAATAGAATCAGTCATTAAGTCTCCCAACCAAAAAAAAAAAAAAACAAAAAAACCCAGGACCAGATGGTTTCAGTGCAGAATTCTACCAGATCTTCCAAGAAGACTTAATACCAATACTCTTTAAATTGTTCCACACAATAGAAGCAGAAGGAATATTACCAAACTCCTTCTATGAGGCTACAATTACCCTGATTCCTAAACCAAACAAAGATGCAACAAAGAAAGAGAACTACAGACTGATCTCCCTCATGAACATTGATGCAAAAATATTCAATAAAACCAGACTCCAAGAACACATCAAAACAATTATCCACCATGATCAAGTAGGCTTCCTCCCAGGGATGCAAGGGTGGTTCAACATACAAAAGTCTGTCAATGTAATACACCATATAAACAAACTCAAAGAAAAAAAACCATATGATCATCTCACTAGATGCAGAAAAGGCATTTGACAAAATCCAACACCCCTTCATGATAAAGGTCTTGGAGTGATCAGCAATACAGGGAACATACCTAAACATAATAAAGGCAATCTACAGCAAGCCAACAGCCAACATCAAATTAAATGGAGAGACTCAAAGCAATACCACTAAAATCAGGAACAAGGCAAGGCTGTTCCCTCTCCCCATACTTATTCAATATAGTACTTGAAGTTCTAGCCAGAGCAATAAGACAACATAAGGAGATTAAGGGGATACAAATTGGAAAGGAAGAAGTCAAGCTTTCCCTATTTGCAGATGACATGATAGTATACATGAGTGACCTCAAAAATTCAACCAAGGAATTGATACAGCTTATGATAACCTTCAGCAACATAGCAGGATACAAGATCAACTCAAATAAATCTGTAGCCCTCCTATATACAATAGACAAAAAGGCTGAGAAGGAAATCAGAGATACATCACCCTTGGCAATAGCCACAAATGATATACAATACCTTGCAGTAACTCTAACTGAGCAATTGAAGAACCTATATGATAAGAACTTTAAGTCCCTGAAAAAAGAAATTGAAGAAGATGTCAGAAAATGGAAAGATCTCCCATGCTCATGGATAGGCAGGATTAACAGCAAAAATGGTGACCTTACCAAAAGTAATCTACAGATTCAATGCAATCTCTATCAAATTATCAACACAATTCTTCACAGACTGGGAAAGGATGATAATCAACTTCATATGGAAAAACAAAAAACCCAAGATAGCCAAAAGAATCCTGTACAATAAAACAACCTCTGGAGGCATCACAATCCCCGACCTCAAACTCTACTATAGAGCTACAGTAATAAAAACAGCTTGGAACTGGCACAAAAACCGATATGTGGACCAATGGAATCAAATTGAAGACCCTGACATTAATCCACACACCCATGAACATATAATTTTTGACAAAGAAGCCAAAACTGTACAATGGAAAAAAGAAAGCATCTTCAAGAAATGGTGCTTGCATAAGTGGGTGTCAAAGTGTAGAAGGCTGCAAATAGATCCAGATCTGTCACTGTACACAAAACTTAAGTCCAAGTGGATCAAAGACTTCAACATAAATCTAGTTACTCTGAACATGATAGAAGAGACAGTAGGAAGTAGTCTTGAACGTATTGGCATAGGAGATCACTTCCTAAATATAACACCAGTAGCACAGACACCGAGAGAAACAATCAACAAGACCTCTTGAAACTGAGAAGCTTTTGTAGAACAAAGGACATGGTCAACAAGACAAAGCAACAGACTTCAGAATGGGAAAAAGTTTTCACCAATACCACATCTGACAGAGGGCTTTCATCCAGAATATATAAAGAACTCCTTAAATTAGACATCAAAATGCCCAACAATCTAATTAAGAAATGGGCTATAGAACTAAACAGAGAATTCGCAACAGAGGAAGCTCAAATTGCTGAAAGACATTTAAGGAATTGCTCAACATCCCTAATTGTCTGGGAAATGCAAATCAGAACAACTCTGAGATACCACCTTACACCTGTCAGAATGGCTAAGATCAAAAACACAGAGGACAGCTTATGCTGGAGAGGATGTGGAGCAAGGGGAACTCTCTTCCTCCGCTGGTGGAAATGCAAGCTTGTACAGCCACTTTGGAAATCAATGTGGCACTTTTAGAAAATTGGGAATCCATCTCCCCCAAGACCCAGCTTATACCACTCTTGGGTATATACCCAAGGAATGCTTAATCATACCACAAGGGCATTTGCTCAGCTATGTTCATATCTTCATTGTTTGTAATAGCCAGAACCTGGAAACAACCTAGATGCCCTTCAACTGAAGAATGAATAAAGAAATTTTGGTACATATACACAATGGAGTACTACTCAGCAGAGAAAAACAATAACATCATGAGGTTTGCAAGCAATAGGATGGATCTAGAAGAATCATCCTGAGTGAGTAACCTGGACTCAGAAAGACAGACATGCTATGTACTCACTCATAGTAGGATTCTAGATGTAAAACAAAGATGACTAGAGTGCTACTCACAACTCCAGGGAGGCTACTAGAAAACAGGACCCTAAGAAACACACAGAGATCACCCAATGACAGAGAAATGGATGAGATCTACATGAACAACCTGGACACAAGTGGAGGTAATGAAGGGCAAGGTCTGAAGGAAAGAGAGCTTAGGGGAGCAGAGATCCCAGCTAGATCAAGAACAGAGTGGGAGAGCAAGGTATAACAGAGCTTGATAAATGAAGACCACATGAGAATAGGAAGAAGCAAAGTGCTAGACGGGTCCCCCACAAATCCACAAAGATGCCTCCACTGTAGACTACTGCAATGGTCAAGAGAAAACCCTAACTGACTTAGTCTGGTGATCAGATGGCCAAACACCCTAACTGTTGTGCTAGAAATCTCATCCAATGACAGATGGAAGTGCACACAGAGATCCATGGCCAGGTCCCAGGTGGAGCTCCAGGAGTCCAATTGTTGAAAAAGAGGAGGGATTGTATGAGGAAGAATTGTAGAGACCAAGACTGGAAAAAGCACAGGGACGAATAGCCAAACAAATGGAAGCACGTGAATTATGAACCAAAGGCTGTGGAGACCCAGCTGGAGCAGGCCCTCTGGATAACTGAGACAACTGAATAGCATGAACTGTTTGGGAGGCATCCAGGCTATGGGACCAGGACCTGTCTTTAGTGCATGAACTGGCTGTTTGGAACCTTGGGCTTACACAGGGACAGTTTGCTCAGCCTGGAAGGAGGGGACTGGACCTGCCTGTACTGAAACCACCAGGTTTAAGTGCATCCCCAGGGGAGTCTTGGCCCTAGATGAGATGGGAATGGAGGGGAGCAGCTGGGGGGAAGGTGGGGGCAGGGGGCAGGTGGGGGGAGGACAGGGGAACCCATGGCTGATACGTAAAATTAAACACAAATATAATAAATTTAAAAAAGGAGAGGGGAAAAAAAAGCATTTACAGTGCAACTGCATTGTTTTATTCATACCTCATGGAGTGTATTAAATACAGCTTTGTATGTATATGCTCTTCAAGGAGTTACTAATGCATAATATTAACTTATAGTGTATTCATGTAATTTGTTAAGCTATATCATTACACATGTGTTGTCTGAAATATTGATGTTTTGGTTATGTTAAACTAGAAATTAAATGAGAAATAGCAATGACAAGCATATATAATATTGAATGTGATAGATCCAGAGCTCATGGTAGTCATTAAAATGGTAAGAACCCAACATTTTACTATAAAATATGAGTATGAAAATATGGCAATATCAAGGTATACCAAATTATGTGGGAGAATTCTGTACAACAGTTGCATATCTGTAGCATATCTTTGGGCCTGCCTTGGAGTTCTAAAAGTTTGGGGAAAATTCTTTTGTTCCTTTGGACATATATGTCACCTTTAATCTTTTCTCCATCATAAGACTGTATCTAGTTTGATGAAAAATACTCCACAAGAACTTCTTAATTTGGCATTGACTACTGTTGTGTTTTGGATCTTGAGTATCCCCCAAAACTGAGACGTTAGACACTTGATCCCCAGAGTAGAAGTTCCTCTAAAAGGTGGGAAGTCTCCAGATCATTGGAGTATGTCCTTGAATGGGATTCTATGACTCTGGTCTTTCTGTTTGCTCCTTTGCTTTTGAAATAATTTCAGATGTACTGTTTCATCACAGACATAAAATAATGGAATAATTAATCATAGACAAAATCTTCAAAATCCATGAGCCAAAATATGTGTTTCTCTCTCTAAGTTCATTGTGTTAGGCATTCTGTAATAGTGAGAAAATGCTAACAGAATTTCCAATCTCTCTTTTTATTCATCTTTATCCTCCAGTGGTGATTTCCAATTACTCAGGTTAATGGTTCAAGAAGAAACAAGAGTTACTTTATTTTTGAAATCATTATTTTCAGACTTTCCTTAGGCTTGTACAGAACTACGTTAATGAAGAGCTGTTAAGAAATGTCTGTCTCACATATCCTAAAAATCCAAAGAATAAGAAAAAATGCTTCATAGTAAAAAGTATGATGTAGGAATTCCAAAGTAAAGCATACTTTTATTGTTGCAGGAGACCCAGAAAAAAAAATGGGAAATATTTTTTAAAGTCTCAAAGAAATAATCTGTCTACCTCAGTATTTGGTGTATGTCATTTCCTGGATTCCCAGTTTTTTTAGTACATTAAGATATTGGGTAACATAGTCAAAATAACTGGTATTTAAGACCATGAAAGTCATTTTAGTAATTCAGTGACGAACAAGAGGATATAAAGAAGTGGGCCTAACTTTCAAGGAAACACACATTAGTCAATTCCTTCCTTCTCTTTTCCTTGAAAAGGTAACAATCAAATAACAGTGACATACATTTTTTTAAAAGTGTCTATACCTAGAAATTATTTTCACATATAGGGGAGGATATACATGTAGTCTTACTTATAATCACAAAGAACTGCTAATTGAATGACTTCTAATAATTCCATAATCAAATTGTCATGGTTAACAATTCAGTAGCAATTTACTTAGACTCCCTTTCACAAGAACACATGGGACATGAAAGAAGGAAATCAGACTGTAGAGGAGGATAAGGGCCTACAGCAGGGTAACTGAGTTGCGGGACAGAAAAGATGAGAGAAAGGTGAATTTACTGAAGTATACTTTGTTAAAAAAAATAGCATAATTAGAGCTGATCTATTTTATGCTGATTTTAAGAAAATAAAATATTAAAAACAAATAAAAATCTCCCTAAATAGGCTTTCACAAGAACTTTGTTAAGATACCCAATTGTTGAAATGTTATATGAAATTAGGAACAATGCTCTATTCTTATCATTCTGAAATGATGAAATGCCCAGGTCCTCCATTCAAGTCATTGTTAGAACATTTGAGGAGAATTATAGAAATGCCAGAAAAAAAGAACAGTGTGGCTGTGTTTACATTTTAGTAGACAAATAGTTTTTACTTTTGTTGCCTTAAATTGAGATAATTTTTTACTTAATAAGTAAGCTTTCTTTCTCAGTCTTCCTATTATGGACTAATACGTCTCCTACTTCCCTATAAACACAGATTTCCACAAATGTTTTGCCAAAACAAACAGAAAAGAAAGGAAGGAAGGAAGGAAGGAAGGAAGGAAGGAAGGAAGGAAGGAAGAAAGAAAGAAAGAAAGAAAGAAAGAAAGAAAGAAAGAAAGAAAGAAAGAAAGAAAGAAAAGGAAAGAAAGAATGGGAGGGATGAAGGAAGAAAGGAAGCAGTACTAACTAAGGTCACTGAAATGCTGGACAACAGAGAAAGGGATCAGGATTCCAATAGGTGATGCAACTGAAGGGTGCTTTGTGTCTTTGTGACACTAAGGAGTCCTGGAGTTGATCCAAATCTTTTGATTTTATAACTTAACAATTTTTCTAGATACTCACATTTTATATCAAATACTAGTTAATATCAAATGGAAGAAAAAAAGAAGTAGCTATGTAAAAAAATATTTCATTGCACAATGAAGATATTATTGACATTAATTAAGAGAACAACATCAATATAAATAAATATCTTATACAGTATGTGGCGGTTTGAATGAAAATGGCCCTGTAGGCTCAGAGAGTGGCATTATTGGGAGGTGTGGCCTTGTTGGTGGAAGTATGTCACGGGGTGGGCTTTGTGGTTTCCAAAGTCCTAGCTAGGCCCAGTGGCTCTCAATCTTCCTGCTTATCCAGTTGCAGAACTCCCAGCTTCTTCTCCATCACCGTGTCTGCCTGGATGCCACCATGTTTCTCACCATGATAACAGACTAAACTTCTGAACTGTAAGCCAGCTCCAATTACATATTTTCCTTTACAAGAGTTGCCATGGTCATAGTGTCTCTTCAGAGCAATAAAACTCTATAACTAAAACACATTAAAATATGAATTATAGAAAGGGGACTCTTATCAACTTTCTACTATGAACAGCATGCTTAATATGTCCCTTATCACACTCCATAAATGCATTAGAATATAATGAGTATGTAGGTCAGTATATACACCTGAAAGCAGACAGCACCCAAGTTGGGGAGAACACAATGTATATGTCTGAGCTATTTATTTTCTAGTTATGAGCATAAAATATGTTGTAGGGAAGGCTATAGATTTATTTTGAATCCCTAAGTCTCCTCCTCTTCTGCTTTAATTCTGTCTTTACCACCATTACTTCCCAATTTTTGCTATTACCATTTTTCTCTAAGTCAGGTTAGTATGATAAATGTGGGTCTTACATTCCAGTATGAAAAAATCCAACCTTCAATCTAACTTAAGTATTTCCATTTATACATTCTTTTCCAAGTGAATTAAACTTATTATTATTGGTTTTAGTTTTAAAAAATAGGAAATAGTGCATAGCTCATAGAATTGTTGGAAGATTTCAAAGACTTTTTAGAATGTCTAAGTTATTGGGAACAACTGTACAACAACGCTGTTTCCCTCTCCCTGAAGGATCCTGGCCCCATTCTTTTGCAGAAGTGCTGTTTTTCTCCCTTGCCAAATCTCTGCCATTTCATCAACCCAGTCACCTGGGATGCCTTCTATCCTCCATTTTCAGGTCCTTTTAATTTCATGCCTGAACTATTTCAATAGTCTCTTGTCTCTGATCTCCAGCTTATTTCCCCTCCCTCCTTCTGGTTCACTGTTGCTAGACTAATCTTTCTAAAGTATCCATTCTGATGCTGCCATTTCTTTGCTTAAAAAATATTTAAAGAATTTCTAATAGATACAAAGAGAATTCAGACCTGTTCACTGACAACAGAGCAAGGTCCCACACTATGAACTAGCTAACATTTATTACTCAGGGTCTAGGATGCTGGCATTTTGCACACATTTCTTATAATCCTCAGAGCAATGAAGCAAGGCAGGGATTGTTATTCTTTTTTACAAACAGGAAATGGTGGACCAGACAGGGCTCAGAAATAGCTGAACTATGGCAGCTAGCAGGTAAGAGAAGATAAAGGAGCCTCTGGTTTTGTTTCCTCTGTCCTTCTTTACATATCAAGTCCCAAGCAACTGTATACTCCCTGGTATAGCTTACATTTCTGTATTTTATTTGTTTCCAGCTATTTGAATCTGTGATGGCATCTACCATTAAAATCCCTGGCAAGGAAGGGGGCTGGCCTTTTCTTTGCATCCCTTAGTCCGTATCTATAACAAAAGGTATATCCAGAAAAAGTACACATTGATTCAAGAACTATTTAATTACAAATAGAAAGATAGCATTCATGATATCTAAAGTGGTGCTTGAGATTCAAAAACAGTTTGAGAGCTATGTAGGTAACCTTGTTTTTAAGATGGTGAAGGTGTTAAGTGTGTGAGAATGCTGTGTGGGAATTAGATGAGAGACTGAGGATGAAAATCAAACTGTAAATTATGCATTTTAAAGTGGCATGATGAATTTTGCCAAGCCTCCTGTTCTGTTCTCTGATTAAATTAAATTGTGGTATTCATTCGTGTTCAATTCACAGTGCATGTTGTATGAACTACTGCATCTGTTACCTAAGGATCTATCTTAACGGTAGCCTTGTTTCAGAAAGAAATTATGTAAGTCATCTAAGGAAGCAAATATCATTTTATCATCTACTTGTGATATTCACAAATAGTAATACACAAGTTTTAACTTTTAATTTTAGTGTGTGTGTATGTGTGTGTGTGTGTGTGTGTGCACTTGTTTGTGCAGGGGGAGGGGGCAGTATTTCTTCTGGGGTGGTCAAGAAGGGATTAGAGGACAATGATTTCTGCATCTAGGTGTTTCAAATATATTTGGGAAGAATAATTTAATAACACAAATGTTCACAAGTTCAACTATAAAGTTTAATACATACAGTGACTCTCAAATTTGAAAAGAATAGACAGACCCAAAGGGATTTCCCCATTTAATAAATAAAAACTAATAAATATAAACATGATTAGACCTTTAAAACATGCAATCAAATCTCTCATCATACAAACAAGTACACAAGCCTGAATGCCAGAGTTGAGCAGCTTCCTTACTGGTCCCTAGGTAGCTAAGTCTCCATGCAGTAAAGACTTGGCAATAAACCTCTCATAATTTTTTGCCATTCCATAACAAATGATTAGTAGAATAAATGAGCAAAACTACACTTGGAAGCTAATTACTACTTAAGCAGAGGAAATTTTGAAATTAACTATAAATAATTTCTTACCCCAGTTAACATATTTGACATATTGGAAGATAAATAAAATTATAGAAAATGCATGTGAAAATGAAATAATGACAAAAATAAAAGTCTATGATTCAGTATTACTCATACTTGAATACTAGTGGTCTTTAGAACTTTGGAATTTTAAGTCATAGAGAGTTATTAATAAGGCAAAAGTACCATGAAGCAACAATAGACATTTGTCATGCTTGTAAAAGTTGATCTTATTTATTTTATTAGGCAATTTTCCATTCTCTTCCTGAGTGGCATTGCCTGTCTGCTTTGCTATATAATTGGTTTCGGCTGCTAGCCATCTGACAAAGTCAATTATTTCTTGTCTGTCTTGTGGTCCTAGGAGAGATCTCAATATCTCCTGAATTTAGTTTGAAGTAGCTCAGTTATGTAGTAAAAAAAAAATATAAGAGAATGAAATTATGATTCCTTGCATGAAACCTTTGCCTATGAATACAGTCATACAGAGGAAATGTGATCAATTTCTATTATAGATATAGGGAATTTGTCTTTATTGAATGTATTTCATTGTTTCTCTTCAAAGTGATAAAATTTAAAAGTGTTTATAACTGCAAGCCTTCTAAATACTTTAAGATATTTTCTTGTTGCTGAACTAAAAGTTCATATGGAGTAGGGAAGAATGTGGCTCATAGTCTTATACCTCCTTGGCATATGATTGCACGGGAGAAAATGTATATATGTGTGTATGCAAAGAGGAAACTGTCTGTTAAGGTATTCAATTATATCTTCAAATTAAAAAGATAGCTTGCTTTTGCACTCTTTATGAGGACCAAGATCTCATTAGATATCCTTTGCTCTTTCCAACCATTACCCCTAGTCCATTTCCATTACCTTTGTGATTCCCCTAATGGTCCATAGACTTGCTCTATACTAGGGACCCACAGCCACCATGCTTGTCTGAGATCCAGTTAGTTTACTTGTCCTCTCCTTCCATCTCCACTCTGTTGTCTGTAGGGTACCACTTTTCCAGCCCCTGCTGTATTCCTTAGGCCCTCCTCCCAGTCCATCCCCATTCTTTCAAACCTGTCCCTCTCCTTGGCCTGGCCAAAGGTACCACCAATTCTTCTTCTGTTTCCCTTTGTGGAGCCACACAGTGTAGCAGGAATCTTAAAATTTCCTATTAATAAAATCAAACCTGAGACCAGTTATTGGGGTGAATGCTGGAAGATCAGAGAAGGAGAACAAGCCACAGCTACTTCACCTCACCAGTTCTTCAGCTGATCCTGATTCCTCAGACTAGAAGCCTCTGAGTCATTATACAGAATGAATCTCAGCTGAACTGTTGCTCAAAAGCCTAAAAGCTTAACCAGCCAAATGCTTCTAGTTTCTGGTCTTCATGCCTTATATATCTTTCTGTTTTTGCCATCAGTCCCTGGGATTAAAGGCTTAACTTCTTGGGATTAAAGGCGTGTGTCATCTTGCCTGGCCTGTTTCCACAATGTGGCCTTGAACTCACAGAGATCCAGACGGATTTCTGCCTCTGGAATGCTAGGATTAAAGGCCTGTGCTACCACTGTCTAACCTCTATATTTAATATTGTGGCTGTTCTGTCTCTGACCTCAAATAAGTTTATTAGGGTGCACAATATTTTGGGGAACACAATACCACCACAAGACAGCAAGTCTTACAAGACCTCTAGGTTAATCTCCATCTGCATCCTGTTAGACTATCATCAACTCCACCCACTGCACTGATCAGGGACTTCATGGTCTGAACTCAGATTTCCAACAAGAATTTCAGATCTGGGAACAAGCAGCATCTAAATGCTGAAACCCAGTGGAGACCCAATCCTGAAAACTAACCATTGTCCCTCTTGTCCACACACTGTCTGATTTGGATAATAACAACTCAATAACTGAGCACCCACCCAACAAAAGCAAGATCAGATGGAAACACCACAAAAAACACAGCCACATCTTAAAACCCCCCAAAAACAAACAAACAAATAAAACCCACAAACATGAACATTTTGCCTCCTCATGAAATCAGCATCACAGTGGTAACATGCCCTGAGGAAAAAATATTAAGCAAAAGATAAGGACTTCAAAAGAGCAATTATGAATATATCCAAGGACATAAAAGTGGATATGAATAGGCTGGGGGTTGGTGGCAGTGCATGCCTTTAATAACAGCACTCCTGTGGCAGAGGCAGGAGGAACTCTGTGAGTTCAAGGCCAGCCTAGTCTACAAACTGAGTTCCAGGACAGCGAGGAATACACAAAGAGATCCTGTCTTGAAAAGTCAAAACAAAACAAAACAAAGAAAATAGAGGATATTAATAAGTGCCTCAATGAAGACTGGACAACACAATGATTAAATGAAAATGATAACAAAGTAGAATTTAACATATAAATAGAATCACTAAAGAAAAATAAAGCTGAAATACTGTTTAAAATGAAAAACACTGAATATTAAAAAAAGTGCTCAGAGGCAAGCCTCATTTACATATTAAAAGAAGTGGAAGAGGGAATTTCAAGTATTGAAGAAAAGGTAGAAAAAACAGGTAGCTCAAGGAAAACATTAAACCTAAAAAGAAAAATCAGTCCTAAAATACCAAGAAAATCTGGAACACTATGAAAAGATTAAGCCCATGAACAACATGATTAAAGAAGAAGCCCAGGTAAAAAGGCATAGATAATATTTTTAACAAAATCATAAAAGTTTCCAAATCTAAATTTACAAAGACCTATCTAGGTGCAAAAGGGATTCAGACTCTAAGTAGACAGGATCACAAAGGGAGCACCAAACGACACATAAAAATTAAAACAAACACTAACTATACAGAACAAAGAAAGCATATTAAAAGCTGGTCTTTTTTTGACATCAGCATGATGGAAGGAACTCTATGTTCTTACATACATTGCATTATGATTAGTAGCAGCCAAGATTTGGGACAAAATTCATAACTACCCCCATTAGATAAAGAAACTTTTTAAAAAAATGTAGTAGATATAGCATAAAATTAGAACCTATTTAGACTTTAAAAACAATGAAATTCTGTTACCTATGTCAATATGAGTAAACATAAAAGAATTATGAGACACACATATGTAAATATCACATTATCTTACTTATATATGGAATATGAAATTTTAATTCACAAAAGTAAATAGTTAAATGTGGATACCGGAAACTGAGATATAAATTGGAAAGGACAAATGGTGTTCAAACAATTTCATTTTATTATCATTAAGATGGTCACACTTGTAGGATCTACTGATAGCAATGTGACTACAGTAAATAGAAATACGTTGTATCCTACAAAATTGTTACAAGTACATTGTAAGTATCATAAATAAATTATAAGACTATTAAGTGATGGACATTTTAATTAGTCTTATGCCATAATGTATACTCATGAAACATTTTATTATATTAACAAATATATATTATTGCCAAAATACAATTTTAAAATTATGCATGTCTACTAGTCAAAAAGGAAGTATCTGAATGCTGTAAATCTATACATAAAAATTATATTAATATAGTTCATTAGTGGTTAATTAGTAGTAAGCCCAATGTATTGTATATATATATATATATTCATGGGCCAGCTGGTGAGATATGTTAAGGTAGGAGAATGCTTTGTGATGTTCAAATAAAATCTATAGACATGTGACAGAATTTTCATAATGTTAATCTTAGGATTATTTCATGTTTTTAACAAGTAGCTCACATACCCTTTATAGCTCATTTGACAGAGACACCCATTTATATCACACCCTAAGTGTTCACTATAATATAGCATAGCAGGCAGCTCTGCTTTTAGTCATTAATATAGTGAGTGACTATGTACCTCTGTCCACTTCTTACTATTGATGTTTTCTAAATCCTATAAATGATTCCCAAGTGTGATTATGTGGTGGGTATTGTGTTCCCTGAAATATTGTGTGTTCCCCAAAATAAACAAATGTGGGGTCAGAGAACAGACAGCCACTAGAACAAAGCCAAAATGGTGGCTAGAAAATGGGAAGAGTAAGCTATAGCAGAAGTTGGGTGGTAGTGGTACATGCCTTTAATCCCAGCACTTGGGAGGCAGAGCTATCGGATCTCTGAGTTCAAGTCCACTTTAGAAACAGCTAAGCATGGTGACCCACACCTTTGATTCCAGAAACCCAACCTTTAATCCCAGGGAGTGGGGGCAGAAAGAGAAAGGTATATAAGGCATGAGGACCAGGAACTAGGAGAAAAAAGCATGTAGTTAGTTAAGCATTTGGTTAGTTAAGCATTTGGCTGGAGAAGCATTCAGGCTTTGGAGCAACACAGTTCAGCTGAGATTCATGTGGAGGAGGACTCAGAAGCTTCCAGCCTGAGGAAAAAGGATCACCTGAGTAACTAGCAAGGTGAGACAGCCATGGCTTGTTCTGTGTCTCTGATCTTCCAGCAATCACCCCAATAACTGGCCTCGGGTTTGATTTTATTAATAAGACCTTCTATGACTCTTGCTACTTATTACTTATAGATGTGGGCCAGGAGAATCTAAGTCATAGAATATCAATTATGATGGAATATAACCCTAATGGAGTATTCCTAACAAAGATAAAGTACCATTGGGTGGATAGCTTATAAGACAGAAGTTCATCTTCTACAGAATGCAGAAACTGGATCAAGATATCATAATAGAAGGTACTCATAGGCTCTGTGGTTTCTTCAGAGAATTCTTTCTCTTTTGTTGCAGATAGCTGCAGCCTGCTGTGTCCTTCCTTACATTGCCATTTCTTGTGTGTGTCTGTGTGTGTGTGTGTGTCTCTGTGTGTGTGTGTGTGTGATTTGTAATTTTCTTTTCTTTTAATGGCAATTTCACAATCAAATGGGGTCTACTTAAAAATCTTATTTAAAATTAGGTGTCCCTTAAAAGTCCCATGTCCAAATATGGTATCAATTTTAAGAAAGGCCTAAGGAGTAAGACTTCAACGTATGAATATGATGTGATGGTAAACAGTTGCATGATATGAAATCTTAAATACTATTTTCAACAAACTGGGAAGTTTGTCTTGAAGATCTATTGGATTCTGAAATTTAACTTTCAAAACCAAACAAGTTTCCTCTGAAGTATTAAAACTTAGTTTATTTAAAGGAAGAAATCGTCACCAGCCAATTTTCTGAGATAGCAACTATACAATGCAACTAAATCATTTAAATGTATTTTGATGTGTAACCTTTGAGATTGTTTTTCTGGAGCCAGATGTGGTAGAACACAGCTATGAATTTAGTGCCCTGGAAATTGAGGCAAAAAAAAAAAATCTCAAATTCAAAACTTGCCTGGACTGTATGTACACTGAAGCACTGTTTCAAAGCAGCAGCTGCTTTACTGTGAAAAGTATTCTAATAAATCAGGAGGAACTGTTGTTCATAGCCAGTGCATCTTCTATTTGATTTTTAACTCAGGACAAGAAGCATAACATGGTGGAGCTAAGTGAACTAATTTTCAGATTCTTCAACAACAGAATGAGGGTAGGTTTTTTTGTTTGTTTGTTTTATTTTCTCCTTCAGAAATCTTTTAGGAGAATTGAGTTAGTGACTAAGTGAAATCCTGGGTTTTGTGAATTCTTAGTTTCAAATAAGACTAGTTTCTAAATTCTACTTTATTTCATATAATTTGAACAGCATTCAGTTGATTTTCATACTGAAACCAAAGCAGCTCCCCGAGGGATCTTTTAAAGTAAGTTGCAGCATGTGCCTTGAGAGAGTCTCACTCAGCATATACGGAAACATTTCCTGAACCATAGACAAAATAAATGTTCGTTGTTATATCTCCTCTGTAAGGCAGAAATCAATGTCTGTTTTCATGTATAAAACCTGAGGGACGAAAACCCAAAAGTCAGGACACATCACCAAAAGGGAAACCATGCCTTGCACTGGAAACTTAGCTTCCCAGAGCTAGTAAAGTCGCAGCTCTCAGTAAAGAATCCACTATTGCCATGTTGCTAGAAATATTTAAACTATTTAGAAATTAAGACTACTAATTAATATTTTTGTTCTGTGGAAATATATTCAGAATCAAAGCACAAATTAAAATTTTATGAGTAGAATAAAAATTGAATGACTTTGTTGATAACCTATCTCTGTTCTGTGACAATGTTGAGAGAAGTGAAGTGGTAAGAAGAGACATAAATTGGAGATGCATAACAAGGTGGGTGGGGGACAGTGAAGAAGGAATAAGCAAAGATAAAATTAAAATACTTGCCTTACTTCATATAAACATAATAGCTTGATGGAAAGAATTACATAAGCAGTGCGTTTGGCTGTGGATGATTATGTGGTCTGAACGATAATGGCCCCATAGGCTCATATATTTGAATTCTTAGTTACCAGGGAGGGGAACTATTTGAAAAGTATTAGGATGTGTAACCTTATTGGAGGAAGTATGGCCTCGCTGGAGTAGGTATGGCCTTCATGGAGGAAGCACATCGCTAATGGTGGGCTTTTATTTTTTTCAAAAGCCAACATCAGGTCCGGTGTCTCTCTCTGCCTGCTGCCTCCAGGGCAGTATATAAAGCTCAGCCACTGCTACGAAACCATATCTGTCTGCTTCCTACCATGAGGATCATGAGCTAACCGTCTAAAACAGCAAACAAGCTCCCAATTTAAATGCTTCCATTTATTAGAGATATTTTGGTAACAGGGTCTCTTCATATCAATAGAACAGAAACTAAGACAGGTTTCTTATACATCTCATATACTTGTACATCTGTCTTGTAAATGCTTGTACAGAGGTGAAATAATGATAATCATTATTATTATATAAGACATTGTGATGGATATCAAAATATTTTGCTATAAGAGCAAATGCTATTCATGAAGTAGTAGAATGTTATGTGAAAGTAGGCTTGTATTAGTTAAACATATATTTATATAAATGAGATGTATTACTATATATTACAATATTTCAGGAAGCAATTATATTAAAATAACTGTGACATACAGTTAAGAAAGGAAGAAAAATAAAATAAAATGGAAAGTTTGGTCAAAATTACAACACATGGAAGAGAATGATAGACGAAATCATTAATAAAAAGAGTAGCATAGAAAATAAAAGCAAATACAGTAAATATTGATCCAACTGTGTCAGTTACATTAAATTACATTTGCAAAGAAATGAATTAAAAGACACATTTATTTGTATAAATGGATGAAAAATAATGTACATATGTATATTTTCTCTTGGGTACCAAATATCTTTCTTTTTGTAATCTTACAAGCCTATTTAAATTTTTATTATCTTATAATTTACAAATCTATGAAGTACAGTACGATTTTTTTTTTTTTTTTGGTTTTTCTTTTCGAGACACGGGTTTCTCTATGTAGCTTTGTGCCTTTCCTGGAACTCACTTGGTAGCCCAGGCTGGCCTCGAACTCACAGTGATCTGCCTGGCTCTGCCTCCCGAGCGCTGGGATTACAGGCGTGCACCACCACCGCCCAGCCAGTATGATATTTTAATACATGTATAAATTCAGTAGTCCTCAAATTAAGGTAATTAAAATTTCCTCCTTCTTATCATGTCTTAAACTTAAACTTCTCTACTTATAGTTATTCATGGACAATAAAACAAGTGATTTTAAAGTATAGTTGTTATAAAACAGTATGAGAGAGGCCTTGGTGGGTTTGAGTCAAGTAGGTGAGGGAGACACGATATTCAGGAGAGAAGGCAGGCAGAGGCCAAGGAGTAAGACAGAAAGTCACTCACTCTATGTAGGCGGCACCTTAGTGGAAACACATGAACTATGAATGAATAGCTGAGGAGCCCTCAACTGGATCAGGCCCTCTGGATATGTGAGACAGTGGATTAGCTTGAACTGTTTGGGAGGCCCCTAGGCAGTGGGACCTGGACCTGTCCTTAGTGCATGAGCTGGAAATTGGAGCCTATGCAGGGACACTTTGCTCAGCCTGGGAGAAGGGAGGAGGGGACTGGACCTGCCTCCATTGAATCTACCAGGAGGAGGGAGGACAGGGGAGTCGGTGGTTGATATGTAAAATTAAATTAAATTGTAAAATAATTTTTTTAAAAAAAGGAGAGGAGAGAAGAAATAGAGAGAGTGGGAGGGAGAGAGGACAGGAGGGGGAAGAAGAAAGAGAGAGAGAGAGAGAGAGAGAGAGAGAGAGAGAGAGAGAGAGAGAGAGAGAGGAGAGAGAGCTGAGGTGCACAAAGCATCCTCATAGAAGAGAGGGAGAGAGGAAGGAAGAGAGGGGAGAGAGGAGAGGAGTTCTCTTTTAAAGGACACTTTACCTAAGAGGATGTCAGGATGCTGGGCGGGTCCCCAAAGGGCAGGCCAGAATGCTAATATTGTCATAATAATCACCCCACCATGCTAGAGAACATTAGAAACTCTATGTTTAGTAACTGGTATTCAAACTTCTTTCATCTCTCATGACTTTTTAGGAGGAAGAAATTGCCAGTTTACATTCATGCTGACTTCAATCTTTTAAAAATAACCACATAGAGAAAGAACATGTCATAATTATCTGAATTCCACTTCACTTAACATAATATTCTGTAATTCTATGCGTTTTGTTGTAAATGTGTTAGTACAAACATATACATGTAAATGGATGAATATTGCATTATTCATCCATTTACCTATTGATGGAAATCTAAATTGATTCTATATCTTAAATATTGTGAATAAAGTTGCAATAAACCTAGGCATCCAAATGTCTATTGATGAAATATCATTTTCTTTGATATATACTTAGAAGTGATATAGCTTAATCACTTGTTAGATCCTAGGACCTCATGTTATTTTTCAGAATGGATATCTTAATTTATATTCAAATATTGAACTCCAGTTTTCTCCATATCTTCACTATAGTTTTCAGCATTTCTTTCTACTTTTTGTTAAAAATCAATTCAAAGATATCCCATCATAGTTTTGACTTATGTTTCTTTGATGGCTAGTGATGCTGAAAATGTTAGAAATTCCTTGACCATCTGAGTTTTTTCTGTATGAGTGTCTAGGGGTTAGCTTTTCTGTTATGGAGTTTTTATGTTCCTTCCATAGTCTGAGTATTAATCTTTCTTAGATAAATAATTCATAGAAATATATTTCCTTTTTTTTTGTTTCAGAGTACAGAAGTTTTAATTTGTCAGTGAAACAAAACACATAATATAACATTCTTTTACAACATCCAAATAAAAAACTACCACCTATTTGTAGGAAAATAATGGTTTCATATACAGGATAAAATAATATAAATTTAAAATGCATTGTAGAGGGTTAGCTCTATCACTCATCTTTTAAAATGTTATGTGAATATCCAGTCAAAACCAACAAGGTGTTTTTCTTGAAAAAAATTTTTTTCATGGCTATGTCTGCTGTCTTAGAATGTCCTCTGAAGGCTGTCTTTGAACAGGTGACATAAAAATCCCAGAGCATTATCTTTTAAAAGAGGGAAAGACAGAGGGAAGAAACCATTCAAATTTCATCTTCTTTCTATGTGACTTGAATTCTTCCCCTCCTTGTCTTCTGCCTCAAAGCCTTTGGAGCCTCTGCCACAAAGTGGGCCTCTTCCTCTTCTGCCTCCCAGCCAGTGAAGACATCTTCCCCCTTAGCTTGGGACCTGTCCAAGGCACGTTGTTTCCATCACTTTCACCATCTTCCATGGCCTCATTGGCAGGTTTGGCGTCTTTCTCACTATTAAACTCTACAAAATGCTTAGGAGGAAGCAGTTTCCCCACCGGTGACTATTCTTGCATGAACAGAGTCCTCACATGACTCTTTTACTGTCTTGTTAGTGGTAACCTCAGACAATGCTTTGACAAACAGTTTGGATGTCTGACTTCTTACATTTGGCAATTTCCCTGGGTCCCTGTATCTGAAGTCTTATCTGCCTTCAATATCCACTTTATTACAAGAGTTTCAAGCTTCTTTAAATGAAGCAAATTCTATAAATGTGAAACCTTTAGATTTGCCATTTTCATCCTGAGCCACTTAGATAAATAACAATTGCTTTCTCAAATAACTGCTGAAGAGTCTCTTCTGTTGCACAGTAGGAAAGGTTACTTGAACCAAAGTTTGATTCACCATTCCAACTACTATTATTTCCAACTCTCCCTATCCTTGCCTTTCCTTTCCAGTCTGTAGTAGGGGGAAACAGATTATGCATCAAGCTCTGGCACCTGCTTTTCATCAGAGTTTATTTCTGTATAAGCTTGTTGAATTCAACACAATCAATTCTCTTAAATTTAGAATGAGCATACCTTTACTCTTCCTATCTTGGATGATCAAATTGATCTTCCTGGTCTCTTCATATACTTCTTTTAATTAATCCTGAGTGTGCTGAAAGACATATTTTTTTGGCTAAAAGTATTTTTACAGCTCTAATTTTCTTACTATCTTTTCTTTTTAGATTTTCTTGTTCAAATTCACAGCCAAACACTTTGAAAATAGTGAGTCCTAAGGTCTTTTCTAGGTCTTCAGCAGATTAAAAATCCACATAACTAGTTGTTTCTATTTGTTCCACTTCTGATATTCACAACAGCAAGACCATTTTTATCTAAAAGTTCACTAACGGCAACTTTTAATTCAACAACAGATTCGGTAGGATTACAATTTCTAATGGATAGACTGAAAAGCATGGGTCTTCTGAGTCTTCCACCTTATGTTTCTTTACTTTAAGAGCTTATCTTTGTTTGGTCATTTCCTTCTTTTGTTTTCCAGGTACTGCATTCCCAGACTCTTCCTTTTGCTTCTTCTTCCTTTTCATTTTCCTGCTCTTCGTCACCATCATCTTACTCCACCTTCATCTTCTTCCGCAGTCACATAGGTTTGCATAGGAACAACTTTGACGCAGCTTGCTCTCCTTTCATTTGTGATATCCACAGCTTCTTCTGAGGAGTCGCCTCCCCCTCTTTATCATCCTTATCTGCATCATCTTCCTTCCTCATCTTTGGAAGGAGCAGCAGCTACTGCTTTTGCTGGAGTCACTGCTTTCTTTATTGATGGTTCAAATTCCTCCTGCAACTCATCATCATTACCCTCATCATCATCATCATCATCATCATCATCATCATCATCTCCTTCATTCTCATCACTGTGTTACTTCTTGACATTCTCACCATTCTTTGCTCCTCCTTTGGAGTGACAGCTCTCCTCTTACCAGGAATTGCCACAATGCTTTGGCTTGTGTGACTCACTTCTTACCAGGGGCTGCAATTATTTTGACTAGTTTAACCATCTTCTTGGCTGATGTGGCTGCTGTCTTTTTGTCTAGAATAACAGCTTATTTTTTAACTAGTGTGGCAATTGTAACCTTTTTTGTTTGTGAAACAACCATCTTCTTTGTTGGAGTTGTGGTAAGGAAATAGCTTTCTCGAATTCTTTTTTCCTGAGGGATGACCACCTTTTCTCCACTGCTGTCAGCTTCATCCTCTTACATCTCTTTATCTTCATTCTCTTTTTCCACTTCCTTTTGGGGAGGGGCCATTTTCTTGGAGTTACCGAGACTTTTCCTGGCCTTTGCAAGTTCCAGCATGATGGCTTTGTGACCATGGTCTGTGTGACAAGTGAAATGCACACAATAGCCTACAGAAAACCTACCAACATTGGTTATGGGGGCTATAGGCACTGAAGACATTGGAGCATGTATGACTTAGTGCCAGCTATAGCTAGCATCTGAGGTGAACGACCTCTTTCACATTCTTTAGCTTGTCTCTTTGGTGTTTTGAAGGTTTTTCTCTGTGATGCAAAATCTTCTTAGTTTGATATATCCTATTGCTTTGTTTTTGCTTTTGTTTTACATTCATTTAAGGTTTTACCAAACTTACATTATTTTCTATCATTGTGATTTGATGTGTTTGCTTTGTTTTACATTCATTTGAGGTTTTACCAAACTTACATTATTTTCTATCATTGTTATTTGATGTGTTTGTTTTGTTTTCTTCTGGTAGTTTCTTTTACCTACCTTGAAATGATTTTTGTGTAGGTATTACATTTCAATCCTCTGACTATAAATATACAATTTTCTCATCAGCACATATTGAAAGGATGTCTCTGATTTATGTTTTAGGATACTTGATTAAGAATCATCTGGCTAAAATTGCATGGATCTACTCTGCATTCCCTATTCTGTTCCACTGTGCTTTGGATTAGTATAGATTTGTAATACCTAAATCATCTAATATAATTCCTTCAGCTGATTTATTGTGTTTATTCAAACACTTTGTATATTTGAGGTCTTTAATGCTTTCATATGAATTTTTATATTGTCTTTTATAAAATGCCTTTGGTAGTTGCTGAGGATTTCATGGAATCTATAAGTTCATTTGGGTAACATGGATATTTCATCAATATAAATTATTCTAAACCATGTATACTAGCAATGTTTCTATTTGGGGTTCAGTCTTATATTTCATCAAATGGACTTTCATATATTTTATTGAAGAGATCTTCATTTACTTCATAGATATAACACCTACATTTGGTATATGAATACATATATGCATGTAGATATATATTGCTAGCAGTAGTCAAAAAATTCAGGTGTTGCTATGTTAAGTTCAGAAAAAAAGATTTTATAGCAATGAAAGTTGTAATTTGTAATATATACAAGTGAATATTACACAATGATATGGGTGGACATTCTTTAAGGAAACATAAAAAATATTTAATGTGTATGCCTTTGCCAAAACAGCATTTAGGGGATGAAAAGATAACTCATCAGTTGACAGTACACATTGTTCTTACGTTAGATTTAAGTTCTTTCCCAGAATTATAAGGCAGCTACCATTTGCTTGAAACCCAAAAGTTGGGAAATTGTTATGCACCTGAACTCACTTGTGCACAGATACACACACACACACACACACACACACACACACACACACATACACACACACACTTTTAAATAATTTTAAAAATAAATAGAACTGTATGAGGTCAAAACTGACAAGCTACAAGGAGAAATATATAAGTCTATTCTCATAGCTGGCAACCTCACCATCCCTCTACTGGAATTGCAATGATTCCTTAGGCAAAAAGTCAATATAAATAAATGTAGCTGAACTCAGCAATACCACCCCTCAATTTTATGCAATTGATATCCATAGAATGTTCTCCAAGCAGAATTCTTCAAACATACATTATTTCAAAGTTTACATACAAGCTTCAGAAAAATATCATTCTTGTGCCATAGCATACATCTTGTTAAATTTTAAAAAGAAGATAGGACATATATGTTCTCAAATCACAATGGAATTGAACAAGAAATCAGTAAGATCATAATAGCTATAAAATTCCAAAGAATGTATGGGTGACACAAAATTGCTATAAACAACATATAATCAAAGATGAAATCTTAAGAAAAAATTAAATTACTTTGAATTAAGTGAATTGAACGGAAACTGTCAACATTAAAATCAGAAAAGAAATATGCTATGAGAATATTACAAAAGTACAGATGAAACATAAATTTTCTTGTTCACAAAGAGAAAAATAATAACAGATTGAACCCAAGGTAACTGAAAACAAATAATAAGATAATTTGATCACAAAATAAACAAATGTAACAAAATTTAAGAGCTCAATAAGGCAATAAAATAAAAAAATATTTTTAAAATGGTTTAAAAATTAATGAATATTCATCTAAGCTAAGAAAAATATTAATGTCACATATTAATATCAGAAAGGGAAGTCCAGTTTAGAACTCTTGAATATCAGAAGGAAAATGGAAGAATAATATACATAAATGTATGGGCACAAAATTGATAACTAGTTGAAATGGGTCAATTCAGTCCCAAAGAGAAAGCACCAGGTCCAGTGCGTTTACTGGTAAGTTCTCCTCAGCATCTAATGAAGACATAGTACTATTTCCCTGAAGTATTTTTCACATTACAAGGAGGTAAAGAGTATGTTTTTATTTGGTATAAAAGATATTTATTATCTTAATATTGGAACCAGACCATGATTTTATAAGAAAACTACAAATCAGTATGAGTCATTAACACAGTTTAAAAAACAAACAAACAAACAAACAAACAAACAAAAAACTTCAATTACACATTAGTGAGTTAAACCAAACTTTCATTTTAAAAGGTTTATACCATGACCAAATGGGATCATGCTAAGTATTGAAGTTGCTTTGTTTTATGAAATCAATTAAGTTCAATAACTATATTAGTGGGCTAAAAAAAAAATTATGATATCCTGCATCACATCGATAGATATATATATAAGAATATTTTAAAAACATTTCTCACCCATTCATGAAAAAAACAAATATCTCACCAAACTCAAAGCATTTAGTTTTCTTGAATTAAGTTACTCTTAACTTAAAAAACAACACTTGCCTGCATGCTATGCAAGTGCAGTAGTGGCACAAACATCGCTGGAGAAACCAACCACCCCCTGCTTGTATTTAAGGCCCAATATCCAGGGTGAAACCCATGCCTGACACTGTTTTGATGATCAAGAATCTGAGACTGATTACACCATAGGCCTAGAGGGAAATCAAACATATTGTTCTGCTAAAAGAACAATAAAATAACACCTAATCTCTCTCTCTTTCTCTCTCTCTCTCTCTCTCTCTCTCTCTCTCTCTCTCTCTCTCACACACACACACACACACACACACACACACACACACACATATATATATATAAACTATAGATCAACCTCTCTCTTGGATGTCATAGTCATAAAAAAGCTTCCTTTTGCAAAAGACTGGAACCAACACAGGGCCCACAAGTGATGAATATGCAAGGAAGGAGAAAGTTTAGAACACTTGATCCAAAATGGGATGTCTTCATCAAACCTGTCCCTTGGGTCTCGGGAAGCTATATGAAAGAGGAGGCAGGGAGATTCTTAGAGCCAGATATGATGGATGTCTATAAGGAGACACTGTCATCCAGACACAAAAGAATTTAAGTATATATGAACTCACAAAGATTATATCAGTGTTCAGGAAGCCTGATGAGGTTCCAGCACTGAGAGAGGTGGTAGTGGACATACGCTCCCATCACTAACCAAGAAGCTATCTGTAATTCATACTCACTTTCAATGGAAAAAAATTTGTTTCTTTAATTGAGTCTCACTGGCTTTCTTATTACTTCTTCCTTTCTATGTCCACTCAAAAAAACAATCCATCTCTAAATCTTCCTTATACTAATCTACTTCATGCTCCAATTCCTCCCAGACTGCACCATCCTGCTTCCAACATATGTCCTATTTCTCTTCCTAATGTTACTCTTCTTCCTCCTCCTCTCAACTCTTTTTAAATAATACCTTTAGTAAAATTAAAGATACCTACATAAGCATGGATGTAGGACCATCCACTGGAGCATCAGCAGCCTGCCATCATCCACATTGTCACTGTTTTAGACATGCTGAGACCTAGAAGAATGGAGCCAATACATAAGGTAATCAGATTGGTAAATACCCTAACTATCATCATAGTGCCTTCCTCCAGTAAATGATGGAAGCAGAAGCAGAGATCCACAGCCAAGTACCAGCCTGAGTCCCAGGAATGCAGTCAAAGAGGGGAAAGAGGGAGTATATGAGCAAGAGGGGGGTCAAGATAATGATGGGGAAATCTGCAGAGACAACTGAGCCAAGCTCATAGGAACTCACAAACTTTAACTGACATCTGTGGAACCTGTATGGGACTGGAATAGATCCTCCACATACAGGATGTAGTTGTGTAGCTGGGTCTGTTTGAGGGCCCCATGGCAGTGTGATCAGGATCTATCCCTGGTTTATGAGCTGGATTTTCTAGATACCATTACCAATGGTTGGACACCTTGCTCACCCTTGATGTACAGGGGAGGGGATTGGTTCTGCTTAAATTGAATGTATCAGGCTTTGCTGACTCCCCATGAGAGGTCTTACCTTTTTGGAGGAGGGGTAGGGAGTGGGTTGGGGGGAAAGGCTGTGGGGGAAGTGGGAGGAGGGAAGAGAGTGGGATCTGTGGTTGGTATGCAAAATGAATAAAAAAAATTTAAAGATTTAATTGAACAACAACAGCAAGCAATAATGAGTAATCTTACGTAAACTCACTCTTATCTAATATACCTGGGAGGAGCACAGAAACACATATGAAAAACAATTCCATATTTTAAAGAAACTGATGTCACAAGATCTTTTTAGGAGTATTCTCACAGCATTCAGCATTTTCCTAACGCAACTCCTTTCCTGGACCATGTTCTGACACACACCACTGAAAACAATACAATAGACAAACACAGATCATCAAACCCCACAACAGACAACACGTGCACAGTGAATAGGAGAAATGTTTTAGACTACATCATATTTTAATTGCAGACTAAATTTCAATAAAATAGTTGATATCATACAAAGTTAACATCATCAAATAGATATTGATAACAGAAAAGACTGGCATATTTTAAATGTGAGATAAAATTAAACTTTGTAACAATGTAGACTAAAGACAGACATAAGGTGGACAGTGTAGTTGAAAGCCCAAATGTGATCAACAAGTGTATATACAACAGTGACAAAACTAGTAAACGTAAGTGTTTTCTACAAATTATGCTATTAACACTGGATACCTACTTGCAAAGATAGGAAGACAAACACATATTTAATATCATATCCAAAAGCAACTCAAAGTGATATTTTGACCTACTTGTAGGACCTCAATCCAAAGAACTCTAAGAAAAACAATAAAAGAAAGAACTGCCACAACTTTTATTTGGCAAAAAATTATTGACAATGGAATAAAAAGGAATAAATAACAAGAGAAAATAATTGACAGACATGAGTTACAGAAAAGCTTTGAAATATTTATCCAAATATAACTCTGAGCTGCATGTGGTGGCAAGAAGATTATCCCATGTTAGGGGCTAGCCTTTTCTACATAGTATGTCCCTTAATGAAAATAATAGCTGGAGAAATAGCTCATTTGGCAAAATGTTTGTCTCATAAGCAAGAAGATGTAAGTATAATTCCCAAAGCCCACAGAAATATCTGAGAGTGGTAAAGTATTTATAGTTCCCTCAATTTGAAGCATGAGTAGTGAGGACTGCTAAATAGCCTCACCTATTTATCAAGCTCTAGGTAAGTAAGAAACCCTTTCTCCTCTACACAAGCATGGACAATACCTGAGAAACTACATCTGATCTCCACATTCACACATGTATACATGTACGTGCACACATACATGCACTTGCCCAACACCATCAATCAGGGAAATGTAAGTCAAAAACTAATGAAATACCATCACGTCATTTGAATAATTACTATAAAACAAGGCAAACAATGATATAAAAAGACAAGAAATAGTTTGTGGAGACACTGGAACTCTTTTATTTACTGTTGGTTGTTGGTAGAATTGTGAAAATAATACAACCTCTGTTAAAGACACCATGATGACTTCTTTAGTTGCAGTAGAATCACTACATGATCATCAGTACATTTGCTGAGTAAGTAGCCATATGAATTGAAATCATGGGCTCACTGAGATTCATGATATTCTAGACTTTATCATCAGAATATTTTCATAATAGGTATAACATGTAAACAATGTATTTACCATTAAGAAATGGACAAACAAAAATATGCTGTGTACACAAAAAGGAAAGAAATTCTTAAGTATACTACAACATGGGGAAACTTTGAGGACATTATACTACATCAAATTACCCAGTCACTAAATGAAAAATACTTCAAAAAATCCATGTGTATGTAGTCCAGAGAATAGTCAGAATCATGAAAACAGAAGTTAGTTGTAAAGGGATTTGAGCAGGAACAAATTGAGAGTTGTTATAGCACAAAGATTACTTTAATACATACCAGTGAAGTATATCTTAGTTCTGAGAATTACTACTTAACTATTGTGTACTTGTATAATGTTTAAGTTAGTAACTTTATGGTATTTATCATATATACATGAAACACTAGAAAATTCAGAATAACTGTTATGTAAGCAAAAATCAACATTTTACTGTGGTTTCCCTTTACTACAAACACTTATTTGTTCTAAAAATATTCACATGAAAAACAAGAAAATAATGAAGATAAAGTTACAAAGCCTTTCCATACTAAAGAAAGATGACAAAATTAAAGCTAGGCCTCTTGGTGTAAACTACAAGTAGTTATGGTTAAGCCAGACAGCTGTGGAAGATGCCTGTCATGTCATTGCCTCTTCTGCCCTGTCTTAGTAAACATTGCTGTTGCTGTGCTGACACCATGACTAGGAAGCAAGGTGGGGAGGAAAGGGTTTATTCTGCTTGCACTTCTACAACACTGTTCATCAGTGAAGGAAGTCAGGACAGAAACTCAAACAGGACAGGATCCTGGAGACCAGTGCTAATACAGAGGTCAAGGAGGGTGCTGCTTACTGGCTTGCTCAGCCTGTTTTCTTAAAGAACCCAGGACCACCAGCCTAGCAGTGGTTCCACCCAAAAGGGTCTGGGCCCTCCCCCATCAATAAGTAATTAAGAAAATGCCTATAGCCAGACCTTATGAGAGCATATTCTCAATTAAAATGTCCTTCCTTTCAGATAACTCTAGTTTATGCTTCAAGTTGACATAATACTAACCAGCACATGCTCTGTGAAAGAACAGAGGAAAAAATAATCTTAAAGTTCTCTTTGGAATATAGAATCTATGTCTTTTATCTTATACAAAGGGAATAAATAATGTAAATAGAATAAAAAAGGGAACTGACCAACAGATTAACTGAATTGTAATTTAAGTTGTTTCATGATTAATCACAGGGCACAATGTTATCCCTTGAAAAACTCATATAAGCATCAGATAATCAGTGTATTCCTGAAGTTTGGGTAGAGGTAATCCTATGCTGCCTCTAGGTGTAGGTAACACTGACAATGTGATGTTACTGCCCTCTAATGGATGGAATGTGATAGGATTAGTTAAAATAAGTATAAGAAATTATCCATGATGATGAAGACTGTATGCTGTTATAGTTATCTAATGATGTTCACTTTATGAAATATGTATTTACTATCCCAATAAGATAAAAAGGAAAATTCTTAATTTTATTTCTAACAAAATATGCAATTTGAAGAAAGAAATTCCCATGGTAACAAAATTTTAGGATAGGAGCTCCATTTATCAATACAGTACTTTCAGCCATTCATTACATTATGATATTCAAATCATAGCATAGGCTCTACTACTTAGAATACAAACTCAGAATTTGTTCTTTAATATATATGCATATATTAATAATTTAGTTACACATTAAAATGTGTAATAACTATTATAAACCATAATTTATATTTAAAATTGTACACTAAATAAAGCAACCCAATAAACTGTATTACATGAATACTATGCATTTTGTTAATACAACTTAATGCTTATTTCATTTTTATGATCTTTTAAATTTAATTCTCAAAAGTTGCCTACATGTACATAATACATCGTCATCATATTCATCCCCTTCTTCAATCCACCAAATCCCCTATCCCTTCCAACACATCTTCCTCCTAAATTCATATTCTTTTTTTAAATGATAATCCACTGAGTTCAACTAGTGTTGGTTTGGGATCATTCTCCATTTATTGAGGAATGGCTAACCTCCCATTGACCACTTCTGCTCAAAGAAAAGTAGTATTCTTTTCCCCAGCAGCCATCAGCTGCTAAGATTGTGGACAGAGTTTCAGTAACTCCTCACTTGTCCATGCTGGAAATTCAACTGTCTTGATTTTGTGAAAGTCTTGAATAGGTAACCACAGTTCATGTGTACAACAATTACGCCATGCCTAAAAGACAACAATTTCCAGCATTGCTCCCATCCTCTGGTTCCTATTCTCTAATTACCTGCTCTTTCAAGATCATCCCTGAGCAATGAAGACAGTGGGTAGATTTTCAAATGAACATTTTGTTTTAGCCTTCTTCATGTGTAAGTGGCTACTGATTTTGACTGACATGAAAACAATTTTATTAACTTAATATTGGGTTCAGCTCTCAAACCCTCACCTACCAGTCAAGTAAATTGAGGCAAAATAAGTTATATGAACTGCAAATATTGAATTTTATTTTTGGTTCTCAGTATTCTTTGAAGTATCTCCTCAAAAATAAAACTTTAAACTTCTCATGTGATTCCCTTTCACCTTTAATAATTCCTTCCAGAAATGAGTATTAGCACAGGAGTGTCATCCCAACAGCCATGACAGCAGCATCACCTTGTGGCTCTGTGCTTACCTTAAGTTACGTTCTTCTAATCACTCCTTTCACATGTCAAAACAATGTCATTTCAGTCTTTAAGTAGCAAAGTAAAAAAGAGGTCAGAATGAATATATATTATTATATTATATTGTATTGTGTTGTATTATGTTATATGTATTACATCAACATTATGTAATATTGTATGTTTTATATATGACAATATAAATCACACCAGTCATAATATGCCAGACTCAAGAACAACAATTTTTTTTCTTTTCTGCCTCAAGTTGCTACACTTCCTATAATCACAAATACTTATTTCATTGTTTGGGATAGTCTATAACAAGAGGTGTCAAGGACATCAAGGACATGCAAACTACCTAGCTCACAAAGATTTATGTTAGACCCAAATAACTGTTCTTTCCCCATTTGTTTTTGTTTTGTTTTGTTGTTTGTTTGTTTGTTTTTGTTTTTCGAGGCAAGGTTTCTCTGTGTAGTTTTGGTGCCTGTCCTGGATCACACTCTGTACACCGGACTGGCCTCAAACTCACTGAGATCTGCCTGGCTCTGCCTCCCAAGTGCTGGGATTAAAGATGTGTGCCACCACCCCCTGGCTTTTTCCCTAATTTTTTAACAGAAGTTCATAAAACAGAAATTTTGCTTGTCAGGAAATGAAAACACATTCAATTTGCTTTCACTGATGTCTGTGCCCATATAAAACCTTGATCAATAAAGAACAAAGATTGGGGGAGCTAGCTGAATGCTTCCAAACTCAAGAATAATTTTCTTGTTCTTGAAATCCAATGAGAACATTATGATATTAAGTTTATAGGTGCAATTTGAAGTCTGTCTTAGTTTTATATTTAGTATCCCCCAACCTCCATTTTAAAATAGAGCCATTACATTAAAGACATTTTTTGAAAATTCAAAAAGAGTAACATCTCTTTTTATGGATATTTCCTAAATACAGTTAAACTAATAATAATTTTTAATATAGTTTTGTAAGAAATTAGTTTAAGCATCAATTGGAAGTAATTAGCCCTATATACAGGATATAATTTTTTGCATTAAAAGTGAAAATGATAGCCTTTTCCTCAACTCTGCTCTTTGTCATCAAATGTTCCAGTCAACTAGAGATGATTTTTTAAGTCAAGAGCTATTTGAAAACAATGTATTTAAAAAGCTAACTAAGAAAGAACAAGGAAATATGTGAAAATAGTTTGTTTATAGTTAAGCATGCAAATGTATATATACAGTAAGAGTTTAAATCTTAAGATATTTATGAATATATGAACATTTTCATCTGTCATTGTTATTTTTGCATGAATAATATTGATGAAATTACAATTTAAAACATTTACCAGCAAATAAAATATGCATCCAGAGGCAAAAGCTTCTGTTACAATGAGTACTTAATCTAAACTTATCCAAAATATCAAAGATCATGATTTAAACAGCTAGGGCTGTGATCATTGTAAAAACATTCAGCAGTATTCTTCCTTAATTAGTATGACAACCTTGAAATTGAAGACTGTCCATGGCTGTCAGGTTTGACAGCAGGAGGCAGTCATAGATGATATATTAACAATATAGAGATTTATTCAATACATTTTACACTGATGCCAGGCAGGTTATAAATTTAAAAAATATTCCATGACTTTTAGGACACTCTTCTAAATCTATACAATGATTTGTGTAATGGGTTATTATTTTAGTGTGGTACATCAATTTCTATCTAACAAATATGATATAACAAGAAATATTTCAATGTTTCAGTATTCATATACTTACGCATTATCTTCCTTTTGTTTTTTACTCTTTGGTATTATCAAGTAAACAATAATGTATCTATCAATACTACATGATGGGCCAGTTATCTCTCTTAGTTATTTTCTATTGCTGAAAACTGACATCATGACCAAGGCAACTCATAAACATTTATATGTATATGTATATGGATTCGTGGTGATAGAGGGTTAGAATCCATGGTCATCATGACAGGGGCATGGCAGCAGGTAGACAGGCAAAGCAGTGAAGCAGTAGCTGAGAGGTCATATCTACTCCTCAAGCAGAGGCAGAGAGAGGCACTGGTAACAGAGTGAGCTTTTATAGCCCTCAAGCTACCTCCAGTGACACACCTCCTTCAACAACCACACCTCATAATCCTTTCCAAACAGTTCACCAACTGGTGACCATCCAGTCACATGCATGAGCTTATGGGAGACATTTGCTTTCAAACAATCACAAGAGGGAATGCAGAAAAAAGATGTGAAAGTTGGTATTTTTTTTTTTAGTTCAGCTTACTTGTATCTAGTTCAATAATGTGTTGTATTAATGTCTATCATTTCAAACTAAACATTGTTTCATTAGGGTAAGAACAGAAAGCAGAACACTTAAAATCTATATCTCATGTTCATCAGTTGCCCTTCAATTTAGCTAACATATTTTAAATATAGGTGTGCTTCAGTGTACCATATCAGAATCAGAGAAGCACATGGGGAGGCTTTATGAACATCTGAGTTCAACTAATTTTAATGTCCTTACAATCAAGCCATAATTGAATACCCCTCAACATCTAGTGAGCTTAGCAAATAGCTTTTTACATGAAAGTGTAGAATAACAACTAGTGGTATATTTGCCTAATTCCTGGTTCACAGTTCCCCAGTAAAGAAAGTAGAAATAATGAAGCATTGTAAATAATGTAGCATTAATACTCTTTCCCATTGCTTCACAGTGAACCAGGTCCTCCAAGTTGGAAAGATAATCTCAGCACATACGACACACAGGGGAAACCCCAGATGTTTTCACACTTTGTAGATATGTTGTGTGACATTTTATAATTCTGAGAAATGTTCCAAAGTATTTTAAGAATGTAAAAATATAATGAATGCATCCATGAAGTTAAAATAGTGTAGCAGTAACAATTTCAACACTTTTCTAAAACCCACCAGTATGTCTAAAGTGGAAGAACAAGAAATATTACCATACTTTCCACTTAATTGACTAATTCAATTAATAGTTGAGTAAAGTAACTTAAATATTTTTGTTCGTTACATCAACATTTGTTTCCTAATGTAGCTGAAGTTTTTCTGCGTCCCACCTGGCCCACGGTCAGGACAAATCTCTTTCACCCACCAGTCCTGCAGCTGCTTGAACCCAAGTAAACACACAGAGGCTTATATTAATTAAAACTGCAGCCATAATTCTTATCTATGTTTAGCCATGTGGCTTGACACCTTTTCTCAGTTCTGCCTTTACATCTTACTTCCTCTGTGTCTGGCTGGTGACTCCTGACCTTCCCAGAATTCTCTTCTTTGCTTGTCCCTCCT